>NC_061508.1:287475827-287692600 GCF_022539505.1 Lolium rigidum
CGCTCCTCGTTGGGTTCGACACTCTTATTTATCGAAAGTACTACGATACACCCCCTATACTTGTGGGTCATCAACCACCCATGGCTGGCCAACCCTAGAGGGGGGAGTCCAAGGTGGACTCCACCAAGGGGGCCGGCCAACCCCCCTCATGGAAGGGTGGGAGTCCGAGTTGAGGTGGGAATCCCACCTTGGGTAGGTTTCCCTACACATGGAAGGTTTTGGGTTGGGGTCTTATTCGAAGACTTGTAGTCCAACACTTGGGGGTTCCACCTATATAATGGGGGACAAGGGGAGGGGGCCGGCCACCTCAAGCCATAGCTTGGCCGCACCCCATAGTGGCCGGCCACCCCTTCTCCCAAACCCTAGCCGCCCCACCTCCTCCACCTCTCCCGCAAACGCTTAGCGAAGCTCCGCCGGAGATCTCCATCGCCATCGCCACCACGCCGTCGTGCTGCCGGATTCAAGGAGGAGCTACTACTTCCGCTGCCCGCTGGAACGGGGAGAAGGACGTCGTCTTCATCAACACCGAACGTGTGACCGAGTACGGAGGTGCTGCCCGATTGTGGCACCGTCAAGATCTTCTACGCGCTTTTGAAAGCGGCAAGTGATCGTCTACCGCAGCAACAAGAGCCTCATCTTGTAGGCTTTGGAAATCTTCAAGGGTGAGTCTCGTTCATCCCCTCGTTGCTCCCGTCTTCTAGATTGCATCTTGGCTTGGATTGCGTTCTCGCGGTAGGAAATTTTTTGTTTTCTATGCAACGAATCCCTACAAAAAGTACATTAGTTTTTCTTAGTTTACTCGCGGTCCTCTCTGTGATGTCGTGCATGATAGAGACGTCGTGAGCATGGATAGCTTGAAAGATAAACAAAACTTGAAGAATACTTAATATGTATCTTGTTTACTTAATTTTATCGGTGAGGTGATTACATATAGTCACATTTTAAAATTATTTTGATGACACTATAGTATTATGTCTTTGATTCCATGGTTCACTTGTTCTTAAGTGAAAAATTGCCTCTAGGGTAATGATGAATGTCTTCTCCAAATTTGGTTTCTTCAGAGTTTATTTATCCACGGTATGACAGGCTTAATCTTTAAGAATGTTCGAAATAACTATGATTTAGGATGTTTATCTCATAAGTTTTGAAAATGGTCGCCATTTTGTATGTATTTAACCATTTTACTTTTGAGAAGTGGCTCCACTATTATTAGGAAAACATGGTCCATGAGGTCAAGTTACTTGGTTGAAGTGTACTAGGTTTTGGTTTTGTGTTGGAGGGAGTTTTCTTACCCTGTATGTCTCACATTTTTTCATACCACAATTTTGTGAATTTTGAATTTATTAGTCCCGGCTATAGATCAAGCAAACAATTTCTCACATGTCATGTTGGCCTATGTCAATTTTATGCTAGATTTATTTATAAAGAGGACGGAATCCTATTTCGAGAATATGTCAATTTGCTACCTTGTGCACACGAGCTCCACAAAGAACTGTCTAAATAGTTTTCTTTAACTTGATAACCCTTCCACATGAAAGTTATTTTTATTTCCTTTTTATTTGTTGTACACTCGGGTCGGACTATGGGATTTTATATTCTAGCCGTGACTTGTAGTTCTGTGGTGTGCACATTTTATTTGTTTCTTTTAATTGTTTGCATGTGTGCGAAGCTGAATTAGGCTTTCTTTAGAACTATTGATATGTGATCGATAGTCACCAAAATGATTAGCACATATAGAAGATATATAATAGTAAAATTTCAAAGTGATGTTCAAAAAATGGACTTGAAATCGCGACCCTCTCTGGAGGCTTGATTACTCAGCTATAGGGTTACAACTATCTAGCAAAAGTTGAAGTTCAGACTCCCAAGGGTGTTAAAACTAAACTACATTTAGCACCCTCTATCATGAGTTGCGAGACTATCAACAATCATATTATTGTGTACGGCCTTTGTGTGTGAGTTCTCATTATGTTTAGCACCTTTGCGTGTGAGTTCTTTCTTGTTTTAACTATAGGAGGCTGCTCTCATATGCACAATGGAATAGACACACATGAGGTTTGCCTCCCAAGTCCCGAGCTTTCAGCTTTGCACTGCCACATAGGAGTTTCCCACCCCGCCCTCGACATGCAGCGCGAGAGAGGGGCAATTGGGTTATCGAGAAGCATTTCCCGATGACAATTTCTTCGTCAACGTGGCTGGTAACAACGACGACAGTGCGAATGGGTCTTCTTGTTCTGCATTTCATCCCTTCTACTAGGGATTAGATTATGCTTACTTGTACTACAAATTCATTTGGACATGCTGTTTCTATACCGTTTATCAAATTGTATCTATATAGCTCCACATATATTTTGTTCGTTATCATATTTTATCTTCCATACTTTTCTATATTTAAAAGGAAAAGAAAAAGGAAAGAAACAACAAGGTGTGGATCAAACCACGCCCGGTCCGACTCGCGTGTCTCCTCGCACCCACTCCGATCAAAACCCGAACCGGGTCGGACCACACGTCGACCACCTCCTCATATACGGCGCACCAGCCCAAGCCCCCAGAACAACTAGAACCAGGCTTGCTTGCGAGGAAAGAAGCTCCGCTCCACCCACGCAACGCGAGCCGACTCCAGCCAGAACAAACAGCCGCGGCGGCGGAGCCGCGGAGGAGACCGTAAATCCCGATGGCGGCGGTGGCGATGGACATCGCGAAGCCCGCGGCGGTGCCGGAGAGCGCCGACGACCCGGCCAAGGGCCGGGCGGCCGGCGGCGGGGAGGGCCTGCGCCAGTACTACCTGCAGCACATCCACGACCTGCAGCTCCAGATCCGCCACAAGACCCACAACCTCAACCGCCTCGAGGCCCAGCGCAACGACCTCAACTCCCGAGGTACCGCCGTCCGCCCAGTCCCCAATCTTGGCGTACCGTGATCCGTCTCCTGTTTCTTGTTCGCGCAACCCTAGTTCCCTCTGTGTGCGAGTTGGTATGGCTGAAAGACAAGACGGTCCGCTGGATTGTTCCGGTACTACGGGCGCTTTTGATTGGTCGAATCGTGCGTAGAGATTTAGTTCGGAACTTTGACTATGCTTTGATCTGATGCTGTGTAGTTAGTGTCTCTGGTTTTGCATCTGTTTTGTGTGGGGGATTTAGCTGTTCATGTGTTCCCCTCAAGTTCCTGTCTGAAATCGATGGAAATTTTGCTGCTTTAGTGTGCAGTCCTAATAATTCTACTCATATATTTGTTCCCTTAATTGAAATTCAACAGCTTTTGGGACATTGAATTTCGTTCAGTTAGATATGAAAACCATCGTATGCGGTATGTCAAAATATTAAATGCTCAACTCATGGTTAAATTTGATGTTGTGTATGCTGGTTTCTACCACGGTCTCTGCAGCATTAAGCTCTTTATCGTTATATTTAGCATCAGTGTTAACTCTGTTTTGCGTATATATGCAGCATCGTCTGCAAAGTTAAAAAATGAGATGAGCATTTAATGTTTTGACATAGGATGGTTTTCATATTCTAATTGAATAAAATTCCATGTCCCAAAAGCTGTTGAATTTCAATTAAGGGAACACACATATGTAGAATTATTAGGACTGCACACTAAAGCGGCAGAATTTCCATCGATTTCAGACAAGAACTTAAGCTATATTGCATCAGTGTTAATTCTGTTTTGTGTATATATATGCAGCATCGTCTGTTTTCTGTGTGGGGGATTATCTGTTCATGTGTTCCCCCTAAGTTCTTGTGTGAAGTTGATTGGAATTCTGTTGTTTTAGTACGTAGGCCTAACAATTGTACATTTGTGTATTCCCTTAGTTGAAATTTGACAGCTTTTGGGACATTGAATTGTGTTCACCTAGAATACGGAAATCATCACATGTCAAAATATTAGATGCTCCTCTCATGGTTAACTTTGATGCTCTGTATTACTTCCATGGTCTGTGCAGCATGAAATCCTTTATTTGTTATATTTAGCATCAGTGGTAACCAAATCAATCTTACCGTCATCGATCATCCTCAAATATTTTGTCTTGCGATATTGTTGTCACAGTCAGAATGCTCCGGGAAGAGTTGCAGCTGCTGCAGGAGCCAGGCTCGTATGTTGGGGAGGTTGTGAAGGTTATGGGCAAGTCAAAGGTTCTGGTGAAGGTGCATCCAGAAGGCAAATATGTTGTAGATCTTGATAAGAGCATCGATATTAACAAGATAACTCCTTCAACGAGAGTTGCTCTTCGGAACGACAGCTATATGCTTCACCTTATCCTGCCCAGCAAAGTTGATCCACTGGTTAATCTTATGAAGGTGGAGAAGGTTCCTGACTCTACCTATGATATGATTGGTGGTCTTGATCAACAGATCAAAGAGATCAAGGAGGTTTGTAGAAAAAATTCAATGCACAATACATTTGTTGTATTGTTAGTAGCACTTAGCACTCTGGCTTATAACAACTCAATTTTCAGGTGATTGAGCTTCCCATTAAGCATCCTGAGCTGTTTGAGAGTCTCGGAATTGCCCAACCAAAGGTGGGAACTTCTTTACCAGTTCACATTTTATTTGGCACTGATTGGGTAATTATTCAGTGATTAATGATCACCCTTATTGTTGCAGGGTGTCCTTCTTTATGGGCCTCCAGGTACAGGAAAAACATTACTTGCTCGTGCAGTTGCTCATCACACCGACTGCACCTTCATCAGGGTGTCAGGTTCAGAGTTGGTTCAGAAGTATATTGGAGAGGGTTCCCGTATGGTTCGTGAACTCTTTGTGATGGCTAGGTAAACATTATCTCTTCTGTTGCATTCAAATTGTTATAATTTACATCAGTCAGATATCTTTTTGGAAAAAAATTCAGTCAAAATTGGAAATCTTTCCTTCAAAAGGATCTGTGCAGTACATAGTATATAAACCAGAGGCTAATGCACCTAGTCTGGATTTTGACAGGGAGCATGCACCATCCATTATATTTATGGATGAAATTGACTCCATTGGTTCTGCTAGAATGGAGTCGGGAACCGGCAACGGTGATAGTGAGGTTCAGCGCACTATGCTTGAGCTTCTAAACCAGCTTGATGGTTTTGAAGCATCGAACAAAATTAAGGTTCTTATGGCAACAAATAGGATAGACATATTGGATCAAGCACTCCTGAGGCCTGGTCGTATTGACAGGAAGATCGAGTTTCCAAATCCTAACGCAGATGTAAGTGATGCAATACTCACCATAATCAAGTTCATACTGCTTGCTCATGTCAGTGCCAACTTTGAATTAAATTGTTCTCTGTTTCTCTTTCAGTCCCGTGGTGATATTTTGAAGATTCATTCAAGAAAAATGAATTTGATGCGTGGCATTGATCTGAAAAAGATTGCTGAGAAGATGAATGGAGCTTCAGGAGCAGAGCTAAAGGTATGAATTGTTGCCATTGTAGGCTAGCATTTCAGTTTCTAATATTTGTCTTCAAAACAGAAAAATTAGTTCGAATTGGGCAATTTTAATAGGCACATGGAATAAACATCTATAACCTGCTACAGAAAATATCCTCTAGTCTAGAAAATCAAGGTCCAGTTACCCTTTTTACCCATGATAAATACCATCAACTTGAAAGCTGTTTGTGGTAGCAAGTATTAAGTTTTCACCGTTTTGTTCTTGATTTTAGGTATTTAGCCAGTAGTTTAGCTCATGTTCTCTCTCGAGCACAAATGTTTCAGTTATTGTGCGTTAAACCATAGGATGTCTAGAGTGAGATACTCACCTTGATTCTCATCTGGTGTTCAGGCGGTCTGCACAGAAGCTGGAATGTTTGCCCTCCGTGAGAGAAGGGTGCATGTCACCCAGGAGGATTTCGAGATGGCAGTGGCAAAGGTGATGAAGAAGGATACGGAGAAGAACATGTCACTGCGGAAGCTATGGAAGTGAAGCTCTCATTTTAGCATCCTAGCTGTTGTTATCATGTATCTGTTTAAGCCTATAGCAGCACGTTGCCAAATGAGCTGCGGTATTCTTGAATTATCTCAAGAACTGCACAATATACAATGTCCTGCAGCAGCCTCCAGATTAAATTTCTTTATTGAGTTATATCAAGAGATATGTGAGATGGAAACCGTTCACTTGCTTGTAATCTATGGTACTTTGTCCACTGGACTGGTGGCCTTGTTCTCCTGAGAATGGCGACCGCAATGTTGTGTTGTGCTTTACTGATCATGGATGTGGCAAGTTTTATTCCTGCAAAACCCTGCATAGTGAACTTCTCATCAATGAGCGGATGTAAATGGGTCCATGACATGGGTAGTTTAGATTCACCATGATGTCGTAAATTGAGAAACGGAGTCCAACATCATCAGGCTATGCGATGCAAATGCAATACATCAGAACCAATTTAAGCCACACGACTCAAGGGTGTGATTGGTTGACCACATAAGGCCATATAGCCAGGGTGCAAATTCAGGGGGATTGGATGCCCACGCGTGTTTTTTTGCCAGGCAAGCGTAAAGCAACCTTGATCCAGCCCTTTTGCCTAATCAGGCATTTTTCGCAGAGCCATGCCTGGTAGAGCGCAAGGGAATGCTACAGTGGTATGTTCTTATTCTAACTTCTTTTTCGCTTGCCTAGTATTGGTCTCATGTGGTGTTTACATGTGGCTGGTAAGCTCATCATCACTATTAATAATAAGAGGTTACCATAGAGGCTGTGTTGCAGACAACTAAACGCACCATAGTTCTATTACCCTTGCCCTACAAGATACAATGCTTGTAACGAAACAACCGCATCCAGTTTTTCCCATCGTGATTTTGTTGTGCAAGCAACCTAACAACATGCACAACATGTCCCATATCATGCTCTCGTTCGGCCATGCCCCAACGAGCCATGTTCCACTAAACATAATTTTAGATGATCCTGTACCAAACGAGAGAGCATGAACTCCGTGCGTGACCCTCCGCTCCTACGTGCCTTTGCTGCCATCTGCTTGAGAACTGTCCAGTCATGACTGTTTTAGTTTTAGATGAGTCACCTCAGCTGCATGTGAATCAGAGAAAAGAGAGATGGAGGTGCACAATTTGGACCGGACTATAAATATATAGCAGACAACCATAAAAAACTTCAAAAAGTTCTCGGTTAAGTTCCCCCAACTAACCAGTAGGTCCCTACAACTAGCCGACATTGAGGCATCCTCGCCCTCTTCTTCCTCCGTGACTTACAACACCCGCTCGATGGCTTCGCCTCACCTCTCCCCCATGCCTCCATCCACGCGTGGAGAGCCAGCTCGTCGTCCTGACACCCATCGTCCTAATAGTGTGTGTCATCCCAAGTTGGACTAACATACATGCAATTTATGGGAGAGGTGTTTTTGGTCCTGAGCTCAAATGAGCTCTTTTTCTAGACCATATGTTTGATATGGGGATCTGTGCCCGTCAGGTCTTTGCAGGACCCACACGACATGCAAAACATCGTGAAACAGAGCGATACATGTATGCGCCGACAGACTAGGGTGGGCCAGAGGTTTTAGCATATCACACAGATGTTGGTGCTTCTTTTGCACAGAACCACAACCTTAGCTTCTTATTGCAAAAAACAACAACATTTGAGTTAACTATTTACACAGAACACAAAATGTGTAATTAGCCCATTTAACAATTAAGTAGCTCGTCAGGCCCACTGTCAGGACATACGTGGCAGCCACCATAGTGGAACGGACCAATTGAACGAACAGAGCCTCGTTCAGTGGTAGATTGCAGTGGCGGTGGCGCACCGACAACTAGGAGGAAATAAAGGGGACGGCGCTGAACTGCGGTGAACTGTGGCATGTCAATGGACGGGGACCACGGACTCGCTGAGTAGATCAAGTGGACGAGGAGAGGGGCGGGCCAATATGGAGGAGAGTGCCGAACGTGGACATGGCATGCACCTGCAATGGTGTGTAGCAATCAATCGAATCCCAGTGATTTATGTGTTTTTGTGTGTTGTGTACGTGAAATGCTTGTACGGGGTGCGGTATTTTCCTCCGGCGCCTTTTCATTGGCTGCAAACAAGGTTTAAAATAGTGTGCTAAAAGAAATAGCGGTGCCCTCCTCCACTACTATATTTCAAATAGAGTTCTGAAAAAAACCAAATATCATGCCTTGCGCGCGCCTGTGCAACAGACTCGTGGTAGCATAGGAGCCTCGCTCGCATCACGCAGAGGATGGAGATGGAGAAGACTAGCTGGGCGACACATGCGCAACGAAGCTGCAGATAGATGTGTCGTCTGTCAGCTCGACGTCGCAGCTGGGTCGGGAGTGCACCTCAGGCGGGGTGGCAGTGACCTACGCGGTTCCTCGCCGGCAAGCAGTGGAGGCTGGCTAGGGTCAGGTGCAGTATGGGTCACACAGGTGACCGAGGTGGAAGAGCTATGCTGGTAGGCGACATGGCTGGATGTGAATGACAGAGGCGGCGGGGCTCGGCGGTAAGTGATGCCATATCTGTTAACAGTGGACCCAACGGTCTAATTATTCATTAAACTAGCTAACTATAGGTGTTTGTGCTCCATGCAAATAATTAACTCAAACATTGGTGTTCCTTGCAACAAAAATTTTGGCGAAGGACATAGCAGCTGTTTATGAGAGTTTCTCAACAGGAAATTAATAGGGAGCAACATGCATTGATTGTTCCGTGCAAGTGGGTCGCACTGTTGGAAAAGGGGATACAGAGGAAGTATATAGCTAAATACGCTAAGGTCGCTCAATGTGATTGGCCAACAAAACAGGAGCATCTACACCTAAGATCATAAATGGGTTTTCGGCAATTTATACTGTACTTTTATACTTCTTTATAAACTGTTTTTTTATAATGCTACACTTTATTGATTACAGTCTAATTAACTGACATAGTTAGCCATGTAATATCACTGTTAAATATTAGTTACAATGTTCACTTTTATACAATTTTAATATACATCATTACATAAATATTTTTGTGCTAAACTGAACAAGATTATGTAACAACAATTACCTTTTGCATTATTTTTAACAATTGCATATAAACTATGTAGTGGAAATTGTCCCCGTGTGTGGGTTGGGGGCCGTGGATATTTTGTATTCCGAAATGTGATGGTAGAGAACTCTAAAGCTGATGATCAAACAAATATCTTAATAGCTCTTTCTTGTGTATGATTAGGTAAATATATTTGAAGAAATTTCTAGAATACAAACTGAACTGTTGCATACATTTTATACCAGTGTTTTATGGTAAAATATGTTTGACAATTTACATGGGTTCAATAAGGAGTTAAAAATGTGTTTTTTTGACACCTTTACCGTAGGGGAAGCCCATACGGTGTAAATTTTATATATAAATAAGGATATGTACGAATGTACAAACTGCCTTGAGGATTCTATGCACCTTGTGCTGAAACAACATGGTTTATACCAGTCACCAACAAACATAAATATGACGTCGATTCTGTTACACGTACAGTTCGATTATTTGTATGCTCTCATGCAATGCACTTGATATCATCTAGTGTATGAAATAAAAAGTTCTGCACAAAATTAAAAATGGAAATTTGGTTAACTTATATTTCAGTACAACATGTAAAATTTCTATTAGAAAGAGATTTGTATCCTTATTAAACTCACAGCCTCCGATCAAAATACCCAGGAAATATGATCAATTGTTGTACTCAAATCCAAAACTCACATTGCGGTATAAATGATTTTGCGATACTTCTTTTAACAACAATCATGTATCCTACATAAAAACTAAGGGCATACAAACAAGAATCTCGACTACCAACTTCATTTATTTTTTAGCCAATGTTGATCAACTTGTGGACAAGGAATACCTAGCCAAAATTTTGGTAGGAAAATCTTGGGCACAAACCAAACACAGTGTCATGGGCAAACCTTTTGGTACCCATTATTACCATGCCGGGCTCGGCCTAATATGGAGAAGGCCGAAGAAGGCAACCCGAAGAAATAGTCGACTAGGACTCTTGTAAAACCCTACGCTGGTTGCATATATAAAGCCAGCCAGGACACCCATATGGAGAGGGGGCAAGAGAGACAACATAGTTCCGCCTACGGCGGTCCTGTAAACATATTTGTGATCATATACTAGATTGCTAGCAGCACGTAGGGATCCTCCACCGAGAGGACCCGAAGCTGGGTATATCGTGTGTCCAATCTCGCTCCCAGAATCTCCATCGCCGCTCTTCCCCGAAACCCAAGTCTACAATCCGTAGGCATTGGCGAGGTGATCCCTCGTCAACTGACACCGTCTGTGGGAAACGCGGCGACTGGATTTTGTAATCCGGGCTAGATCCTTCAATATCAACGTCGACAAGATCATTACCAGTCAGATCACATCGGATCAGTCGCGTCGGCGCGTTCAGTTTCATCATCACCGTATGGATCTTAATTCAGTCAAAAAAATCAGCGTGATCTGCATCGCCGCCGGTCATTGGAATCTCTAGGCGGTACCCATCATCGAATCGGTCGGCTCGCCTATCGTGGCTGCAGCAGAAGACAACCCGGTTTCCCTACCTGTTTCATTGGGTCGATGGGAATCTAAGCATTGTGAGCAGAAGCAGCGATCGAAGCTGCGGGAAGCCAAGGAAAAAAGAGACCCTGCTATTCCTAAGTTCCAAAGTCGGATCGGTTTGCAACTTCTGGAAAGAAAAAAAATGTCACCGACCGGCTGCACGTCCACGTGAGTTTCCAAGTCAAGAAAAAGAGGTCAACTTATGTTTGTTACGGGAGTTTCCAAGCCAAGGACTGTCATGTACAAACAAACATGGACAGTGGCATAGTTGCAGCCACGCATTTTCCGACTCGTGACGAGGCAAAATCAACTCGACGGAGGAAGGCTCTAGCACAACTACACCCTCCCGCGAGTATTCGCCAACCACTGACTCACCATCAATCATCATATGCTATATTTCCAATTGCTTACTATTCGTAAAATTTATTTGGTCAAATATATTTTGGCTCGTGTTGTTATTTGTGCACATATTTCCACGCTCCAATACAAACTCCGATTACTTTGCCGCGTGCACTCGCACGCTCGAGGGCTCACCCATCGCGGATCCGCTTGATCGACTGCGCCCGCTGGGTCGACTGCTTCAGGCTAAACGCCGCGCGGCTCCACTTCATCGACTGCGTTTTGCCGGGTCTACTACTTCAGGCTAAACGTCGCATGGCTCCGCAACGTCGGCTACGCCTGCCATGTCGATAATTTTTGGCTAAACACTGTAATACTCTGTTTGATCGACTACTCTGCCGCGTCAACAACTTTCGGCTAAAACGCCGCACGTCTCCGGTTCATCGGTTCCGTCCTCTTCATCGACTATGTCGGCCATATCAACTACTTCCGGCTAGGCGACGCGTGAATAAATTGACTGCGTCCGATGCACGACCTGCTTCCACGTTGGCTCCGCCGCAACCGATAAAAAAACTAAGTGTTCCTCTTCCAAGAGCCAATTATTACTTACTTCCTGTTGCCTGCCAAAACCCACCGGCGAGCAGCGACGAGCAACACGAAGAGCCGGGAGGCTCCCAGAACTGCTGGTGGGTCCTGGTCCCTCGGGCGACGGCCCGCAATGCTCCGACACACGTCCTGGCGGTTGCGAGGGCGTGCCACCTGACCTATACCTGGTCAGGAAGGTGATGGGTTGCTTCAATTCGTTTCCTGCATGGCAGACACGTAAACATTAAATCCGAGCCTCGATCGGCTCCCAGGTTGCCCTGTGAATCAGCTCAAAGAGCCGATTCACCCATGGTTCGTATTGGATCTACGATAGCATGGGGTTCCTGCTTGATCAATACCAAGTTAAATCAATCTACGACAGTCTAGGGTTTTCACCGCATAATTGGAACATCCTACACGTAGTTGAGCCTGACAGATACGAAAGATAACAGAAAACTAATCCTAGAAGAGGCCTAAAAAACAACACAGAGTCGATTCCCGGAACAACGCATCTAGGATCGGCAAACTATACCTTACGCACTACTGGATCGTTCAACCCGTTTGCAAGGCCTGACCATGCGGATATCAAACTAATCCTTGAAGAACAAGGAACAACTATAACAGATCAGATCTACTAAAATAAAGTCCAAGCAAGGTGCTGCCCTTACACCCAAGATAGGTGCAAAGGCAGCTAGATATTTAAAGGCAGCATAACTAAGCAGATATATCAGAAAAGTAACGATGCTAGCCCAAAAACGTCTATGATAACGGTGTTGCTCGACATCAACAAGGCTTCAGTACGAGCAACACAAGATAACGAATAAACTGATACTGCCTAGATCGCAAGATGCGATCTAGGCAGTATGACGCTTACCCGGAAGAAACCCTCGAAACAAGGGGTGGCGATGCGCCTAGATTGTGTTTGTTGTGAACGTGATCGTCCTTCTTTCTCAATAACCCTAGGTACATATTTATAGTCCGTAGACTTTCTATCTTTGGAATAACCTAGCTGTGTACGACTAAACTCCATCTCTTAATTCTAAATTGATCTACCATAATGTACAGATACACGGGCAATCTAGCCCAAATTCCAGCACGAGGCCGACTCAGAGACAATTTATGTGCATGTCCTCTAAGCCCATCTCAATCACGGCCCATCTCCTGCTTCGGCTAAATTCTGGTGATAACACATGCCCCCTGGTTTTGGCAATAATAATTTCAAAACCACTCTGTTTTCCTTCATCGGGTCACGCGTTGCAGAGCAGAACCGCTTCAGTATCCTTCCATCATGATGCCTTGTCTTCTCAACTTCTCCGTACTGCACGATGGACAGTTTTGGCACCACTTCCTTGAAAACTGCCCACGCATTGAATCATCTCCCACTATATTCCCTTTATTTAACCTCATCCGCGCAGTTCGCCTCTTCATTCCCCTGTTCCGCATTAGCAATCGGAAAAAACCCTCCTCTGCACCATGGACTCCTCCTCTGCCTCTTCGGGCCTCTCCTTCCAATCCTCCTCCTCCAGCGAGCCGGCGCCGGAGTACGACCCGATAGCGGCGTACGAGGCCCGCGCCCCAGAGTGGTGGGACGAGAGGGATTGGGGCTCCACCATCGGATCAGAGGATGACGCATCCTAGACCGACGGGGAGGATAACCTCCAGTTCCTCGTGGACGGGGAGTTGGAGGAGGAAAGCGACGACGACACCTTCTCCTGGGGCGCGGACCTCTCCTCCGACGAGGAGGACGAGGCGGAGGACGACACCTCCTCCGACGAATACCCGCCGGCGAAGCGCTTCCGCGCCGGGTCGGAGGACGACGACGACGAAGAAGAAGAAGCCCCTGCCGAGGGCTTCAGCAGCAGCGACGCCGACATCGCCGGCAGCAGCGCTGACAGCGGCGAGGACGGCGACGACGAGGGCAGCGACGGCCCCTAGATTAGGGACTACTAGAGTAGGGCTAGTAGTAGTAGTGCATTAGGCAGCAAATCCTCCTTTTGCGAGCAATCGGCTCTTATTGTAAAAATCCCCCTTTTAATCAATGAAGAAGGCTTCCATGTTTGATTTTTCCGATTGTCAAAGTAAATCAACCAAATTTGCCACCATCGGCTTCCAGGAAAAGGCCGGTTCCTGCACTTGTGGACCGTACTGTACCTGTTGCAGGTTGCAGAAATACGTGCCCTTGAACAAACGGCAAGTGACGGGCGAGGACGAAGATGACGAGGCCGAGATCGCCGAAATAGATCATGTCCGTGCTGACGCCCACCATGCCTGCGAGGCATTCCTTCAATAGAGCCCGAGGCGGATCATGTAACAATTTGTACCTCTAGAGTCGATGGCTGCGCATCGGCTTTTTAGTCTAAAGTCGATGTCTGTGCATCGGCTGTGCTTTGCGTCTTGTTGCTTTGTATATATATTTTTTACTGGCCGATTTCATGCATCGGCCCCCATATTTCACTATCCATCATCCCACATACTTGTGAATTTTTTTTACTGACCGATTTCATGCATCGGCCCCCATATTTCACTGTCCATCATCCCACATACTTGGGGAATATTTCTTGAGATGCTGACCATTGACAGCCACTGGGAACTTCACGCCGCTCAGCTCCTCGAGCATGTATGCGTTACCCTTTAAAACTTGGTCGACCCTGTACGGCCCGTGCCAATTTGGAGACCATTTACCATACACTGGATCCTTAGTCCCCAATGACAATACAGCTTCCCATACCAGATCACCAACGTGGAACTTCTTTGGTCTCACCTTCTTATTATATGCGCGAGCTACCTTGGCTTTGTTCTCTTTAATTTTCTCAAGCGACCATAGTCTAAGCTCCGTTAGATCCTCAATGCTATCACTCATCAAGGCTGCGTATTCTTCAGTTGTTAAATCATTCTGAAACGTAATACGTCTCGACCCAGCCGTGATTTCCCAGGGCAACACAGCTTCTTGTCCATAGACCAGATGGTACGGCGAGGTTTTTATCGATCCATGACATGACATGCGATAAGCCCACAAAGCCTCTGACAAAACCTCGTGCCAACGTCTAGGGTGCTCGTCGATTTTCCTCTTAATCAGCTTGATAAGGCTCTTGTTGGACGCTTCAGCTTTCCCGTTTGCTTGAGCATAGTATGGAGACGATCAGATCAACTTAATTCCCATGTCCTCGCAGAACTTTCTAAATTCGCGAGAAATGAAGACCGAACCTCCATCGGTCGTGATAGTCTGGGGAATCCCGAATCTATGAATGACATGTTCTTTCACGAAATTGATGACATCGGCCGATGCCACTGACTTCATAGGGACAGCCTCCACCCATTTAGTAAAATAATCTGTAATGGCCAAAACCCACACATGACCTTTGCTCGATGGAGGGTTGATTTTGCCGATCATATCCATGCCCCAACCTCGAAATGGCCAAGGCTTGATGATGGGGTTCATTGCCGATGTGGGTACCGTCTGAATTTTCCCAAACTTCTGACACGCTTGACACCCTTTATAGTACTTAAAACAATCCTCAAGCATGGTGGGCCAATAAAACCCCGATCGCCTGATCAACCATTTCATCTTATGAGCCGATTGGTGAGTTCCACAGCGCCTTCATGTACCTCGTGTAAGAGCCGATTTGATTCGGTTGGTCCCAAACATTTGAGAAGTAACCCTTCCAAAGTCCTCGTAGAACATGTCATCTCCAATAAGGACATACTTCATGGCCTTGTACCTTATCCGTTTAGGTGCTCCCCGAGCCGAATCTTTCAAGTAATTGAAGATATCGGCTCTCCAATCATCCGGTTCCAGAATCGTACTCGAACATCGGCTCCATCCGCTACGTCCTTGTAGCCTCGACGCCATCTCGTGCGAGATCGTTTGCCTCGGTATTTTGCGACCTCGGGATCCAATTGAAGTTTATGTACCTAAATTGTGCCATCAGCTCACGGCATTGCATCCATAATGGGAAGAGCGACTCGCTCTCACATTTGTATTCCTCCGTGAGTTGGGAAATCACCAATTTGGAGTCTCCAAAAAGTTCCACTGCTTCTGCCCCGGCTTCCAATAGCAACTCCATTCCCTTGCGTATTGCTTCATACTCAGCGACATTGTTGGTGCAAGGGGTAGGTAGCCTGATGGAGAAAATATGTTGCCCCCCGGGGCGACACGAGTAGAATGCCGATGCCGCAACCATCATCACAAACCGATCCATCGAAAAACATGGCCCATGCACGCACGTACGGTGCTGCTATATCGTTGTTGATTCGTTCAAGCAATAAGATCGGCCAACGCTTGTCCCTTGATCGCTTCGCGAGTCGATACCGGATATCAAATTCCGATAATGCAAACATCCACTTACCGAGTCGGTCTTTCAAGACAGGAGCCGACAAAGCATATGTTTGATGACATCTGATTTGCATATGACGACAATTTCCGCCGACGACAAGATGTGATGAAGCTTGGTGCAGTAAAAAATAGGCAGAGGCACAACTTCTCGATCTCGTGGTACCTAGTTTCTGCATCCAACATCCTTCTGCCGAGGTAGAAAACGACTTTCTCCGCACCATCATAAACTTGCACCACCACTGAGGCGATGGAAGTGTTAGCTACTGACAAGTAAATATAGAATGGTCTATCTTGCTGGGGCGGAACCAACACAGGTGGCTTCGTTAGATACTCCTTAATCTCGTCAAACGCTTGCTGTTGCTCTGCCCCCCAGCGAAACTCATCATCAGACTTAATCTTTACCAATCCCATGAACGGCTCGATTCGTCCTGACAGATTGGAGATGAACCTTCTGACGAAGTTGATTTTGCTGATGAGACACTGGAGTTCCTTCTTCGTGGTAGGTGGCTTCATTGTTCACACTGCCTCCTGACTCTTCAGGCCGATCTCAATTCCGCGTTCGTGAACCAAGAAACCCAAGAATTGACCGGCCGTTACACCAAAAGCACACTTCTTTGGATTCATTCTTAGCCCGAATTTTCTAGTTCGGTCCAGGACATGTCGCAAATCCTCCAAGTGTCCTTCTACTAAAACAGACTTGACTACCACGTCGTCAATGTAAATCTCCACCAACTTGCCGATTAGATCATGAAAGATGTAATTCATGGCTCTTTGGTATGTTGCGCCGGCATTTTTCAGTCCAAATGTCATGACTACATATTCAAACAAGCCCACCGACCCTGGTACTCTGAATGCAGTCTTGTGTATATCCTCTGGAGCCATAAAAATTTGGTTGTAACCGGCATTACTATCCATGAAACTTAAAACCTTATGACCAGCAGCTGCATTGATCAATGTCTCTGCTACTGGCATTGGATACTCATCCTTTGGAGTGGCTCTATTGAGATCCCGAAAATCTATAGCGACGCGCCATCGGCCGTCCTTTTTCTCTACAGGTACGATACTAGAAATCCACTCAGCATACCTGCATGGCCTAATGAACCCGGCGTTCAACATTTTCTCGATCTCTTTCTTGACTTCTTCTCAAATTTCGGCCTTCATCTGTCGTGCTCGCTGCTGGAAAGGCCGAAATCCTTTCTTAAGAGGGAGCCGATGCTCAATGATGCTCCTGTCTAACCCAGGCATCTCTGTGTAATCCCAGGCAAAGCAATCTGGGTATTCTTTTAACAAAGCTATCATCGTGCCCTCGATGCGGATCTAACTTTTTGCTGATAAATGTTGGTCGTGGCTTATCCCCAGGACCAATGTCGATCTCTTCTAGCTCATCAGCCGATGTAAACCCATATCCTAGCTTTCCATCGCCTGCTAGATCAATGCTGAACACAGGCAAAACGTATGGTGAGGATAATTTGGGCCGATTGCTGGAATCGGCCTCCTTTTTTATTGCATTACTCAATGAAGGTTTACAACTTATTTGGGCTCCACTACGGGAGGGAGTCTCCCTACGATGACTACATGACATGCTTGAGGTGAGATCATTGCTTTTTATTTTTTGGGGCCGGTCGCAGGGATCGGCCTTGCCACGTACGTCCATTGGTTTTGCTCTTGCTACTCTGTCAGGCCGGTGGATAAGACCAGCCTCACCCCGTTTTTTGAAGCTTCGATGCACTCACAGCCGTCCAAACTGACTCGAGAGAGTGGCTCTTGGTCTTCCGCGTCCCAAATATTCATGCCAGCTATTGAGATCTGGATCGAGTCATCTGCATGAACGACCTCCACTTCGTCTCCATCCCATTGTATCAGGCATTGGTGCATTGTGGATGGAATGCAGCAGTTGGCGTGAATCCAATCCCTCCCTAGCAGGACAGCGTAGGTGCTTTTGCTGTCGACGATGAAGAATGATATAGGGGTGGTTTTCCGGCCTACGGTTAGATCCACGTTCAGGACGCCTTGCGTCTCTGATGCTTGGCCGTTGAAGTCGCTTAGTGTGACGTTGGTTTTGATCAGATCTGCGTTAGAGCGTCCCAAACGCCGTAGCATGGAGTATGGCATTATATTGACCGCCGCTCCCGTGTCAACCAACATCTTGCCGACAGTGCTGCCCGTTGATATAACCTTTAGGTACGTGGCCTTCAAATGTTTGTAGCTCTTCTCTCGTGGCTTTTCAAAGATAACTGGCCGTGGGCCGCAGTCAAACTGTGCTACCGGCACTTCTTCGGTTCTTGGAGCACAAAACTCTGACGGAAGTATGAACACCATATTTGTGCCAGCCGATGCCGTCGCATCGGCTTTTACTTGTTTGGGCTCTTTCTTCTGTGGACGAGTCTCCGCGTCCAAAGTTTGCTGAATTTTCACGGCCAGATCGGGCCGCGCTTTCCTCAACGTGTGCAGGTATTGCGCCTCGGCTTCCTCCAAACTACGTAGCCGCTGAACCCTACGCTTTTGGGAGTGACTGAGTCCATCAGGGCACCACCTTGGCCGGTGGTACCTATCTTCTTCTTCATCTTCTGATGCCTCAAAATCTTCCTCTTGAGATGACTCAGCTCGTTTGTTCTGAGGTGGGAGAGGCCCTAGACGCTTGAACACTGACACCTCACTCGTGTCCTTCTTCTGCTGTCTACACTCCGGGCAGTTGTCGATTGTAGGCAATCGGCTCATTCCTGAATCCCAGCAGTGCTTAAAGAAAGGACAATCCCAGTGTCTATCCATGTCTTCCTGCTCTCCTGACTTCCCCTTAGCGCGGTGCTCATATCCTTCGTCGTCTCTATTATACCGACGATACCTTCCATTGTCTACGTCAGACCGACGATATCTTTCATCATCTCTGTCGTACCGCCAAAGTCGGTCGTACTGACGCTCATATTTGTTGAGGAGATGCGCAGAGAGCGGTCGTTGGTACCGCACGCTTCTCACTTGTTTCTCGGTGATGTACCGTCTATCATCATATCGGGGCCGGTCGCGTGGGCCGGCCTCCTCCTTTTCCTTGCCACGGGAGTGACTGCTTTCTTCTTTATCCTTGCCATGGTGATATACAGGCCCTGCCATGTTAACATCGAATGAGAAATCTAGCTGAGGCCTCGTGGAGTGATTGATTTCCACCATGTTGACGCCAGGAAACGGTTGCGTGTCCACTTTCATGGCAAACTGACCAAGGATCAAACGGCCTTGTTCTATCGCCGTTTGGATCTGCCGACGCAACTCTTTGCAGTCATTGGTGATATGGGTGAACGAGTGATGTCACTTGCAGTATGGTCTCCCGTTCATTTCTTGTGCCGTAGGGATTTTATGGCCTTCGGGTAACTTCAGCTGTTTTTCCTTAAGCAATAAATCGAATATCTGCTCAGCTTTGCTTACATCGAAGTCAAACCCTCTTGCTGGTCCTTGTTGTTTCACCCATTTGCAGGACACGGGAGCTGCCCCCCGAGCCTATTCAGCCACAGCTACTTCCTGGTCTTCTGCAAAGTCCTCAACTTCTTCTGTCTCAACCAGGCCTATCGGACGCTTGAACTTGTCTTGGTACAATTCTGGGTGACGCTGCTCATACAATGTCAATTTCTGGACCATGTGCGCCGATGAATTGTATTCCACTTGGAAAGCCGGATCCTTGATCGGCGCTCGCGAGGCCCAACACCGCCGGATCGACCGCTTCTTTCTCGCTAAATGAGCCGAATAGCATCGGTTCTTGATAGTCCTGAAACGCTGAATGTATTCCGACACCGTTTCTCCCCGCTTCTGCCGCACCTGCGCCAGATCGGCAATGCCAGCCTCGGTAGCTTCTGAGTGATATTGCACATGAAATTGCTCTTCCAGTTGCTTCCACGTCCGGACTGAATCTGGTGGCAACGAGGTGTACCACCCAAAAGCTGGTCCTGTGAGAGATTGCACAAAAAACCTCACACGTAACGGGTCTGATGCTGAAATCATGCCTAACTGCGCCAAATATCGGCTCACATGCTCAATTGAGCTGGACCCTTCTGATCCATTGAACTTTGAGAACTCAGGGAGCCGATACTTGGGTGGCAATGAATCGAATCATATTCGTTGGGGTACGGCTTGTAATAGCCGACTGTTCTCCTCTTTGGCAGGATGCCGAACTGGTCTCTCAAGATTGTACTGATCTGTTCCACAGTATGAGCTGCAGGAGCTGAGCTTTCATGACTCGTTCCGGTGGCATATTTAGCTAGCCACGCCTGTTTATCGGTGTCCGCTCCAGAAATCCCTGCTGCTGCAATCTGGTTCGTGCGCGCCAAGTTATTGCAGTCCGGCACGTATGTGCACACGTATCCATGTGGAATTTCTTTAGGCGGCTCATACAGGAATTGGCAATCGCCAGGATCGCCTCCAACCTTGTAGACAACGTATGCCGGTGAACCCTGTGGCTCTGGAGCTGCAGTCGTGAATGGCAGCTGCGGTCTGGTCTGGAATGGTATTTCTCCCTGGTGAGTCCCTAGGGTAGGTCCTGACGGAGAGTACTGATGCTTCATGATTTCCTGAACCACGCGAACCGCAATACGCTCCAAAGTGTTCACCAGGCTCTCAGAATGACGGTGTAGAGAATGAGCCACCATGTAATTAACTTCCTGGCGCAGAGCTCTGGTGCGTTCCTCCGAAGGGAGAGACAGATCTACTTCATCGAGAACGCCGTCGGGTGAGAACCCTTTCCACCTGATGCCATGTTTACGGGTCCTCTCGAAAGAGCCGATGAGATCGGCTTCGAAGACAGCTTTAATCTCATCGTATTTCTTCTTGTGATCCTCAGGCAGATCTTCGTACGTGACTGGTGCTTCCGCCATCTCAGCTGTAGATGTTGACGCAGTTGCTGTAGAATGTCCCACCGGGCGTGCCAGAATGTGTTGCCTGCCAAAACCCACCGGTGAGCAGCGACGAGCAACACGAAGAGCCGGGAGGCTCCCGTAACCGCTAGTGGGTCCCGGTCCCTCGGGCGACGGCCCGCAATGCTCCGCACACGTCCTGGCGGTTGCGAGGGCGTGCCACCTGACCTATACCTGGTCAGGAAGGTGATGGGTTGCTTCAATTAGTTTCCTGCATGGCAGACACGTAAACATTAAATACGAGCCTCGATCGGCTCCCAGGTTGCCCTGTGAATCAGCTCAAAGAGCCGATTCATCCATGGTTCGTATTGGATCTACGATAGCATGGGGTTCCTGCTTGATCAATACCAAGTTAAATCAATTTGTCGTATAGGGTTTTCACCGCATAATTGGAACATCCTACACGTAGTTGAGCCTGGCAGATACGAAAGATAACAGAAAACTAATCCTAGAAGAGGCCTAAAAACCAACACAGAGTCGATTCCCGGAACAACCCATCTAGGATCGGCAAACTATACCTTACGCACTACTGGATCGTTCAACCCGTTTGCAAGGCCTGACCATGCGGATATCAAACTAATCCTTGAAGAACAAGGAACAACTATAACAGATCAGATCTACTAAAATAAAGTCCAAGCAAGGTGCTGCCCTTACACCCAAGATAGGTGCAAAGGCAGCTAGATATTTAAAGGCAGCATAACTAAGCAAGATATATCGTAAAAGTAACGATGCTAGCCCAAAAACGTCTATGATAACGGTGTTGCTCGCCATCAACAAGGCTTCAAGTACGAGCAACACAAGATAACGAATAATCGATATCGCCTAGATCGCAAGATGCGATCTAGGCAGAAGACGCTTACCCGAAGAAACCCTCGAAACAAGGGGTGGCGATGCGCCTAGATTGTGTTTGTTGTGAACGTGATCGTCCTCCTTTCTCAATAACCCTAGGTACATATTTATAGTCCGTAGACTTTCTATCTTTGGAATAACCTAGCTGTGTACGACTAAACTCTATCTCTTAATTCTAAATTGATCTACCATAATGTACAGATACACGGACAATCTAGCCCAAATTCCAGCACGAGGCCGATTCAGAGACACTTTATGTGCATGTTCTCTAAGCCCATCTCAATCACGGCCCATCTCCTGCTTCGGCTAAATTCTGGTGATAACACTTCCGCCACACCCGAATACTCGGGGTTGCGCCATTACATCATTACCGCAAATATACTCGATTACTCGGGTACAGCGAAGTAAAACTCATCGGTAACCTATTCTTTCTGCGTATTATTTTATTCATACATGCAATGACCTAATTGATATAGCATTCAAGTACCTGACTATCAAATGCATAAACACGTATTTTTTTCTCGTTAGAATATTTCAACAATATTCTTGGATGTTAATCTCTTATTGTAATTCATCTTCGTAAAAAAATCTGCTACAAGAGAATTTATTGGTTACGATAGGCATGACCATTTATTTTGACTATAATTATGATACTGAAATAAGTTGTGTACTTATGCGATGAGGCCAAGGATTACTACATTGGACAGAAATAAAGTGATTACTGAATTTATTTTCTATAGTTATATAATACTGACCCGGTGCACCTCCAGGTTAGTGGATTCATTTTCTATGGGTATTACCGGATTTATTTTTTATGGTTATCTAGCACTAACCGGATGAACTTCCGGGCCAACGGATCCATCTATATGGTGGTTATTGATTTCCTCCTCTGCAATATTACCCAATGCATTTCCGTGGATTCATTTTCTAATGGTTGTCAGTGGATTTTATCTTTTGTGGTCATATAATACTAACCCGATGCAATTCCGGGTTAGTGGATTTATACTCAATGGTTACCAGCGAATTCATCTTATACAATACTACCCGATGTACTTCCAGCTATCTAAATGATGACTTGATGCATTATCAGGTCGCTGGATTCATTTTATATGGTTATCAACGGATTTTATATTTAATGGCTTCATGTTTATTGGCTTCATCTTTCGTGGATTCATTTCCGATGACTTAATCTTCGATGGTTTAATATTCAATGGCTTCATCTTCAAAATTAATGGCGTAATCTTCAATGGCTTCATCTTCAATGGCTTAATCTACAATGAATTCATCTTCAATGGTTTTACCTTCAATGACTTCACCTTATATGATTATCGACTGCGATTATATGAACATGGAGCACTCAAGCATATTGATCTAATGAGGATGCATTGACTTGGAAAATTTCGGGATACTCGGGGGCTCGACAACGACTTTGCCCTTGGCCACGACTCCGACATGGCGCCTAAGCGGCGACCACGACATCGCTCCCAGCGATACTCGGGGGCTCTACATCTACATTGACGGCCATGAGAGCCTGAAAAAATGGGTCATTCCATCAGCCGAACAAAGGAACTCGTCATCAACAGCGTTCGGATCGCATCTGATCGAAGATCATCAAGTTCTTCATCGACTAGTTCATCTGGCAGTCGGCCTTATTTTTTCACGTACAACTAGCACCGATCGATATCAGTTAGAAGGCGCGGATCCCTCTGCATCATCGTCAAGCTCAACATCGGCTGATTCATCCGCGCCGACGCCTTCAACTTCATCACAACTCCACGTGAGCCAGCGCGCAGCGTCGGCCGCAGCCTCGATCCGTGCGAGCAGGATATGTGTGTCGGCAACGACGTGGATGCACAAGATCGGATGGTTTCGTAAACTTTCAAAGGAACCACGACACTGACACTGATGCCATTCTCTATAACCAAACCCATCTCTTTCTCTCTCTCCTCTTAAGTTGTCATACCAATTGTTCGTTTAAACTAACCTTTTGCATTGTACGTATCTGCTAGAAGTACATATAAAAAAGATTGGGTTAGTACCTTTTACATAGCGGTGAAGCAGAGTTTCTTCGGGTAAGACAAGGAACAGGTCGTACGCAACCTCAGCCAAAATTCTGCTCAAGGTCGCAGACAAGACGAACAACATTGAGTACTCGCGCTGCTAGGATAATATAAGAGTCCAGATGCTATTTTTCTGGTTCATCAAGCTTCTCGTAAATTAATTTTTCAAACATATCGTTTCTGCATTGTATTACTATGTATACACAGACTTGGTTATCTCGGTTACCGTTAGAGACAACTCAACAACTCGACGGAGTACGATTGGCAATTCAGCGATACATATGGTGGCACTCGTCATCCGATACAAAGAACACCAGATCGAAATAAGTTTCGAGTACTTTGTTCTGTCGATCCCATTCACCATCGCGCATCCGCCATCCTGGACTCGACATTGCGCACACACCTCGCTCGGGGGCTTGTCATTGCGCACCCATCGCGAACTCGACACACTCGGGGGCTCGCCCGTCGAGGATCCGCCACATCGACTGCGTTCGCTTCATCGACTGCGTTGAATACGTCCTACAACCTACTTTCATGTCCACTACGTTGCACCAAATAAGCTAAGTATTTTTCAACTCAGAATCAATTATTATTTACTTTCACCGCACCCGACACTCGGGGGCTGCACTAAAGAATGAAGGCGACAAATTAGAGTTGGAAAAATCTTCGAGGTAGCAGACTCGTCATTTATTCCAATCACATACTCGATGAAAAAATTGCTTCAAGGAAGTCGACAAAAAAATTCTTCAAAGAAAGAAGACGACAAAATAGAGATGGAAAAATCTTCAAGTCCGCAGACTTATCATTTATTCCCATCGACAGCATCGATGGTGTACCCGACGTCAATATAAAATAATCCAATACATTCGGCCCCCTCCCCTATGCCCCTCATTATATAGGTGGAACCCCAAGTGTTGGACTACAAGTCTTCGAATAAGACCCGAACCCAAAACCTTCCATGTAGTAGGGAAACCTACCCAAGGTGGGACTCCCACCCAAGTGGGATTCCCACCCTTCCATGTGGGGGGGTGGCCGGCCCCTATGGTGGAGTCCACTTGGGACTCCACCCCTCTTAGGGTTGGCCGGCCATGGTGGTGGAGTCCCTCCGGGACTCCGCCTTCCAAAGTGATTTCTTCCGGACTTTTCTAGAACCTTCTAGAACCTTCCATAAATGCACCGGATCATTTTCAAACTTATAAAATGACTTCCTATATATGAATCTTATTCTCCGGACCATTCCGGAACTCCTCGTGATGTCCGGGATCCCATCCGAGGCTTCGAACAATGCTTCAAACTCCATTCCATATTCAAGTTCTACTATTACAACATCAAACCTTAAGTGTGTCACCCTACGGTTCGCGAACTATGTAGACATGGTTGAGATCTCTCTCCGACCAATAACCAATAGCGGGATCTGGAGATCCATAATGGCTCCCACATATTCAACGATGACTTAGTGATCGAATGAACGATTCACATACGATACTAATTCCCTTTGTCACGCGATATTTTACTTGTCCGAGGTTTGATCATCGGTATCACTCTATACCTTGTTCAACCTCGTCTCCTGACAAGTACTCTTTACTCGTACCGTGGTATGTGGTCTCTTATGAACTTATTTATATGCTTGCAAGACATTAGACGACATTCCACCGAGAGGGCCCGAGTATATCTATCCGTCATCGGGATGGACAAATCCCACCGTTGATCCATATGCCTCAACTCATACTTTCCGGATACTTAATCCCACCTTTATAACCACCCATTTACGCAGTGGCGTTTGATGTAATCAAAGTACCTTTCCGGTATAAGTGATTTACCTGATCTCATGGTTATAAGGACTTGGTAACTATGCATCGAAAGCTTATAGCAAATAACTTAATGACGTGATCTTATGCTACGCTTAATTGGGTGTGTCCATTACATCATTCATATAATGATATAACCTTGTTATTAATAACATCCAATGTTCATGATTATGAAACTAATCATCTATTAATCAACAAGCTAGTTAAGAGGCTTACTAGGGACTCATTGTTGTTTACATAACACACATGTATCAATGTTTCGGTTAATACAATTATAGCATGGTATATAAACATTTATCATAAACATAAAGATATATAATAACCACTTTTATTATTGCCTCTTGGGCATATCTCCAACAATCTCCCACTTGCACTAGAGTCAATAATCTAGATTACATTGTAAGGTACCTAACACCCACGGCATTCTGGTGTTGGTCATGCTTTGCCCTAGGGAGAGCTTTAGTCAACGGATCTGCTACATTCGGATCAGTGTGTACTTTGCAAATCTTTACTTCTCCATCTTCGATGTACTCGCGAATCGAATGATAACGCAGCTTGATATGCTTCAGCCTCTTGTGTGACCTTGGTTCTTGTGCATTGGCGATGGCACCCATGTTGTCATAGTAGATGACTAGTGGGTCCAATGCACTAGGAACCACACCGAGCTCTACAATGAACCTCTTCATCCATACCGCTTCTGATGAAGCCTCTGAAGCCGCTATGTATTCCGATTCTGTTGAAGACTTCGCCACCGTGCACTGCTTCGAGCTTGCCCAGCTCTATCGCATCACCATTCAATATAAACACGTACTCCGTAGACCGTGACTTAGAGTCATCGTGATCGGTGTTCCAACTTGCATCGGTGTAACTAGTTACAACGAGCTCTTGGTCACCTCCATAACAAAGAAACATATCCTTAGTTCTTTTCAAGTACTTCAGGATATTCTTGACCGCTGTCCAGATGTTCCATTCCTGGATCACTTTGATATCTCGCTAGTCAAACTAACGACATGTGTTATATCCGGTCTAGTACATAGCATGGCATACATGATAGAGCCTACTGCCGAGGCATAGGGGATCCGACTCATCCTTTCTCTTTCTTCTCGCCGTAGCCGGACCTTGAGTCTTACTCAAGACCTTGCCTCGGTAACATAGGTAAGAATCCTTTCTTACTTTCGTCCATTCTAAACTTCTTTAGAATCTTGTCCAGGTATGTACTTTGTGATAGCCCTATTAGACGTCTTGATCTATCTCTATAAATCTTGATGCCTAATATATACGATGCTTCACCAAGGTCTTTCATTGAAAAACTATTATTCAAATAACCCTTTACATCGCTTAATAGTTCTATATCATTCCCAATCAATAATATGTCATCTACATATAATATCGGAATGCTACTGTAGCTCCCACTCACTTTCTTGTAAATACAGGCCTCTCCATGACACTGTATAAACCCGAAGTCTTTGATCACCTTATCAAAGTGTCGGTTCCAACTTCTTGATGCTTGCTTCAGTCCATAAATTGAACGCTGAAGTTTGCATACTTTGTCAGCATTTTTAGGATCGACAAAACCTTTGGGTTGTACCATATACAACTCTTCCTCAATGTCTCCATTAAGGAACGCCGTTTTGACATCCATCTGCCAAATCTCATAATCGAAAAATGCAGCTATTGCTAACAAAATCCTCACATATTTTAGCTTTGCTACAGGTGAGAAAGTCTCATCGTAGTCAACACCTTGCCTTTGTCGGAAACCCTTTGCGACAAGTCGAGCTTTATAGACAGTAATATTACCATCAGCATCTATTTTTCTCTTGAAGATCCATTTATTCTCGATAGCCTTGCGGCTATCAGGTAAGTCTACCAAAGTCCACACTTTGTTATCATACATGGATCCCATTTCGGATTTCATGGCTTCTTTCCATTTGTTGGAATCTGGGCTCATCATCGCTTCTTCATACGTCGCGAGGTCTTCATCATTGTTGTCCACAATCATGACATTTAGACAAGGATCATACCAATCGGGAGTGGCACGTTCCCTTGTCGATCCGCGAGGTTCGATAGCTATCTCGTTTGAAGTTTCATGATCATCATCATTAGTTTCCTCTCGTTGACGGTGCAGGCGGCACAGAACATCTTCCGGCATCGCGCTACTCGATCAATGAGTGAAGATTCATCAATCTCATCGAGTTCTACTTTTCTTCCAGTCACTTCTTTAGTGAGAAATTCTTTCTCAAGAAAGGTTCCGTTCTTAGCAACAAAAATCTTGCCTTCGGATCTGTGATAGAAAGTATACCCTATAGTTTCCTTAGGGTATCCTATGAAGACGCATTTCTCCGCTTTGGGTTCTAGCTTGTCCGGTTGTAACTTTTTTACATAGGCTTTGCAACCCCAAACTTTTAGGAACGACAGCTTAATTAGGTTTCTTATTAAACCATAATTCATACGGTGTCGTTTCAACGGATTTTGATGGTGCTCTATTTAAAGTGAATGCGGCTGTCTCTAATGCATAACTCCAAAATGATAACGGCAAATCAGTAAGAGACATCATAGAACGAACCATATCTAAGAGAGTTCGATTACGACGTTCGGACACACCGTTTCGTTGTGGTGTTCCCGGCGGTGTCAATTGTGAAAGTATTCCGCATTTCTTTAAATGCATGCCAAACTCATAACTCGGATATTCACCTCCGCGATCAGATCTTAGAAATTTAATCTTCTTGTTACGTTGATTTTCTACTTCACTTTGGAATTCCTTAAACTTCTCGAAAGTTTCGGATTTATGTTTCATGAAATAGATATACCCATATCTACTCAGATCATCTGTGAAGGTTAGAACATAACGATAACCACCGCGCGAGGCTACACTCATTGGTCCGCACACATCGGTATGTATGATTTCCAACAAGTCTGTAGCTCGCTCCATAATACCGCAGAATGGAGTCTTAGTCATTTTTCCCATTAGACATGCTTCGCATCTATCAAGTGACTCAAAGTCAAGTGATTCAAGTAATCCATCGGTATGGAGTTTCTTCATGCGTTTCACTCCAATATGACCAAGACGACAGTGCCACATATAAGTAGAATTATCATTCAATTTAATTCGCTTAGCATCAATGTTATGAATATGTGTATCACTACTATCGAGATCTAACATAAATAAACCATTCTTTTCGTGTGCTCGACCATAAAAGATATTATTCATAAAAATAGACCAACTATTATTCTCAGACTTGAATGAATAACCGTCTTGCATTAAACAAGATCCAGATATAATGTTCATGCTCAACGCGGGTACAAAATAACAATTATTGAGGTTTAAAACTAATCCCGAAGGTAGATGTAGAGGAAGTGTGCCGACAGCGATCACATCGACTTTGGATCCATTTCCAACGCGCATCGTCACTTCATCCTTTAGTAGTGTTCGTTTATTCTTTAGTTCCTGTTTCGAGTTACAAATATGAGCAACCGAACCAGTATCAAATACCCAGGTACTAGTACGAGAACCAGTAAGATAAACATCTATAACATGTATATCGATATACCTTCTTTCTTCTTCTTGACAAGGCCGCTCTTCGGATCCGCCAAATACTTGGAGCAATTACGCTTCCAAGTTGTCCCTTCTCCTTGCAGTAATAGCACTCAAGCATCGGGCTTAGGGCCAGCCTTAGGTTTCACAGAGGCGTGGCAGCTTTCTTGCCACCCTTCTTGTTTCTGCCTTTAGACTTGCCCTCGTTTCTTGAAACCGGTGGTCTTGTTGACCATCAACACTTGGTGCTCTTTCTTAATCTCAATCTCAAGCAGATTTTAGCATGGCGAAGAGTTCAGGTAACTCTTTGTTCATGTTCTGCATATTGTAATTCATCACAAAGTTCTTGTAACTAGGTGGTAGTGATTGAAGGACACGATTAATCCCTAGTCTGTTAGGAATCACTATTCCCAAGTCACTGAGTTTCTTCGCATGCCCGGTCATGGCGAGCATGTGCTCACTAACGGAGCTGCCTTCTTCCATCATGCAACTGAAGAAGTGTTTCGATGCTTCATAGCATTCCACGGCCGCATGAGTTTCAAAGATAGTTTTCAACTCATTGACTAACTCATGTGGATCGTGGTGCTCAAAACGTTTTTGAAGATCGGCTTCCAGACTGCACAGGATGGCACACTGAACTTGAGAGTACCGAGTTTTCCGAGTAGCGTAAACATTCTTTACTTCATCGGTTTCAATTTCTGCAGGAGGGTCACCTAGCGGTGCATCAAGCACATATTGCAGATTTCCGCCATTGAGGAAGATCCTCACATGACGGAACCAGATCGGTGAAGTTGCTACCGTTGCTCTTAAGCTTTTCTTTCTCTAGGAACTGGTTAAAATTGATTGGGGACGCCATATCTACAACATATATTTGCAATAGTTTAGACTAAGTTTATGACAAACTGAGTTCAAATTTTAATTCAACATAATTAAAAACTAGGTGAACTCCCACTCAAAACAATATCCCTCGAATTGTCTTAGTGATCACACGAACCAAATCCATCACACCAAGTCCGATCATCACGAGACAAGATGTAACTTCAATGGCGAACACTCAAAGTGTTCATCATATCAATCATATGATTCATGCTCTACCTTTCGGTATCACGTGTTCCGAGACCATGTCTGTACATGCTAGGCTCGTCAAGGCCACCTTAGTATCCGCATGTGCAAAACCGGCTTGCACCCGTTGTATGCACTTGTTGAGTCTATCACACCCGATCATCACGAGATGCTTCGAAACGACAAGTCTTGGCAACGGTGCTACTAAGGATGAACACTTTATTATCTTGATATTTTAGTGAGAGGGATCATCTTATAATGCTACCGTCACGATCTAAGCAAAATAAGATGCATAAAGGATTAACATCACATGCAGTTCATATGTGATATGATATGGCCCTTTTGTCTTTGCGCCTTTGATCTTCATCTCCAAAGCACGGACATGATCTCCATCATCAACGGGCATGATCTCCATCATCGTCGGCGAAGCACCAAGGTCAATGGCGCCGTCTTCATGATTGTCCTCCATGTAGCAACTATTACAACTACTTTGAAATACTACTCAACATGAAATTTAAAGACAACCATAAGGCTCCTGCCGGTTGCCACAATACAATAATGATCATCTCATACATAGTCATCATCACATTATGGCCATATCACATCACCAAACCCCGCAAAAACAAGTTAGACGTTCTCTAATTTGGTTTGCATATTTTACGTGGTTTAGGGTTTTCGAGTGAGATCCAATCTACCTATGAACATGAACCACAACGGTGATACTAGTGTTGTCAATAGAAGAGTAAATTGAATCTTCACTATAGTAGGAGAGACAGACACCCGCAAAGCCACTTATGCAATACAAGTTGCATGTCGAGCGTGGAGCAAATCTCATGAACGCGGTCATGTAAAGTTAGCCCGAGCCGCTTCATCCCACTATGCCACAAAGATGCAAAGTACTCAAACTAAAGACAACATAAGCATCAACGCCCACAAAACTATTGTGTTCTACTCGTGCAACCATCTATGCATAGACACGGCTCTGATACCACTGTAGGGATTCGTTGCATAGAAAACAAAAATTTTCCTACCGCGAGAACGCAATCCAAGCCAAGATGCAATGTAGAAGACGTGAGCAACGAGGATGATGATCGAGACTCACCCTTGAAGATTTCCAAAGCCTACAAGATGAGGCTCTTGTTGCTGCGGTAGACGATCACTTGCCGCTTGCAAAAGCGCGTAGAAGATCTTGATCACGGCGCCACGATCGGGCAGCACCTCCGTACTCGGTCACACGTTCGGTGTTGATGAATACGACGTCCTTCTCCCCGTTCCAGCGGGCAGCGGAAGTAGTAGCTCCTCCTTGAATCCGGCAGCACGACGGCGTGGTGGCGGTGGTGATGGAGAACTCCGGCGGAGCTTCGCTAAGCGTGCGGGAGAGGTGGAGGAGAGAGGGGCGGCTAGGGTTTGGGAGAGGGGGTGGCCGGCCTCAAGGGGTGCGGCCAGCTTGTGGCTTTGTGGTGGCCGGCCCCCTCCCCTATGCCCCTCATTATATAGGTGGAACCCCAAGTGTTGGACTACAAGTCTTCGAATAAGACCCGAACCCAAAACCTTCCATGTAGTAGGGAAACCTACCCAAGGTGGGACTCCCACCCAAGTGGGATTCCCACCCTTCCATGTGGGGGGGCGATGCGTGTAATTGACACGTCCGTTGGGAACCCCAAGAGGAAGGTGTGATGCGCACAGCGGCAAGTTTCCCTCAGTAAGAAACCAAGGTTTAATCAAACCAGTAGGAGTCAAGAAGCACGTTGAAGGTTGATGGCGGCGGGATGTAGTGCGGCACAACACCGCGAGATTCCGGCGCCAACGTGGAACCCGCACAACACAACCAAAGTACTTTGCCCCAACGAAACAGTGGGGTTGTCAATCTCACCGGCTTGCCGTAACAAAGAGTTAACCGTATTGCGTGGAAGATGATTGTTTGCGTAGAAAACAAGAAACAAGTATTGCAGCAGATTTGTATTTCAATATTTAAAGAATGGACCGGGGTCCACAGTTCACTAGAGGTGTCTCTCCCATAAGATAAAAGCATGTTGGGTGAACAAATTACAGTCGGGAAATTGACAAATAGAGAGGGCATAACAATGCACATACATGTCATGATAAGTACAAGTGAGATTTAATTGGGTATTACGACAAAGTACATAGACCGCCATCCAACTGCATCTATGCCTAAAAAGTCCACCTTCAGGTTATCGTCCGAACCCCTCCAAGCATTAAGTTGCTAAACAACATGACAATTGCATTAAGTATGGTGCGTAATGTAATCAATAACTACATCCTCGGACATAGCATCAATGTTTTATCCCTAGTGGCAACAAGCACAACACAACCTTAGGGGTTTCGTCACTCCCCGGTGTCAATGCAGGCATGAACCCACTATCGAGCATAAATACTCCCTCTTGGAGTTACTAGCATCAACTTGGCCGCAGCCTCTACTAATAACGGAGAGCATGCAAGATCATAAACAACACATATGTAATAACTTGATAATTAACATAACATGGTATTCTCTATCCATCGGATCCCGACAAACACAACATAGAGTATTACGGATAGATGATCTTGATCATGTTAGGCAGCTCACAAGATCCAACAATGAAGCACAATGAGGAGAAGACAACCATCTAGCTACGGCTATGGACCCATAGTCCAGGGGTGAACTACTCACTCATCACTCCGGAGGCGACCATGGCGGTGTAGAGTCCTCCGGGAGATGAATCCCCTCTCCGGCAGGGTGCCGGAGGAGGTCTCCAGAATCCCCCGAGATGGGATTGGCGGCGGCGGCGTCTCGCAAGGTTTTCCGTATCGTGGTTCTTCGCATCGTGGGTTTCACGACGGAGGCTTTAAGTAGGCGGAAGGGCAACGTGGGGGGCCACACGAGGGCCCCACACTACAGGTCGGCGCGGCCAAGACCCGGGCCACGCCGCCCTATAGTGGCGGCCCCTCGTGGCCCCACTTCGACTCCTCTTCGGTCTTCCGGAAGCTTCGTGGCAAAATAGGACCCCGGGTCTTGATTTCGCTCCAATTCCGAGAATATTTCGTTACTAGGATTTCTGAAACCAAAAACAACAGAAAACAAGAATCGGCTCTTCGGCATCTTGTTAATAGGTTAGTTCCGTAAAATGCACGAATATGACATAAAGTGTGCATAAAACATGTAGGTATCATCAATAATATGGCATGGAACATAAGAAATTATCGATACGTTGGAGACGTATCAGCATCCCCAAGCTTAGTTCTCGCTCGTCCCGAGCAGGTAAAACGATAACAAAGATAATTTCTGAAGTGACATGCCATCATAACCTTGATCATACTATTTGTAAACATATGTAATGAATGCAGCGATCAAAACAATGGTAATGACATGAGTAAACAAGTGAATCATAAAGCAAAGACTTTTCATGAATAGTACTTCAAGACGAGCATCAATAAGTCTTGCATAAGAGTTAACTCATAAAGCAATAAATCAAAGTAAAGGTATTGAAGCAACACAAAGGAAGATTAAGTTTCAGCGGTTGCTTTCAACTTGTAACATGTATATCTCATGGATAATTGTCAACATAGAGTAATATAACGAGTGCAATATGCAAGTATGTAGGAATCAATGCACGGCTCACACAAGTGTTTGCTTCTTGAGGTCGAGAGAGATAGGTGAACCGACTCAACATAAAAGTAAAAAGAATGGTCCTTCAAAGAGGAAAGCATCGATTGCTATATTTGTGCTAGAGCTTTTATTTTGAAAACATGAAACAATTTTGTCAACGGTAGTAATAAAGCATATGAGTTATGAAAATTATATCTTACAAGTTGCAAGCCTCATGCATAGTATACTAATAGTGCCCGCACCTTGTCCTAATTAGCTTGGACTACCGGATCTTTGCAATACACATGTTTTAACCAAGTGTCACAATGGGGTACCTCCATGCCGCCCGTACAAAGGTCTAAGGAGAAAGCTCGCATTTTGGATTTCTCGCTTTTGATTATTCTCAACTTAGACATCCATACCGGGACAACATGGACAACAGATAATGGACTCCTCTTAAATGCATAAGCATGTGGCAACAATTATTATTCTCATATGAGATTGAGGATATATGTCCAAGATCTGAAACTTCCACCATGAATCATGGCTTTAGTTAGCGGCCCAATGTTCTTCTCTAACAATATGCATGCTCCAACCATTAACGTGGTAGATCTCTCTTACTTCGGACAAGACGGACATGCATAGCAACTCACATGATATTCAACAAAGAATAGTTGATGGCGTCCCCGAAGCATGGTTATCGCACAACAAGCAACTTAATAAGAGATAAAGTGCATAAGTACATATTCAATACCACAATAGTTTTTAAGCTATTTGTCCCATGAGCTATATATTGCAAAGGTGAATGATGGAATTTTAAAGGTAGCACTCAAGCAATTTACTTTGGAATGGCGGATAAATACCATGTAGTAGGTAGGTATGGTGGACACAAATGGCATAGTGGTTGGCTCAAGTATTTTGGATGCATGAGAAGTATTCCCTCTCGATACAAGGTTTAGGCTAGCAAGGTTATTTGAAACAAACACAAGGATGAACGGTGCAGCAAAACTCACATAAAAGACATATTGTAAACATTATAAGACTCTACACCGTCTTCCTTGTTGTTCAAAACTCAATACTAGATATTATCTAGACTCTAGAGAAACCAAATATGCAAACCAAATTAGCAAGCTCTAAGTGTTTCTTCATTAATGGGTGCAAAGTATATGATGCAAGAGCTTAAACATGAGCACAACAATTGCCAAGTATCAAATTATCCAAGACATTTTAGAATTACTACATGTAGTATTTTCCAATTCCAACCATATAACAATTTAACGAAGAAGAAACTTCGCCATGAATACTATGAGTAGAGCCTAAGGACATACTTGTCCATATGCTACAGCAAGAGCGTGTCTCTCTCCCACAAAGTGAATGCTAGGATCCATTTTATTCAAACAAAACAAAAACAAAAACAAACCGACGCTCCAAGCAAAGTGCATAAGATGTGACGGAATAAAAATACAGTTTCAGGGGAGGAACCTGATAATGTTGTCGATGAAGAAGGGGATGCCTTGGGCATCCCCAAGCTTAGACGCTTGAGTATTCTTAGAATATGCAGGGGTGAACCACCGGGGCATCCCCAAGCTTAGAGCTTTCATTCTCCTTGATCATATTGTATCATACTCCTCTCTTGATCCTTGAAAACTTCCTCCACACCAAACTCGAAACAACTCATTAGAGGGTTAGTGCACAATAAAAATTAACATGTTCAGAGGTGACACAATCATTCTTAACACTTCTGGACATTGCATAAAGCCACTGGACATTAATGGATCAAAGAAATTCATCCAACATAGCAAAAGAGGCAATGCGAAATAAAAGGCAGAATCTGTCAAAACAGAACAGTCCGTAAAGATGGATTTTATTAGGGCACCAGACTTGCTCAAATGAAAATGCCCAAATTGAATGAAAGTTGCGTACATATCTGAGGATCACTCACGTAAATTGGCTTAATTTTCTGAGTTACCTACAGAGAATTAGACCCAGATTCGTGACAGCAAAGAAATCTGTTTCTGCGCAGTAATCCAAATCTAGTATTTACTTTACTATCAAAGACTTTACTTGGCACAACAAAACTCAAAACTAAGATAAGGAGAGGTTGCTACAGTAGTAAACAACTTCCAAGACTCAAATATAAAACAAAAATACTGTAGTAAAAACACATGGGTTATCTCCCAAGAAGTTCTTTCTTTATAGCCATTAAGATGGGCTCAGCGGTTTTAATGATGCACTCGCAAGAAATAGTATTTGGAGCAAAAGAGAGCATCAAGAGGCAAATTCAAAACACATTTAAGTCTAAAATGCTTCCTATGCATAGGAATCTTGTAAATAAACAAGTTCATGAAGAGCGAAGTAACAAGCATAGGGAGATAAAACAAGTGTAGCTTCAAAAATTTCAGCACATAGAGAGGTATTTTAGTAACATGAAAATTTCTACAACCATATTTTCCTCTCTCATAATAATTTTCAGTAGCATCATGAGCAAACTCAACAATGTAACTATCACATAAAGCATTCTTATCATGAGTCTCATGCATAAAATTATTACTCTCCACGTAAGCATAATCAATTTTATTAGTTGTAGTGGGAGCAAATTCAACAAAGTGGCTATCATCATATATAGGAGGCATATTTTAATCATAAAAGAAAATTTTCTCCTCAATGCTTGGGGGACTAAAAAGATCATGCTCATCAGAGCCAGCTTCCCCAAGCTTAGAATTTTCCATAGCATTAGCAACAATGGTGTTCAAAGCATCCATAGTAATAACATTCCCATTAGCATGCATATAAAGTTCCATGGGTTTTTTAATTCTCTCTTCAAACACATCATGTCCTAATTCAAGATAAAGTTCATAAAGATCTCTCATATTTTTGTTGTTTTCCATTATGCTTAACTAGTGAAATTAAAACATGCATGATATTAAGTAAAGTAAAACAAGTAACTAATTTTTTTGTGTTTTTGATATAGAAAACAAGATAGCAAGTAAAGTAAAACTAGCAACTAATTTTTTTGTATTTTGATTTAGTGCAGCAAACAAAGTAGTAAATAAAATAAAGCAAGACAAAAACAAAGTAAAGGGATTGAGAAGTGGAGACTCCCCTTGCAGCGTGTCTTGATCTCCCCGGCAACGGCGCCAGAAATTTGCTTGATGCGTGTAATTGACACATCCGTTGGGAACCCCAAGAGGAAGGTGTGATGCGCACAGCGGCAAGTTTCCCTCAGTAAGAAACCAAGGTTTAATCGAACCAGTAGGAGTCAAGAAGCACGTTGAAGGTTGATGGCGGCGGGATGTAGTGCGGCGCAACACCAGAGATTCCGGCGCCAACGTGGAACCCGCACAACACAACCAAAGTACTTTGCCCCAACGAAACAGCTGAGGTTGTCAATCTCACCGGCTTGCTGTAACAAAGAGTTAACCGTATTGTGTGGAAGATGATTGTTTGCAGAGAAAACAAGTAAAACAAGTATTGCAGCAGATTTGTATTTCAGTATTTAAAGAATGGACCGGGGTCCACAGCTCACTAGAGGTGTCTCTCCCATAAGATAAAAGCATGTTGGGTGAACAAATTACAGTCGGGCAATTGACAAATAGAGAGGGCATAACAATGCACATACATGTCATGATAAGTACGAGTGAGATTTAATTGGGCATTACGACAAAGTACATAGACCGCCATCCAACTCGCATCTATGCCTAAAAAGTCGACCTTCAGAGTTATCGTCCGAACCCCCTCCAGTATTAAGTTGCTAAACAACAGACAATTGCATTAAGTATGGTGTGTAATGTAATCAATAACTAGATCCTCGGACATAGCATCAATGTTTTATCCCTAGTGGCAACAGCACAACACAACCTTAGGGGTTTCTGTCACTCCCCCAGGTGTCAATGCAGGCATGAACCCACTATCGAGCATAAATACTCCCTCTTGGAGTTACTAGCATCAACTTGGCCGAGCCTCTACTAATAACGGAGAGCATGCAAGATCATAAACAACACATATGTAATAACTTGATAATTAACATAACATGGTATTCTCTATCCATCGGATCCCGACAAACACAACATAGAGTATTACGGATAGATGATCTTGATCATGTTAGGCAGCTCACAAGATCCAACAATGAAGCACAATGAGGAGAAGACAACCATCTAGCTACTGCTATGGACCCATAGTCCAGGGGTGAACTACTCACTCATCACTCCGGAGGCGACCATGGCGGTGTAGAGTCCTCCGGGAGATGAATCCCCTCTCCGGCAGGGTGCCGGAGGAGGTCTCCGTAATCCCCGAGATGGGATTGGCGGCGGCGGCGTCTCAGTAAGGTTTTCCGTATCGTGGTTCTTCGCGTCAGGGGTTTCGCGACGGAGGCTTTAAGTAGGCGGAAGGGCAACGTGGGGGCCCACACGAGGGCCCCACACTACAGGTCGGCGTGGCCAAGACCTGGGCCGCGCCGCCCTATAGTGGCGGCCCCTCGTGGCCCCACTTCGACTCCTCTTCGGTCTTCCGGAAGCTTCGTGGCAAAATAGGACCCTGGGTCTTGATTTCGTCCAATTCCGAGAATATTTCGTTACTAGGATTTCTGAAACCAAAAACAGCAGAAAACAAAGAATCGGCTCTTCGGCATCTTGTTAATAGGTTAGTTCCAGAAAATGCACGAATATGACATAAAGTGTGCATAAAACATGTAGGTATCATCAATAATATGGCATGGAACATAAGAAATTATCGATACGTTGGAGAGGTAACAGGGGGGTGGCCGGCCCCTATGGTGGAGTCCACTTGGGACTCCACCCCTCTTAGGGTTGGCCGGCCATGGTGGTGGAGTCCCTCCGGGACTCCGCCTTCCAAAGTGATTTCTTCCGGACTTTTCTAGAACCTTCCATAAATGCGCCGGATCATTTTCAAACTTATAAAATGACTTCCTATATATGAATCTTATTCTCCGAACCATTCCGGCACTCCTCGTGATGTCCGGGATCCCATCCGAGACTTCGAACAATGCTTCGAACTCCATTCCATATTCAAGTTCTACTATTACAACATCAAACCTTAAGTGTGTCACCCTACGGTTCGCGAACTATGTAGACATGGTTGAGATCTCTCCGACCAATAACCAATAGCGGGATCCGGAGATCCATAATGGCTCCCACATATTCAACGATGACTTAGTGATCGAATGAACCATTCACATACGATACCAATTGCCTTTGTCACACGATATTTTACTTGTCCGAGGTTTGATCATCGGCATCACTCTATACCTTGTTCAACCTCGTCTCCTGACAAGTACTCTTTACTCGTACCGTGGTATGTGGTCTCTTATGAACTTATTCATATGCTTGCAAGACATTAGACGACATTCCACCGAGAGGGCCCGGAGTATATCTATCCGTCATCGGGATGGACAAATCCCACTCGTTGATCCATATGCCTCAACTCATACTTTCCGGATACTTAATCCCACCTTTATAACCACCCATTTACGCAGTGGCGTTTGATGTAATCAAAGTACCTTTCCGGTATAAGTGATTTACATGATGTCATGGTCATAAGGACTAGGTAACTATGTATCGAAAGCTTATAGCAAATAACTTAATGACGTGATCTTATGCTACGCTTAATTGGGTGTGTCCATTACATCATTCATATCATGATATAACCTTGTTATTAATAACATCCAATGTTCATGATTATGAAACTAATCATCTATTAATCAACAAGCTAGTTAAGAGGCTTACTAGGGACTCATTGTTGTTTACATAACACACATGTATCAATGTTTCGGTTAATACAATTATAGCATGGTATATAAACATTTATCATAAACATAAAGATATATAATAACCACTTTTATTATTGCCTCTTGGGCATATCTCCAACAGACTTCTATTCCTGTAGACAGTGTTGGGCCTCCAAGAGCAGAGGTTTGTAGAACAGCAGCAAGTTTCCCTTAAGTGAATCACCCAAGGGTTTATCGAACTCAGGGAGGTAGAGGTCAAGGATATCCCTCTCAAGCAACCCTGCAATTTAAGATACAAGAAGTCTCTTGTGTCCCCAACACACCTAATACACTTGTCAGATGTATAGGTGCACTAGTTCGGCGAAGAGATAGTGAAATACAAGTAATATGGATGATTATAAGTAGCAATTGCAATCTGAAATAGAAATGGCAGCAAGCGAACATGTAGCAGAACTTGTTGGAAATGGTGTTTCAATGCTTAGAAACAAGGCCTAGGGATCATACTTTCACTAGTGGACACTCTCAACAATGATCACATAATTGAATAAATAAATGCTACTCTCAAACACTCTCTTGTTGGATAACAAACACCATTCATTGTGTAGGGCTGCAAAAGCACACCTCAAGCCGGAGTAAACAAGCTCCACAACGTCATAAAGGAATCACACACGATGCGCACACCGTCACCATCACACCGTGGAGAGTGACTCCGGAGTTCATATTAAAGTAACCTCTAGAGTGCATAATAGTCAAGAGTAACATCTACATATTCAACTAGATTACAAAGCTCATGATCACATAAAGATCACACCATGGGAGAGAGAGATGAACCACATAGCTACCGGTAGAGCCCTCAGCCTCGGGGGAGAACTACTCCCTCCTCATCATGGGAGACAGCAACGGCGATGAAGATGGCGGTAGAGTCGATGGAGATGGATTCCGGGGGCACTTCCCCGTCCCGGCGGCGTGCCGGAACAGAGACTTCTGTCCCCCGAACTTGGCTTCACGATGGCGGTGGCTACGTAACTTTTCGTGGAGGAAGACCGATGCCTTTAGGGTTTTCGCATCTGGGAGAATATATAGGCGGAAGGGCGGCCTCGGAGGGGCCCCAGGGTGCCCTCCCCACCTGGTGGCGCGGCCAAGGGTGGGCCCGCGCCCCCTATGTTGTGGGGGCCCCTTGGCCCCCTCTGGCCCTTCTCTGGCTCTCTGGGTCCGCCTCGGCAAAATATTGACTTCTGTCTTCGTGGGGTCCATTTCCGAGAATATTTCCTGTGTAGAATTTCTGAAACCAAAAACAGCAGAAAACAGGAACTGGCGCTTCGGCATCTTGTTAATAGGTTAGTCCCGGAAAATGCATAAAAATGATATAAAGTATGAGCAAAATATGTAGGTATTGTCATAAAACTAGCATGGAACATAAGAAATTATAGATACGTTGGAGACGTATCAAGCATCCCCAAGCTTAGTTCCTACTCGCCCTCGAGTAGGTAAACGATAAAATGAATAATTTCGAAGTGACATGCTACCAACATAATCTTGATCAATACTATTGTAAAGCATATGAGATGAATGAAGTGACTCAAAGCAATGGTTTATAGTTTGCTAACAAAAAGATAATGACTAAACAACTGAATCATATAGCAAAAACTTTTCATGAATAGTACTTTCAAGACAAGCATCAAAAAGTCTTGCATAGGAGTTAACTCATAAAGCAATAGATTCTTAATAAAAGATTTTGAAGCAACACAAAGGAAGATTTAAGTTTCAGCAATTGCTTTCAACTTTCAACATGTATATCTCATGGATAATTGTCAACACAAAGTAATATGATGAGTGCAATAAGTAAGCATGTAGGAATCAGCGCACAGAGTCGACACAAGTGTTTGCTTCTAAGATAGAAAGAAGTAGGTAAACTGACTCAACATAAAGTAAAAGAAAGGCCCTTCGCAGAGGGAAGCAGGGATTACTCATGTGCTAGAGCTTTTTATTTTGAAAACATGAAAACAATTGTGTCAACGGTAGTAATAATTCATATGAGTTATGTATAAAGCTTCCTATAAGTTGCAAGCCTCATGCATCGAATACTAATAGTGCCCGCACCTTGTCCTAATTAGCTCGGATTTCCATGGATTATCATCGCATTACATATGTTTCAACCAAGTGTCACAAAGGGTACCTCTATGCCACATGTACAAAGGTCCAAGGAGATAAATCGCATTTGATTTCTCGATTTTGATAGATCTCAACTTGAGGACATCCATACCGGGACAACATAGAAAACAAATAATGGAATCCTCTTTTATGCTTTAAGCATTCAACAACAGATAATATTCTCATAAGAGATTTGATGATTAATGTCCAAGCTGAAACTTCCACCATGATACATGGCTTTGGTTGGCGGCCCAATGTTCTTCTCTAACAATATGCATACTCAAACCATTTCAATCATTGAAAATCTCCCTTACTTCAGACAAGACGAACATGCATAGCAACTCACATGATATTCAACAAAGGTGTGACAGGTTGATGGCGTCCCCAGATAACATGGTTACCGCTCAACAAGCAACTTATAAGAACTAAGATACATAAGCGACATATTCCTTACCACAATAGTTTTTTAGGCTACTTTCCCATGAGCTATGTATTGCAAAAACAAGGAATGAATTTCTGAAAGGTTTTAAAGGTAGCACGCAAGCAATTTACTTTGGAGTGGCAGAAAATACCACATAGTAGGTAGTTATGGTGGACACAAATGGCATAGGTTTTGGCTCAAGGTTTTGGATACACGAGAAGCATTCCCTCTCAGTACAAGGCTTTGGCTAGCAAGGTTGTTTGAAGCAAACACAAGTATAAACTGGTACAACAAAACTTACATAAGAACATATTGCAAGCATTATAAGACTCTACACTGGCTTCCTTGTTGCTCAAACGCTTTTACCAGAAAATATCTAGACCTTAGAGAGACCAATCATGCAAACCAAATTTCAACAAGCTCTACGGTAGTTCTCCACTAACAGGTTTAAACTACATGATGCAAGAGCTTAAACATGATCTACTTGAGAGCTCAAAACAATTGCCAAGTATCAAATTATTCAAGACAATATACCAACTACCACATGAAGCATTTTCTGTTTCCAACCAAATAGCAATAAGTGCAGCGGCTTTCAGCTTTCGCCATGAACATGAAAAAATAAAACGAAGAACACAAGTGTTCAAATGAAAAAGCGGAGCGTGTCTCTCTCCCACACAAGCATGTTAGGATCCGATTTATTAAGAAACTTAAAATAACAAAAGAAAATAAAAGCACACGGACGCTCCAAGTAAAGCACCATAAGATGTGATGGAATTAAAATATAGTTTCACTAGAGGTGACCTGATAAGTTGTTCATGAAGAAGGGGATGCCTTGGGCATCCCCAAGATTAGACGCTTGAGTCTTCTTTAAATATGCAGGGATGAACCACGGGGGCATCCCCAAGCTTAGACTTTTCACTCTTCTTGATCATATCATATCATCCTCCTCTCTCGATCCTTGAAAACTTCCTTCACACCAAACTCAAAGCAATCTCATTAGAGGGTTAGTGCATAATCAAAAAATTCACATGTTCAGTAAGGACACAATCATTCCCAACACTTCTGGACATTACCCAAGGCTACTGAAATTTAATGGAGCAAGGAAATCCACTCAACACAGTAAAAGAGGCAATGCGAAATAAAAGGCAGAATCTGTCAAAACAGAACAGTCCGTAAAGACGAATTTTTTGGAGGCACTTAACATGCTCAGATGGAAAAGGTCCAGTTGAACGAAAGTTGCGTACATATCTGAGGATCACGCATGAATATTTTCAGGATTTTACAGGTTTCCTACAGAGAGATCAACTCAAATTCGTGACAGCTAAAAATCTGTTCCTGCGCAGAAATCCAAATCTAGTATCAACTTTCTATCAAAGACTTTACTTGGCACAAAAACGAAATAAACATGATAAGGAGAGGTTGCTACAGTAGTAACAACTTCTAAGACACAACAAAACAGTAGCAAAATAAAAGCATGGGTTATCTCCCAAGAAGTGCTTTCTTTATAGCCATTAAGATGGGCTCAGTAATTTTAATGATGCTCTCGCAAGAAATAAGATTTGAAGCAAAAGAGAGCATCAAAAGCAAATAAGAAACACTTTTAAGTCTAACCCACTTCCTATGAAAAGGAATCTTGTAAGGGAACCAGTACTGAAAGCACAAAGCAACAAGCATAGAAAGGCAACACAAGCGCAACTTGAAGATTCTCAACATAAAGAGGGGAAACTTAATATTATTAAGATGCATATAACAATGTTTGCCTCTCTCATAATAACTTTCAGTAGCATCATTGATGAAATCCACAATATAACCATCACTTAAAACATTCTTATCATGGTTCATATGCATAAAAGTATCATTATTTTTGGCATAAGAAAAACTCTTCTCATTAATAGTAATTGGAGCAGGATCATTATCAAGAATTTGAACATGGTAAACAAGTTGCATACTAAGGGAATGGTTTTTGGCAATCCCATCATAACTATGACAAGTTTCATAAGGATAATTATAACTCTGTGTCATAGCCATCTCTATAACGATTATCTAAACCCGAAGATATAATATCATCATTTGCACTAAAAGTAAAGGTCTCAAATATAGGATCTTCAAGCACAACATCCCCAAGCTTAGAGCTTTCAATATCATCGTTTGAGGGAATATGGATAGTGCTAACATCATTAATTTCATAATCGGTACCAAAGAGATTTTCAGTATCAAAAGTAGTGTGCTCTTCCAAATCATGATCACTAATATAGGTAAAGGGCATAGGAAGATCATTGTACTCAGATTCATTATCATAATAATCATTAGGAGCAACATACTTACGGTTACCTATCGTTATCTCATTCACGCGGGGATATGCCGTTACCTCCTTCTTTTTATTCCCCCTCTTCTTCTTCTTCTTCTTCTTCTTCTTCTTCTTCTTCGTTCCCTTCGTCTTCTTCTTTTCCCCTTTAGGAGGGAGAGGCTTGAAAGGAAGCTTCTCCACGTAACCTGGTTTATTATTAGAAACAATAGAAGAAACTTGGGAGGATACCTCTCTTTCATTAATAAGTTCAAAACACACAGCGGTCCTATCATATTTTGGCAAAGTGTCATCTTCTATAATATTTTGTATGTAAGTATTTGTGTGGCAATTATCAATGCAATAAGAAAGACACCCATGCAGGACACTATTAATATCAAGAGCACTCATATCCACCAAAGAAGTTTTTCTCAATAACTCTTCACACTCCAAAAATAATGTAAGTTCCTCATGCTGATTAGGAGTGATTTCATCATCACAATACAAATTTGCAGCACTCATTAGGTTCGAATTATCATTGGAGGAGCATTGAAAATTAAAATGACCCACTCTATGGCAAAGTTCACAAATAAAAGGATAGAGGGCACAAACTTTTTCACCAAGATCATCTAGAGCCCTAGACCAGTTTCTAGTTTTTTCATTCCTGTGATCGATACAATATTCTTCTTCAATTTTATTCTTTTCACAAGGTCTATGAACTCCACAAAAATTAACATGCTTATAGGAAATAGAATTTTCAGAAGTTTGAGCATGTTCATTGCAATCATTAATAACAGTTTCATCCTTCATGCTGATGTCTTTAAAAGGTTCATGATACATGTACCAATTTTATTTAGGAACATTAATATGAGAAGCAAAGGCTCTATAGCAATCGACCATAATTTGAGGATCAAGACCATATTTAGCACTAAGCTCTTGAAAATCAGCAGTTTGAGCGAAAGACTTAATGCAATCATACTCGTAGTTTATACGTGATTCTTTACCTTTGTCATCATCCCAATTTTCAGTATTCCTTTGAATTTCTTCGAGAAGATTCCACTTAGCTTCAACTTCCTGTTGCTTGTGAAAGATCCCTCCAAACAGGCATCTAGATAGTCCTTGTGGTGTCCTGAAAGCCTTGCATAAAAAATATTAATAATAACATTACGGGGGAGCTCATGAATGGGACATTTGAGCATTAGTGACTTCAATCTCCCCCATGCTTGGGAAATACTCTCTCCATCACGAGGATACAAGTTATAAATGTAATTCCTATCAACATGCACTTCATGAGGAGGATAAAATTTAGAATAAAAGAGAGGTACAATTTCCTTCCAACCAATAGATCGACCATTCTTCAACGATCTTATACCATTCCGCAGCTCTGCCCTTCAGAGATATAGGGAATAGCTTCCTCTTAACTTGGTCCTTTGAAATACCTGCACTCTCGAACAACTCGCATAATTCATGTATAAAGAGTAAATGATCACTAGGATGGACAGTCCCATCTCCAAAATAGAAATTGTTCATAGCAAGTTCAACAATTTTCGTAGGTATCTTGAAAGGAATACTTTCAGTAGGTGGATTTAAAATATCACAAGCATCATTAGAGTTATCGCATATGGGAGATAAAGTATTATCGAGCAAATTATCTCCCCTAAAGCTGGGAAGCTAAAAAGATCATAAAAACTAGCTTCCCCAAGCTTAGACTTTTCCATAGCATTAGCGATAATTGCGTTCATACTAATAACATTGCTACTAGCGTGCAAATAAGGTTCCATAGGTTTTTTAATTTTCGCATCAAACAATTCATGTCTTAACTCAGGAAAAATATTAAAAAGCTCACTAATTTTTTTGTTGTTTTCCATTATGCCTAACTAGTGAAAAATAAAAACAAGAAACAAAAAGATTTAATTGTAGAATCTAAAGGAAATAGCTTCGAGCACCCACACACCGGCAACAGTGCTAGGAAGCTTAGTAGTCGGAGGATGTGAATACCTTTTACCTTACCTCCCCGGCAACGGCGCCAGAAAATAGCTTGATGTCTTGTGACGCCCCGGAACCGGTACCATGAGGATTCCAGCGATCCCGCTGAAATCCGCACGATATCGATTCAGAGACGCCCTCCGACACGACGTGCGCGAAGAATCACACACGTGATGCCAGAGGAATTAACACGAGCGGTAACATTACAACAGGATTACAATAGAGCCCACAAGAAACATATATTACAACAACGACTCCAACGAGTCAAGATACAAATAGATACATACAAAGATCCAAATCATACAGAAGAGCGAATACATCCGAGTACGGACAAGATACAAATTGGACTAAGAGTCCTGAAGATAACCAGATGGCGTCCATAACCCTGCCCAGGCCAAGCCGGAAGGGTAACCTTGCTAGCGTCGTCTTCATCGAACATATCTTCATACCTGCCCGGTTATATCCCGTAGAAGCAGCAATAAGTACGGGTTCGTACTTAACAAGACTTCAAGACGTATAAGCATTCGTCAACCGATCGTCCTTTGTACTTGAGGCACGCAGGGGACTTAGAGGACGCAAGAGGAACGTCATAGGCAATATGGTGGGGTTAAGCTGCAGCGCGCAAGCACTAAAAACCTATAGAGACACTCTACAACATTCGTCTAATCAGAGAAGGTGAGAGAGCGCATAAACTAACAGTTCTATACTCTGCAAACATAACACAGCCGATGTGTTCCCCCTTCGCAAAGAGGTACTAGCAAAGGCACTCACACGGTTGTCAAGTTTTAACCAGTTATTATTTAAGTTGTTCTATCTTACTATGCAAGTTAATAGTATTAAAATAACAGGTGTAAGTTGTCTATGGTCGAGTCATACAGCTCCAAGTCGTCCATAACCGCGGACACGGCTTATCGATAAGATTGTAACCCTGCAGGGGTGCCCAAATGTTCCCACACGCACGATCAACCCACTTGCGACAGGTGGATATAACGACTCGCACTCTCCTTCACCACAACAATGTCCAGGAAGCCACCTAACTAAGTTAACCCGTATCGAAGTCCGGCCGTGCTCCGAAGCGGACTTAGCTGTTTGCGTCTACGGCTAAGAGGATCAGAGCCCACTAGAGGATGACCTCTTAACAATACGTACCGCAACCTACGAGCGTGCAAGAGGCAACGGGGTTACAAGGCACTCACGGCTTCCCCAAAAGTAACATCATATCATCTGACCACAAAGAAACAAGCTTGCACGCTCGGGAGAAACAAAACAAACATCCAAACTAATTGTGGCCACTCGGACAAAGCTGTAGATTCCGAGCAGTGGTCGAGGGAGACCCGGTAAGCATACCCACGTGTGGTTAGAGCGCTCAGTCTCGGAACAGATAACAAGAACTCGGGGTCCTAAGATATTTAGGAAACACAAGTGAGCCGTCACAAAACGAGCAGCTGACCCACCGATGCCTCCGCTAAACAATTATCAACAACTAAAGTAACATGATTCTTCCCAAGCATATAACCCAATAAGATAACAACAACGGATAAGACAGCACTAGCATGCACTACGACTCGCAAGGGGCGGACTCGATAACCAAACAATAGCCGTAGGAGGTGGTGGTGGCAATATGGGCTGCTTGAGGTAACAAGTGGAAAGGACACGTGACAAGAACGCAACTTAAGGATAGCATGAGGGAGAAGGCAAAATAAAATAGGTGAGCGACTTCTGCAGGGGCAGAAGTATAGGGGAAAATGCTTGCCTGTTAGAGCTTGCCGAGGAACATCCGGAGCACTTGTCGTATCTCGCCACACCACTTCGTGATCCTATCCGGGAAGAAGCAAATGCTGGAACACACGTATGCAAGTCTTACTACTACGGATAAAGAAGATCCAGCATGATCATGATGTTATGCATGACATGGCAGATATGATGCGATGCAACTTATCCAATTAATCGGAGTCGGAACCCCGGACAAACAAATAAGGTTGGAGTTGCATTTTCTACCGGCAAAGTTAAGTGTTCATTAGCATGACATAACATGGCAGGGGTGCGCTACTTCAATATTAAACGGAGCGGGGAAACCTTAGGTGGATATCCGAAATACTCCGCATATATGTGAGGTGAACATGCATAACTATCATCGTGCGACATGATGCGAGATGCAAATAGGTATATGGATGGCATATTAATGTTCCTTGCATTTTTCTGATCAAAAATCATATAGAACACTTTTAATTTGGAGTTACAGATTAAAAGTTATTCACATATTAGTTTTTATTATTGAAAATAGATAAACAGATTTACTTTTAAATAGAAAAGGACCCAGAAACAATTTTCGAAAAGGGGGAAGGACCCCGGGTTTATTACTGAAAGTTACAGGGGGTTATGGTGTAAACAGCAGGCGCTAGGGACGGCGGGTTGAGCATGGAAAACTTGCAGGGGCCCGGATGCAAAGTTGCACAGATCTGGATCTGGGGGAGATTTCTCACCAGCGCGGGATCTATCCCGAGTCGCTGACGAGGAGGGCCCGCGGCCACGCTGGCGTGCCGACGTGGCGAACCATCCTCAACATGCCGCTCACGTTCTCAAGGGGTGGTCACCGCGCAGAGGCGTCGCGCGCGCGGGCGATGCCGTGGACTCCTGGAGGCGGGGCTTGGCGCGGACGATGCGCTTGGTCAGCGCGGACGCGAAGGTGGCGGCGCTGTCGTCGGGGTGTCGCCGGAAGATCGCCGGCGTTGAGGACCTGCGGAGAAGCGGCCGGCATCAACGATGGGAGGTCGAACCAGGGGTCGAAGGAGAAGGGGAGGGGTACCGAGAGGTAGAGGAGGTCAACAGGGACGCGTTGGTGAGGTCGAGGTTGCCGGGGAGGAGCCGCGGTGGCCGGAATCGAAGAAATTGACCGCCGGTGCTGTGGAGGAAAGGCGACGATGGCGACGCACAGGAGCTCTCCGGCTCGATTCGGAAGGCGCGGAGTACAAGGAGATCCAGGCGCATCTGATGGTGCTCTCGGCGGCGCGCGGGGTGGTCGGAAACAGCGAATCGACGACGAGGAGGGCGGTGCTGTGGGGGTTTCTTTCCTCCGTTTCTCTTGCAGAGGAAGTAAAGGGGTAGAGAGGCGTGGAGAGGAAGGCGAGCGAATGGATGCTGTGGTCCGGGACGAGGAGATAAGGTAGAGGGGAAGAGGCTCACGCGGGGGGGTTGGTGCGGTGGAGGGAGGACCACGGGGTCACGCAGCTCGCGTGCTCTCCGGAAGACGACAACGAACGGTGGAAAAAGGTGAGGTCGAAGGGGTACGGGAAGGTGGGTTGGGCTGGTGGAGAGGGAAGCTGGGCCGCCGGGTTGGCCTGCTGCGGCCAGAGAGAAGAAGGTGAGGGGAGGGAGAAGAGAGAGAGAGGTTGGGCCAAAAGAGAGGGAGAGGCCCAGGGGGTTAGGGGTTTTATTTTCTTTTTCTGTTTTTCTTTTTAAAACCTTTTTCTCTGTTTATTTAAAACTGCTTTTGAAATGAAACAAGGTGAGGTGAGATTAAAAATTAGTTTTCAACATAGTTGTTTATTTGTAATTCAAAACAAAACACATTTTATTCCAAAATTATTTGTTGCACAACTTAGTTGTAAATTAAAGAATATGAGAGGGGGTTAGGGTTTATTATAAAAACCATATGAGAGGTAGAACAAAATATGTTAGGGTTTATAAAATAGTTTTTATTTTATTTTGTGAAAGCATGGATGATATGATGCATATGCCATGACGATGCATAAAAGCAAAAGAACAAGCAATTCTATTAGGGGTATGATCCTGGGCCGTTACAATCGGCACCACTAACAAGGAACCTCGCCCCGAGGTTCCACGTCAAGCCAAGGGGGAGTTGGTTAAACTATCGAGTCTTCTTGCACCATGTTGACGATCACCCGACCTCGAGGTGGAACCTTCTTCTGGCGAAGTGTTGATCTTCTCGACACCACTAACAAGAGTTGTTGCTCCATGCCGATGGGCGACACCACTAACAAGAAGTCGTTGTTCCGCTGACGATGATGTGCTTCCGTTGAGTCAGAGATCGGTCCTATTAGGTGAAAGGCATAGATCGTCCAACCCGCGTAGAAGCTTAAGACTCAGAGAAGCAGATAAGAGAAGATGCAAAACTCGCAAAGGTAAGAGGAGAAAGAATTAGATAAGGAGAAAAATCAGAGCTAATCAGAACTATCCAACGAATTTTCGAAAATAGGTTTTGACACTCTAACTCAACGACCGTTGGCAAGGCTATCCTACAGGCTGGACTAGTGGGGTACCGTCAACCTGAGCTCTGATACCAACTTGTGACGCCCCGGAACCGGTACCATGAGGATTCCAGCGATCCCGCTGAAATCCGCACGATATCGATTCAGAGACGCCCTCCGACACGACGTGCGCGAAGAATCACACACGTGATGCCGTAGGAATTAACACGAGCGGTAACATTACAACAGGATTACAATAGAGCCCACAAGAAACATATATTACAACAACGACTCCAACGAGTCAAGATACAAATAGATACGTACAAAGATCCAAATCATACAGAAGAGCGAATACATCCGAGTACGGACAAGATACAAATTGGACTAAGAGTCCTGAAGATAACCAGTGGCGTCCATAACCCCGCCCAGGCCAAGCCGGAAGGGTAACCTTGCTAGCGTCGTCTTCATCGAACATATCTTCATACCTGCCCGGTTATATCCCGTAGAAGCAGCAATAAGTACGGGTTCGTACTTAACAAGACTTCAAGACGTATAAGCATTCGTCAACCGGTCGTCCTTTGTACTTGAGGCACGCAGGGGACTTAGAGGACGCAAGAGGAACGTCATAGGCAATATGGTGGGGTTAAGCGGCAGCGCGCAAGCACTAAAAACCTATAGAGACACTCTACAACATTCGTCTAATCGGAGAAGGTGAGAGAGCGCATAAACTAACGAGTTCTATACTCGCAAACATAACACAACCGATGTGTTCCCCCTTCGCAAAGAGGTACTAGCAAAGGCACTCACACGGTTGTCAAGTTTTAACCAGCTTATTATTTAAGTTGTTCTATCTTACTATGCAAGTTAATAGTATTAAAATAACAGGTGTAAGTTGTCTATGGTTGAGTCATACAGCTCCAAGTCGTCCATAACCGCGGACACGGCTTATCGATAAGATTGTAACCCTGCAGGGGTGCCCAAATGTGCCCACACGCACGATCAACCCACTTGCGACAGGTGGATATAACGACTCGCACTCTCCTTCACCACAACAATGTCCAGGAAGCCACCTAACTAAGTTAACCCGTATCGAAGTCCGGCCGTGCTCCGAAGCGGACTTAGCTGTTTGCGTCTACGGCTAAGAGGATCGGAGCCCACTAGAGGATGACCTCTTAACAATACGTACCGCAACCTACGAGCGTGCAAGAGGCAACGGGGTTACAAGGCACTCACGGCTTCCCCAAAAGTAACATCATATCATCTGACCACAAAGAAACAAGCTTGCACGCTCGGGAGAAACAAAACAAACATCCAAACTAATTGTGGCCACTGGACAAAGCTGTAGATTCCGGCAGTGGTCGAGGGAGACCCGGTAAGCATACCCACGTGTGGTTAGAGCGCTCAGTCTCGGAACAGATAACAAGAACTCGGGGTCCTAAGATATTTAGGAAACACAAGTGAGCCGTCACAAAACGAGCAGCTGACCCACCGATGCCTCCGCTAAACAATTATCAACAACTAAAGTAACATGATTCTTCCCAGCATATAACCCAATAAGATAACAACAACGGATAAGACATCACTAGCATGCACTACGACTCGCAAGGGCAGACTCGATAACCAAACAATAGCCGTAGGAGGTGGTGGTGGCAATATGGGCTGCTTGAGGTAACAAGTGGAAAGGACACGTGACAAGAATGCAACTTAAGGATAGCATGAGGGAGAAGGCAAAATAAAATAGGTGAGCGACTTCTGCAGGGGCAGAAGTATAGGGGAAAATGCTTGCCTGTTAGAGCTTGCCGAGGAACATCCGGAGCACTTGTCGTATCTCGCCACACCACTTCGTGATCCTATCCGGGAAGAAGCAAATGCTGGAACACACGTATGCAAGTCTTACTACTACGGATAAAGAAGATCCAAGCATGATCATGATGTTATGCATGACATGGTAGATATGATGCGATGCAACTTATCCAATTAATCGGAGTCGGAACCCCGGACAAACAAATAAGGTTGGAGTTGCATTTTCTACCGGCAAAGTTAAGTGTTCATTAGCATGACATAACATGGCAGGGGTGCGCTACTTCAATATTAAACGGAGCGGGGAAACCTTAGGTGGATATCCGAAATACTCCGCATATATGTGAGGTGAACATGCATAACTATCATCGTGCGACATGATGCGAGATGCAAATAGGTATATGGATGGCATATTAATGTTCCTTGCATTTTTCTGATCAAAAATCATATAGAACACTTTTAATTTGGAGTTACAGATTAAAAGTTATTCACATATTAGTTTTTATTATTGAAAATAGATAAACAGATTTACTTTTAAATAGAAAAGGACCCAGAAACAATTTTCGAAAAGGGGAAGGACCCCGGGTTTATTACTGAAAGTTACAGGGGGTTATGGTGTAAACAAGCAGGCGCTAGGGACGGCGGGTTGAGCATGGAAAACTTGCAGGGGCCCGGATGCAAAGTTGCACAGATCTGGATCCGGGGAGATTTCTCACCGAGCCGCGGGATCTATCCCGAGTCGCTGACGAGGAGGGCCCGCGGCCACGCTGGCGTGCCGACGTGGCGAACCATCCTCAACATGCCGCTCACGTTCTCAAGGGGTGGTCACCGCGCAGAGGCGTCGCGCGCGCGGGCGATGCCGTGGACTCCTGGAGGCGGGGCTTGGCGCGGACGATGCGCTTGGTCAGCGCGGACGCGAAGGTGGCGGCGCTGTCGTCGGGTGTCGCCGGAAGATCGCCGGCGTTGAGGACCTGCGGAGAAGCGGCCGGCATCAACGATGGGAGGTCGAACCAGGGGTCGAAGGAGAAGGGGAGGGGTACCGAGAGGTAGAGGAGGTCAACAGGGACGCGTTGGTGAGGTCGAGGTTGCCGGGGAGGAGCCGCGGTGGCCGGAATCGAAGAAATTGACCGCCGGTGCTGTGGAGGAAAGGCGACGATGGCGACGCACAGGAGCTCTCCCGGCTCGATTCGGAAGGCGCGGAGTACAAGGAGATCCAGGCGCATCTGATGGTGCTCTCGGCGGCGCGCGGGGTGGTCGGAAACAGCGAATCGACGACGAGGAGGGCGGTGCTGTGGGGGTTTCTTTCCTCCGTTTCTCTTGCAGAGGAAGTAAAGGGGTAGAGAGGCGTGGAGAGGAAGGCGAGCGAATGGATGCTGTGGTCCGGGACGAGGAGATAAGGTAGAGGGGAAGAGGCTCACGCGGGGGAGGTTGGTGCGGTGGAGGGAGGACCACGGGGTCACGCAGCTCGCGTGCTCTCTGGAAGACGACAGCAACGGTGGAAAAAGGTGAGGTCGAAGGGGTACGGGAAGGTGGGTTGGGCTGGTGGAGAGGGAAGCTGGGCCGCCGGGTTGGCTCTGCTGCGGCCAGAGAAAGGAAGGTGAGGGGAGGGAGAAGAGAGAGAGAGGCTGGGCCAAAAGAGAGGGAGAGGCCTAGGGGGTTAGGGGTTTTGTTTTCTTTTTCTCGTTTTTCTTTTTAAAACCTTTTTCTCTCGTTTATTTAAAACTGTTTTGAAATGAAACAAGGTGAGGTGAGATTAAAAATTAGTTTTCAACATAGTTGTTTATTTGTAATTCAAAACAAAACACATTTTATTCCAAAATTATTTGTTGCACAACTTAGTTGTAAATTAAAGAATATGAGAGGGGGTTAGGGTTTATTATAAAAACCATATGAGAGGTAGAACAAAATATGTTAGGGTTTATAAAATAGTTTTTATTTTATTTTGTGAAAGCATGGATGATATGATGCATATGCCATGACGATGCATAAAAGCAAAAGAACAAGCAATTCTATTAGGGGTATGATCCTGGGCCGTTACATGTCTACGCACGCTTCTATTCCTGTAGACAGTGTTGAGCCTCCAAGAGCAGAGGTTTGTAGAACAGCAGCAAGTTTCCCTTAAGTGAATCACCCAAGGTTTATCGAACTCAGGGAGGTAGAGGTCAAGGATATCCCTCTCAAGCAACCCTGCAATTAAGATACAAGAAGTCTCTTGTGTTCCCAACACACCTAATACACTTGTCAGATGTATAGGTGCACTAGTTCAGCGAAGAGATAGTGAAATACAAGTAATATGGATGATTATAAGTAGCAATTGCAATCTGAAATAAAAATGGCAGCAAGTGAACATGTAGCAGAACTTGTTGGAAACGGTGTTTCAATGCTTAGAAACAAGGCCTAGGGATCATACTTTCACTAGTGGACACTCTCAACAATGATCACATAATTGAATAAATAAATGCTACTCTCAAACACTCTCTTGTTGGATAACAAACACCATTCATTGTGTAGGGCTGCAAAAGCACACCTCAAGCCGGAGTAAACAAGCTCCACAACGTCATAAAGGAATCACACACGATGCGCACACCGTCACCATCACACCGTGGAGAGTGACTCCGGAGTTCATATTAAAGTAACCTCTAGAGTGCATAATAGTCAAGAGTAACATCTACATATTCAACTAGATTACAAAGCTCATGATCACATAAAGATCACACCATGGGAGAGAGAGATGAACCACATAGCTACCGGTAGAGCCCTCAGCCTCGGGGGAGAACTACTCCCTCCTCATCATGGGAGACAACAACGGCGATGAAGATGGCGGTAGAGTCGATGGAGATGGATTCCGGGGGCACTTCCCCGTTCCGGCGGCGTGCCGGAACAGAGACTTCTGTCCCCCGAACTTGGCTTCGCGATGGCGGCGGCTACATAACTTTTCGTGGAGGAAGACCGATGCCTTTAGGGTTTTCGCATCTGGGAGAATATATAGGCGGAAGGGCGGCCTCGGAGGGGCCCCAGGGTGCCCTCCCCACCCGGTGGCGCGGCCAGGGGTGGGCCTGCGCCCCCTATGGTGTGGGGGCCCCTTGGCCCCCCTATGGCCCTTTTCTGGCTCTCTGGGTCCGCCTCGGCAAAATATTGACTTCTGTCTTTGTGGGGTCCAATTCCGAGAATATTTCCAGTGTAGAATTTCTGAAACCAAAAACAGCAGAAAACGAGAACCGGCGCTTCGGCATCTTGTTAATAGGTTAGTCCCGGAAAATGCATAAAAATGATATAAAGTATGAGCAAAACATGTAGGTATTGTCATAAAACTAGCATGGAACATAAGAAATTATAGATATGTTGGAGACGTATCAGTCGCGCACCCGATAGAAAAATAACTTCGAAAATCGTCCACGGCGTCTACGATGCACATGATCTACGACATTGACCTGATGTATTTCCGGATCAATGGCCTCGCCTTGTGTTTCTTCGACTTCGGAGATGATTATGATTGGAGTCTCTACGCAATTCTTCGACTTCCCTAGACACTCGAAGGATACTGTCATGGGCATACCTTTCGGGTACCCATTATTACCATACCCGGCTCGGCCCAATATGGAGAAGGCCCAAGAAGGCAACTCGAAGAAGTAGTCGAGTAGGAATCTTGTAAAACCCTAGGCTGGTTGCATATATAAAGCCAGCCAGGACAGCCATATAGAGAGGGGGCAAGAGAGACAATATAGTTCTGCCTACGGCGGGCCCCTGTAAACATATTTGTGATCATATACTAGATTGCTAGCAGCACGTAGGGATCCTCCACCGAGGGGACCTGAAGCTGGGTATATCGTGTGTCCAATCTCGCTCCCGGAATCTCCATCGTCACTCTTCCCTGAAACCCAAGTCTACAATCCGTAGGCATTGGCGAGGTGATCCCTCTTCACACACCCTATAGACTCTGGATATGGTTTCCACCTCGTTAGATGGTCTTAATTTTTTCTGTCTTGCTAGTAATGTTATGAATGAGAGGTTGCATTTTCTGGGTTTTGTGCCTCATTATGCAGAGGCTAGGTGTAAATCCTTTTACCTGTACCGCCTTACTTCAATTTTTAAGTCAATAAAGTTCCCTTCACTGAGAAAACATAGGGTTACCAGGAGGAAAGATGCCTCTCGGGGCATCTGAGAATGATTCAAGACCGGTATTGCATTACTTAATTGATTTACTAGGCCGCTTCTTAAGTGCTTTGACCATGCCACAAAAAACTTCTTCCAGTCGGATCACTTGTTGGAAAAACATAATGCTCACACATGTTCCACACGGACAAGGAAGCATAATATAATGAAAGCCGTCTGAGATTCTTTCTATAGGAACCCTGAAGATAAAGGATCCTTGCCTAGAAGAGAATAAGGGAGTTGGATGTAAGGAAGCTCAAGCGGAAATGAAATCCTCGGGTGAGGGAAGCTCGAAGGAGAAATCTTAGGAGTCCGCTCCTTTCCCATACTATGACTGAAAGGGAAAATTTAAAGATTACCATTAACGCAGCCCAAGCGAGACTGACTATATCCATGTAAATTATGTCTCCTATATAAAATGGAAATAATATTGGATATCAAATAATCATAGTGGAATCAATGGCACAAAGTCAAGAGACACTTGTCGACTAGAGACCACCCACATTCATTCGTTGTTTTGTTGTGAATTCGAACCACTAGCGTAAATTGGATTTCGAGTCCACTGCACTAAACAAGGATTTCTCGTCCTTCTTGAATGAGGGTAAGTAAAGCATCAGAAACAAAGAAAGACTATTTTAGGAGTCCGACGTATCAAGGGAAAGGCATCCAAAACATAGTCTTTGTATCAGCGGTGTATTGTTTAGGTACCTCCCGTGCCAAATTAGTGTACACATTGCTAAAAGTAACGGTTTTGCTGAAAATAAGTTCTATGATTTTTATTAAGTCTCAATCGACTATTTTATTCATTATATTTATCTCGTGATTCATGCTGATTTGACAGTTAGAAGTGAATTTCAACTTAGAAAATTGTTCATGCAACACAAAAATAATTTCTCATGATGTAAAATATTGTTCATCCAATACATTTTTTTGTTCATGTGGTAAAAAATCATCCAATGCAATTTTTTTGTTCAAAAAAAAAAGTTGAACATCAAAAATAATATAGTTATTAATGAGGCCAGCCCACTGAGATTTACCCATGGTGGCATGCCCATGGTCGAGGCCACATCGTATAGAGTTAAGGTTATCCGGTATCTCTCAACTTGATGTGCTTGTCATGGTTTACCAAGGTTTTGGTTACCGTTGGATAACCTCTTTTTTAGATGAACCATCCCACTTTATTAAGCAATAATGTTCAAAAATGGCATAAGGATCGTTACAACTTGTGGGGGATTTAACAGCCACATGTGGCACCCTGGATCGAGAGATGTAGTTGCACGGGCTAGATTGTGAGCTTCTACTATATATTGCCTTCATTCATGAATGAAAGGAACATTAGCAGACCTGAGTGAATACTCATTGACCTCTCAAATAACAGATGAGTTAAAACCTCTAGATCTCTAATAACTCCTAGAAAGTCAGAGGTAATACCTGTTGCGGTCAAAAACCCACCGGCGAGCAACGACGGGCAACACAGTAGAGCCGGGAGGCTCCCAGAACTGCGGCTGGCCCTGGTCCCTCGAGCGACGGCCCGCAAAGCCTCGGCACGCACGTCCGATGCTGGTGCAAGGGCGTGCCACCTGACCTATACCTGGTCAGGAAGGTGATGGATTTGCTTCGCTTAGTTTCCTGCATGGCATACACGTAAACATTAAATACGAGCCTCGATCGGCTCTCAGGTTATCCTGTGAATCGGCTCAAGGAGCCGATCCACCCATGATTCGTATGAGGTCTACGATCACATGGTGGTCCTGCTTGATTCGTATGAGGTGCCACCTGACCTATACCTGGTCAGGAAGGTGATGGATGATTTGCTTCGCTTAGTTTCCTGCATGGCATACACGTAAACATTAAATACGAGCCTCGATCGGCTCTCAGGTTATCCTGTGAATCGGCTCAAGGAGCCGATCCACCCATGATTCGTATGAGGTCTACGATCACATGGTGGTCCTGCTTGATCAATAAAGCTAAAACGACCTACGACGATTTAGGGTTTTCACCACATAATCGGAACATCCTACGCGTGATTGAGCCTGGCAGCCACGCACGGTGATAATAAACCAACCCTAGACAAGGCCTAAAAACCAACATGAAGTTGATCCCCGGAACATCTTATCTAGGGCTAGCAAACTACACCCTACGTACTACTGGATCCTTCAACCCGTTTGCAAGGCCTAACTATGCAGATATTAAACTGATCCTTGAAGAACAAGGAGCAATCATAACGGATCGGATCTACTAAATAATGATCAAGCGAGGTGCCGCCCTTACACCTAAGATAGGTGTAAGGGCGGCTAGACGTCTAAGGGTTGCATGGACAAAAGCATGTGACACGATGAAACAATGCTAACCCTAACACATCTATGATAACTACGTTGCTCGCCATCAACAAGGCTTCAGCACGAGCAACGCATGAACAACGAATAAACGTATACTGCCTAGATCGCAAGATGCGATCTAGGCAACATGGTGCTTACCCGGAAGAAACCCTCGAAACAAGGGATTGGCGATGCGCCTAGATTGGTTTGTGATGAACGTGATTGTTGTTTTTCTCAATAACCCTAGATACATATTTATAGTCCGTAGACTTTCTAACGTGGGAATAATCCCAACCGTGCACGAGCCAAATTCTATCTAACCGACACGTATCCTACTATATTTACGGATACACGGGCAAACTAGCCCAAACTTTGTATACAAGGCCGATTCATGTATATCTTCCATGTATATTCTTCAAGCCCATCTTAATCGCGGCCCACCTCTGATCCGGTCAAATTCTGGTGATAACACATGCCCCCTGGTTTTGGAAATGATAATTCCAAAATCACTCTGCTTTTTTATTCGTCGGGTCATGTCGTTGGCAGAGCAGGACCGTCGCAGTATCCTTCATCATGATGCCTTGCCTTCTCAACTTCTCTGCAAGATTTGATAGCTTTAACATCACTTCCTCGGAAACTGCTGCAACATTAACTCCCCCATATCCCCTTATTTAACTGCATCGAACAGTTCGCCTCTTCATCCTCTTGCTCCGTACTAGCCATCGGCAAAAAACCCCTTCCTCTGTAGCCATGTCTTCTTCCTCCTCCTCCTCCTCGGCCACATCAGGTCTCTCCTACGTATCGTCTCCCTCTCGTGAGCCGACGCCAGAGTGGGGCTCGTTGGCGGCGCACGACATCCTCGCCCCAACGACGTGGGACAAGGAGGACCACGATTCCTCCGTCTGGTCCGAGGATGACAAGTCCTTGACCGACGGAGAGGACGACCTCCAATTCCTCGTCGACGGGGAGGAGGAGGCGGAGAGCGAGGACGACCGCTTCTCCTGGGACGACTTCACCTCCTCCGACGAGGAGGAGGAAGAGGAGGATGACACCTCCTCCGACGAATATCCGCCGGCAAAGCGCTTCCGCGCCTGGTGGGACGACGACAGCGACGACGACGACGAGGAAGACGAGGCTCCCGTAGAAGGCTACGGGAGCAGCGACGAGGAGCCTACCAGCAGCTGCGCCGGCGGCAGCGATGACGACGACGAGGGCAGCAACGGACCTTAGATTAGGGACTACTAGCATAGGACTAGTAGTAGTAATCGGCTTTTGTTCTTTCTTCCTTGAGCAATCGGCTCTTCTCTGTAAAAGCACTTTTATTAATGAAGAAAACATCTCTAAGCCGATTCTGTCCTTTTACCAGTTTTGCCGATTGTCAAAGTAAGTCAACACACCAAGAGCCGATGGCAGCGCATCGGCCCTTGCCATAAAACGCGAGCAAGGCCAGCTCTGTTGCCTATTCAAACGGTAACCTGCGACTTATCCGAAAGAGCAACACTCAGATCCCCAAATCGCCGCTCGAACAGATCCAACTCACGGCCACACGAACCTCCGATCTCAATCGTGCAGGCTCGCACTCGCAACGGACCCAATGGCGGAATCATCCAACGCCAACGCTATGGGCTCCAGCCTGAAGGTAATCCTTAACCGCTCCTCGCTGTCCGAACATAGTGCTAGAATTAACAACAAGCATCTGAATTAATGCTTCGTTCCATCATTAATTTCTAGGTATCAGACATTCTACTGCCACATCCTTCTCTTCCAAATTCTCTCTGTCTTGGCCCTCGTTCTACCGAGAGTCCTGCCCATCTGATTCCATGCGAGGCAAATAGAATTCCCTTCGTGAACCAAAACCTAGATCTGACTTCTTGGGCCGACTGCTTACGAGCCTGGCCTAATCCTCCTGAAGATTGGGTTTCATGGTACAACAGAGTCTCCAAAACCCACCACGCCAATTGGGAAACCGCAGGAATAGCCGATGCTTTGGCCTTATCACTGTCTCTCCTTGAGAAACATGAAAACCTTCTGAAAACCATCGGCTATTTTTGGTCTGATGCTTTGAATTGCTTCATGTTTGGTCATGGCCCCATGACACCAACCTTACTGGATGTGGCCATGATCACTGGTTTAGACATTGCATCCCCCATTCCTCGCAACCTCTCCTTTACCTCGTCAACCGATGGTTTTGAGACTTGGTGGTCAATGTGGAAGACTCACGCCTTCAGGAGAGCTCTGGGACCATTGCTGAAACAGCTTGATGCTGAATATGACATCCTCGCAGAGCGATGCACCACTACTCACAATTTATTTTTGAAGTGGTTTGCGCTGATTTCCCTTTATAACCTTGCTCTGTCTTCTTGCAGCAACAGGACGGTCCTGACCCTGTAGATGATGACGGCTCCCCTTTTCAGATTCCTCCCAGCAGCTCCGGTGGTCCTCTTCTGCAAAAACTCACCACCTTTGAAGAAGGTTGTGATGCAGAGCCAGCCGATGACACCCAAATCGGCTTCAAAAAGCAGAGTGTCTACTAGGTCAGCTGCCCCCCGAGCCTCAGTCAAGGCGAGAACAGCGGTGAGGAAAGTAGCTGCCAGGAAGACTCTGAAGCGTCAAAGCCCTACTCCAGCTGAAGAAGGCTCGCACGTAAGTTTCGCCCATGCTTTGGCTGATTCCATTCATCCTTCTAGGCTTCTGCAGCATACTTGTATCTCTTCTACAAACCTCCACTGAAGAAAACTCTAGTGAGGACACACGATCCGGTCGAAGGGACTCGAGCTCGGGCAATTCTGAGAAAACCACCACGCAGAGCCAGCCAGACTTGCCACGTCGGCTTCCAAGAAAAGGTCAGCCCCTGAACCTGCCGTTTCCCAAACTCCCATCAAAGCGGGGCAGGGCAGCCTACGCACAAAGAACCGAAGCATCAAGAGAGCTCGCAAGGAACCGCAAGCCTCTCCATCAAACCAGGAGATATCAAACGTAACTCCATCCTCTCCTCGGCTCATTTTGCATGCTGACCCCTTGTCGTTCTTATCGGCTAACCTCTCCCTCTGCAGACTGATGACACCTCCAGTGGGGAAGTCGAGGAGGTACCCATGCCATCCGCCACTCTGGTCCTAGCAACTTCTACGAGTATAGTTGAGAAGGTGGCCAACTTGGCCAAACCGACAGCAGAAACACCAGAGCCGATCACCTCTTCTTCCGTTGAAAGCCGATATTGCAGACAAATGCCAACGGCTTAATGAGAAAAAGGCTGCCTTGGACGCCAAAACTGACACATCTGACAGCACTGCTGAACTGGCGACCTTGCGCAAAGAGTTGGAGGTCCTCGAAGAGAAGGTTCGGGCAACAAAACAGCTCATTGAAGCTAAGGAAGCTCTCATCGTTCACTCCCTCGAGGAAGCAGAAGGCCTCAAAGCTGAACTGAAGACCGACTTGGCCGAAATCCGCGCCTTGAACATGCAGTTGGTAGATCCTGTGTAATTTGTACTAGAGTCGATGGCTGTGCATCGGCTTTTTACATTCTGAAGTCGATGTCTGTGCATCGGCTGTGACTTGCATGTACATTTTTTTTTCACTGGCCGATTTTTCTATCGGCCCCCAATATTTCACTGCCCATGTATCGCACATGTTCATCGCACATGTTCATCTGATTAGGTGCCCCCCGAGCCGAATCTGTTAGGTAACTGCAGATATCGGCTCACGTAGTTAGCCAAGGCACTGTACTTGAACATCGGCTTCGTCAGGACCAATGTTGACTTCTTCCAGTTCATCAGCCGATATGAACCCAGACCCTAGCTTTCCGTCACCTGTTAGATCGACACTGAATACAGGGAAAACGTGTGGTAAGAATAATATGGGCCGATTGCTGGAATCGGCCCCCATTTTGATTGTATTGCTCAATGAAGGTTTACATCTTGGTCTTGCTTTACTATAACTACGTGACATGCTTGAGACAAGATCATCCCTTTTTATTTTTTGGGGCCGATCACAAGGATCGGCCTTGCCACGTACGTCCATAAATTTTGCTCTTGTTACACGGTCAGGCCGGTGGATAAGACCAGCCTCACCCCGTTTTTTGTCACGTCGATGCGCTCGCAGTCGTCCAAAGTGATGCCTGAGAGTGGCTCTTGGCCTGTCGTCTCCCAAACGTTCATGCCAGCCGTTGAAACCTCGGCTGAGTCATCCGCGTGGACGACCTCTACTTCATCTCCATCCCACTGTATTAAACATTGGTGCATTGTGGATGGAATGCAACAGTTGGCGTGGATCCAATCTCTCCCTAACAGGACAGCATAGGTTCTCTTGCTATCGACAATAAAGAACGTCGTAGGGATGGTTTTTCTTCCTACAGTCAGATCCACGTTCAGAACGCCTTGTGCTTCAGATGCTTGGCCGTTGAAATCGCTCAGTGTAACGTTGGTCTTGATCAGATCCGAGCTAGAGCGTCCCAACCGACGTAGCATGGAGTATGGCATAATGTTGACTGCTGCTCCGGTGTCCACCAGCATCTTGTTGATAGGCTGCCCATTGATATAACCTCGTAAGTACAGGGCCTTCAGGTGTCTGTAGCTCCTTTCTCGTGGCTTCTCAAAGATAACTGGCCGTGGGCCGCAGTCAAGTTGTGCCACGGGTGCTTCGTCTAATCCTGGAGCACAAAACTCTGCTGGAAGGATGAACACCATGTTTGTGCCAGCCGATGTCTCATCATCGGCTTTCCTTTGTTTGGGGCGTCACTCTTTCTTTTGTGGTCGACCTTCTTCGTCCAGAGTTCGCTGAATTTTCGCGGCCAGATCAGGCCGCGCCTTCCTTAACGTGTGCAGATATAACCTTTCGGCTTCCTCCAAACCACGTAGTCGCTGAACCCTACGCTTTTGGGAACGGCTGAGTCCATCAGGGCACCACCTTGGCCGGTGGTACTTATCTTCTTCTTCTTCATCGTCGTCTTCTAACTCCTCGAGATCCTCCACCCGAGAGGACTCAGCGTGCTTGTTCCGAGATGGGAGAGGCCCTAGACGTTTGAATACTGACACGTCTCCTGCACCCTTCTTCTTCGTCTACATTCAGGCGGTTGCCGATTGTAGGCAATCGGCTCATTCTCGAATCCCAGCGAGTGTACGAAGAAGGGACAGTCCGGTGCCTATCCACGTCGTCTTGCTCTCTTGACTTTTCCTTGGCCTGACGCTCATATCTCTCCTCGTCGCGATCATGCCGACGATGTCTCCTGGCGTCCCTGCTAGCCAGACGATCTCTTTCGTCATCGTCGTCGTATCGTCGACGTTGGTCGTATTGACTCACGTATTTGTTGAGGAGGTGATCAGAGAGAGGTCGCTGATATCGCACATTCTTCACTTCTCCCTCTGTGACGTAGCGCTTGCCATCGTGCCGGAGCCGATCGCGTGGAACGGCTTCCTCTTTGTCCTTGTTATGAGAGCGGCTGCCCTCGTCTCTGTCCTTACCAGAGTGGTGACCAGGTCCTACCATGTTGATGCTGAATGAGAAATCTGGCTGGTACCTCCCAGGGTAAGTGCACTCCACCATGTTAACGGCGGGGAAAGGGTGTGTGTCGACTTTCATGGCGTACTGGCTGAAAATTAGACGCCCTTGTTCTATCGCCATTTGGATCTCGTCGACGCCACACCCTGCGGTCGTTGGTGGTATGGGTGAACGTGTTATGCCACTTGCGGTATGGCTTTCCGTTCAGCTCTTGTGCCGTGGGGATTTTGTGGCCTTCGGGTACCTTTAGCTGCTTCTCCTTAAGTAAGAGGTCGAAAATTTGCTCAGCTTTGGTCACGTCGAAGTCAAACCCTCTTGGAAGACCTTGTGGCTTAACCCATTTGCAGGACACGGGGCTTGCCCCCGAGTCCATTCAGCCACTGCTACCTCTTGATCTCCCGCAGAGCCTTCATCTTCATCTGCCTCAACCAGGACTACCGCACGCTTGAATTTATCCTGGTACAACTCTGGGTGGCGCTGTTCATATAATGACAGCTTCTGAACCATATGCGCCAGTGAAGGGTAGTCTTCGGGTGTCGAGTGGCGCGGGACAGCCCGCTACAACGCAACGCCGCCCCGCAAAAATCCCCCGCGCGGCGCCGCAACGCTGACCGCATTGGTAGGTGCGGGATAAAGCGGTCAGCCCGCTAGGCCTGCAAAGTCCCGCACCGCATCCATTGTCTGTTTCCGTGCAGCGTGAGTGTAGCTGCTGGCTGAGTCTGATCGTTGTGGTTTGACTGCCCCGCCTCCTTTTTTTTGCGAAACACAGAACAATCAAAGACGCTCACACATACGCGCACACACTCACTCCTATGAATGCACACACGCACACCCTACCCCTATGAGCACCTCCAAGAGACTGCGTTGAAGAACTGATCCGGCGAGTCTTGAGATTGACGAAGTCACCACAGGCGCCTCGCTGTCGACGGGAACGTCGCCTCCCACTAAAGAATATTCCGCCTTTATGAGACACCAAAGTGTCAAATCTGGGATTTGAACTCTGGTGGGTTGGGGGTGTCACTGCCCTCCTAACCATCCAACCACAGGTTGGTTCTCGACTGCCCCGCCTCCTGCTACGCTCCCGCTCCACTTGCGGACTATTCTAAAACAAATAGAGGAAGACCTCTTTATTAATTTACTGGTTATTATTTTTTAATTCTGTTTTTTAAGGGTCAAAGAAAGCAACAACGTTACAATTGTATTTTTCACGACGGGATATGGGAAATACGGAGGTAGAGTTTTTAATCTAGGTAAAAATGAGGAGATTTGTGGATAATGCCAAGCGGTGCCGCCGCCATCTCCACATAGGAGTTGCACTGCAAATGAGTGAGCACAATCATCCCATCATTAGGCCATCTCCAACGCGGCGATGCCGTCCGCGTGCGTTCGAGTGGGCTGTGGCCGACAAAATCATGGCCCGGCACGGAGAAGCAAAAATATTGATGACGACCGCGGAGCCCGCCGTGATTCAAAGGTTGTCCAAATCTGGGCCTGCTTTGCGTGGTCGTCGATGCCGCGCGGACGCGGCTCACATTCAACAAGTCTACCACCATTTTCCCCAAATAGTCCCAACCTATGCCCTGACGCTGCCCCTCGGAAAACCGATTTGCAACGGTACCCGCCGCCGACCGCCAACGCAACCACCCGGGTTATGTACTTTTCACCGGCGACTTGAGAGGTGTTTTTGTTGCTGTCGGAGCAACAACAACCTAGGTCGCTGTCGTCGGAGCAGCAACAGCCCAGGTCACCGCCCTCTTCGATTTCCGTGGCGCCTTCTCGGCTTCCAGCCACATTGATGTAGAAGCGGTATGTCCGCTCGGCGGAGCCCTCCAATAGGAAGAAGTAGACCATTGTTTTGATGCTTTAGATTGGTCAACTTAATTTTGTGATTATTTGTATGATTTGAACTTTCATTTCTGCAGTTTGTATGGCTAAATTAGTTTCAAATATTGTACTATTTTGATGAAACCTGACAAAATGCGTCGTGTCGCTGGAGGCGTCTCCGAACACAAATGGTCGTTTGCGCCTCGAAGACCAATTTCACGATCCGACCCAAAAGGACACGCACGACATTTTTTTAATTACGAAATGCGTCAGTACACTGAGACGCCCTCAGTGTGCAGTTCAGATTTTTTGTCCAGGTTTGAACATTCAGTGTACAGTTTTGCCGTTTGCAGGTGCATGCGATCAGCACAAGGCACAGCATTTTTGATCGACCAGCTATGTACTAGCTAGCTACCACTGCTAGCGATCAGTCAACTAGATAACTACTGCTCTAATCGTGCCCATGCGGGATAACGCGGGATGACGCCGGTTGCCGCAGTGCCCGCGCTATATCTAGCAGTTAGTTGCGGCAAGCCGCGAGCTTCCGCAAAGTTAACGCCGTCCCGCTCTGCACTTTCGCGGCCGGCCGCAACCCGCCCCGCTTGCAACCTGAGGTAGTCTGCTTGGGAAGCCATATCCTTGATCGGTGATGCGAGACCCACCACCGCCAACTCGACTGCTTCTTTTTCAGTCAAACGAGCCGAATAGCATCGGTTCTTAACGGTCCTGAAGCGCTGGATGTATTCTGACACTGTTTCTCCGCGCTTCTGTCGTACTTGTGCTAGATCGGCAATGCCAGCCTCGGAAGCCTCTGAGTGATACTGCATGTGGAACTGTTCTTCCAACTGCTTCCAAGTCCGGATTGAGTCTGGTGGCAGCGATGTGTACCACCCGAAAGCCGATCCTGTGAGGGACTGTGCGAAGAACCTCACACGTAGTTCATCTGATGCTGAGATCGTGCCCAGCTGCGCCAAATCTCGGCTCACATGCTCGATTGAACTGGAGCCATCTGACCCACTAAACTTGGAGAATTCAGTAGGCCGATATTTGGGTGGTAGTGGGATCAAATCGTACTCGTTGGGGTACGGCTTGGAATAGCCGATTGCCCTCCTTTTCGGCACCATGCCGAACTGGTCTCTCAAGATTGTACTGATCTGATCCGCGGTGCTGGCTGCAGGAGTCGAGCTCTGAAGATTCGCTGGAGTGGCGTACTTAGCCAGCCACGCTTGCTTCTCAAGCTCTGAGCTAGCTGCAGGAGTTGAGCTTTGGAGGTTTGTTGGAGTGGCATACTTAGCTAGCCACGTCTGCTTCTCAAGATCTGATCCAGAAGCTCCTCCTGCTGTTCCAGAAGTCCCTGCTGTTGCAGTCTGGTTCGTGAGTGCCTAGTTACTGCAGTCTGGCACGTATGTGCACGTGTACCCGTGAGGGATCTCCTTAGGCGCCTCATACAAGAACTGGTAATCACTAGGGTCACCACCGATCTTGTAGACGACGAATGCCGGTGAACTCGGCACTTCTGGTGCTGCCAACGCGAACGGCAGCGGTGGTCGGGACTGGAGTGGTACCTCTCCTTGGTGAGTCCCTAGAGCAGGTCCTGACGGAGAGTACTGATGCCTCATGATTTCCTGGATCACCCGAAGGGCGACACGCTCCAAAATGTTCACCAGGCTCTCAGAATGGCGGTGCAGCGAATGAGCTACCATGAAATTAATCTCCTGACGCAGAGACCTGGTGCGTTCTTCTGAAGGGGTAGACAGGTCCACACCATCGAGCGCACCTTCATGTGAGAACCCTTTCCACCTAATGCCGTGTGAGCGGGTCCTCTGGAAAGAGCCGATGAGGTCGGCTTCGAGGATAGCTTTGACCTCGTCATACTTCTTCTTGAGCTCCTCAGTCAGATCTTCGTACGTGACTGGAGTACCTTCCGCCATCTCAGATGTAGATGGCGATGCAGTTGATGTCGAAGACCGTCCCACCGGGCGTGCCAGAATGTGTTGCGGTCAGAAACCCACCGGTGAGCAACGACGGGCAACACAGTAGAGCCGGGAGGCTCCCAGAACTGCGGCTGGCCCTGGTCCCTCGAGCGACGGCCCGCAAAGCCTCGGCACGCACGTCCGATGCTGGTGCAAGGGCGTGCCACCTGACCTATACCTGGTCGGGAAGGTGATGGATTTGCTTCGCTTAGTTTCCTGCATGGCATACACGTAAACATTAAATACGAGCCTCGATCGGCTCTCGGGTTATCTCGTGAATCGGCTCAAGGAGCCGATCCACCCATGATTCGTATGAGGTCTACGATCACATGGTGGTCCTGCTTGATCAATAAAGCTAAAACGACCTACGACGATTTATGGTTTTCACCACATAATCGGAACATCCTACGCGTGATTGAGCCTGGCAGCCACGCACGGTGATAATAAATCAACCCTAGACAAGGCCTAAAAACCAACATGAAGTTGATCCCCGGAACATCTTATCTAGGGCTAGCAAACTACACCCTACGTGCTACTGGATCCTTCAACCCGTTTGCAAGGCCTAACTATGCAGATATTAAACTAATCCTTGAAGAACAAGGAGCAATCATAACGGATCGGATCTACTAAATAATGATCAAGCGAGGTGCCGCCCTTACACCTAAGATAGGTGTAAGGGCGGCTAGACGTCTAAGGGTTGCATGGACAAAAGCATGTGACACGATGAAACAATGCTAACCCTAACACATCTATGATAACTACGTTGCTCGCCATCAACAAGGCTTCAGCACGAGCAACGCATGAACAACGAATAAACGTATACTGCCTAGATCGCAAGATGCGATCTAGGCAGCATGATGCTTACCCGGAAGAAACCCTCGAAACAAGGGGTTGGCGATGCGCCTAGATTGGTTTGTGATGAACGTGATTGTTGTTTTTCTCAGTAACCCTAGACACATATTTATAGTCCGTAGACTTTCTAACGTGGGAATATCCCAACCGTGCACGAGCCAAATTCTATCTAACCGACACGTATCCTACTATATTTACAGATACACGGGCAAACTAGCCCAAACTTTGTATACAAGGCCGATTCATGTATATCTTCCATGTATATTCTTCAAGCCCATCTTAATCGCGGCCCACCTCTGATCCGGTCAAATTCTGGTGATAACAATACCAACCTGTCGCACATCCAAGTCCTCGGCTTGAGCTAGAGCCTCCCTAAAAGCCGAAGTTTCAAGAACATTTGGGTCTAAAACACCATATAATGTATAAGTTAAGTAGGGTTCACCTGGAACCTTTGAGTTATTCTCTATGGACCCAGGAGGAGCTCTAGTATGATGTAAATATATGGCTTGTAATATTAAGTGAGTTAAATAAAGACCAACTATGTTTCTGTTGTAGTACTCTGAGGGATGTAATATTTGCGGATTGGTACTTCGCACATGTTATGTCAACGACTGGCATACTACAACATGCAGTGGTATGCAGGGTCACCACAATATAGTTTAGCGATTGGTTTATGGTAGCAATATCAATAAATGGGCAGGGACATAGTTTAACAAGTTTATCTTTGTAGGAAATAACACATGTGTATATTGTTTAGACAGAAAGCATTATGGCACGTGACATTATGGTACGTGAGGAGACTAGGAGGCACATTGTTTCACGATTTTTGTTGGAGTACCTGGGGCTCCAACCTGGTGCAGTGACCGACGTGATGCTTGTGTGTGTACGTTTCTCCTCTCATACCGCGAGTTTATTCAACTCAATACACACATTGCAGTCACTGGTCACTGCTCCAACAAGATACATCATCAACATAGCCAACATGGCTCAGCTGCTGTTCACTACAAGAAATGGGACATTTGTTGACGAAAACCCTGGTGACGAAAAATGCATACCGTCATGGATGTGTCCTTATAGGTGACGAATTCATCTTTCGTCAAGCATTTAAGTTAATGCTTGATGGTATGATTTTTCGTCAACAAAAAATCGTCACCCATTAGCCAAGCGGGAAGGGCTTCCATCGTGTCTGTTAATAGGTGACGAAATCAAAGATCGTGGTGTATGTAAACCGTGATTTGCATATAAAACGGACCCACATAGCAGGTCAATAATACTAAGTTACTTTATTAAATGTTATTAGTTTTATATATCATCCGTGACCCACTTGTGAGGAACATATTTAATTAAGTAAAAATTGTGGTTTGGAAGAATCGAACTAGGGCTTTGGCGTGACCGACGCGGAGTGTTACCGCTAAGGTAGATATGGAATTTTGATCTGGATCCGTAACTAGTCTATTCTACATATTTATTTCAATGGTGTGATCTAGATGTTACGACATAATAATTTCCTTATTAATATTTATGTCGGCCGAGGGTGCCTCGTTTAAGTCGCGCCGCTAGCAGACACGGCCTATCTAGGCGATCTTGCTAACAGTCGAATCGACTAGGGTTCTCGTCGAGGTGAGAACAAATCCGTGAAGGCTCCATTGTGGTGGCGGCGGGACGCATCATCGGTGAGTTCTCCTGATTGTTCGTTAGGTCTAGATTTTTTAATCAGTTGTCAAGATCTGTTCTGAAGAACGTTGGCATGTTCTTAACTGAATTGTAGGCAATGGATCGAAGTTGGATAACCGATGGCACCAAGAAGTTCACAACAAAGTACATGGCAGGTGTTAGGGATTTCATCAAGTTTGCGCGAGAACACTTGGACAATACGGATGAACCAATCTTGTGCCCTTGCAAGGACTGCCTAAATCTGATACGTCGGGATATAAAAACAGATCGAGGATCACCGCAATTGTTCGGGTATGTCCATGACGTATACAAGATGGACTAGACATGGGGAAGGTTTTAGTGATGACGAAGGGCGGGATAGAAACGATGATGGTGCGTATGATAGTGACAATGATGAAGAGGAAGACAATGGTGATTGTTATGTTGATGATTCGTCTAGTATGATCGATGAACTGTAGAAGTCTGGAAATAAAGGTCCTGACCTGCCAAATATGTATGCTAATCTAATTGAGTCAGTGAAAAAAGAACTTCATGAGGGATGCACCACTTTCACTAGGTTTTCGTTCATTATTAAGCTCCTTCATGTCAAATCATACAGCCGGATAACAAATAGAGGATTTGATCTCTTACTTCAGCTTTTACGTACAGCTTTGCCACATGTGGACTTTCCCAAATCATATGCTGATGCTAAGAGTGTTCTTTCTGAAGTTGGGCTTGGTTATGAGACAATTCATGCATGCAAGTTTGATTGTTCTTTATTTTGGGGAGATCACAAGGACTATACGCACTGGCATGTTTGTATATTATCAAGATATAGAGACCCTACTGGAATAAATAAAATCCCTCACAAGGTGTTAATGTACTTTCCTATAATTAAAAGGTTGCAGAGACTATTTGTTAAAAAGGAAATGTCGACACATACTAGATGGCATAAAGAGAAGAGGGTTGTTGAGCCCAATGTACTGAGGCACCCTGCTGATGGTGAGGCATGTAAGCACTTTGATAACAGGTTTGATTGGTTTGCTAAAGATCCTCGTAACATAAGACTAGGTTTTGCCACAGACGGCTTCAGTCCCTTTGGAAGTATGAGTAATCCTTACAGTATGTGGCCTGTTTTTGTCATTGCTTACAACTTCCCACCTGGATGTGCATGGATCAATCGAATTACATGATGGCATTGCTAATCCCCGGAAAGTATTCCCCAGGGAAAGATTTTCATGTATTTATGCAGCCACTGATAAAAGATATGATGCAGCTATGGAGTGGTGTGCGGACATTTGATGCATGCACAGAGGAATATTTCCCATTGCATGCTGCGTTTCTTTGGTCTATTCATGATTATCCTGGATATGCCACTATGTCAGGCCGAAGCACAAGAGGGTTTCATGCGTGTGTGCATTGCGATGAGAATCCTTGCTATGAATCTTTGAAAAACAAAATTGGATATATTGGGCATCGGCGATTTCTTGATGAAAATCACCCATACAGCAGAAGCAGACTTTTCAATGGTAAAACTGAGACTAGAGATCCACCAAGGAAGTACACACCCAAAGAGGTAGCTGTAACGACCCGGAAAAACCCCATAGATTTTATTTTCTCCGATGCTTGTTTTTCCGTGTCATTCCGAAGTCATGTGCATCATGCATATTTTAAATCCCAAAATTATTTTACTAAACTTTATTTTCATTGCCAAAATTATTCTCTCCTTTTCATCCCAAAACTAAATCTATATTTTTCTAGTATTTTTCTGGTATCCAAACTATTTTTAAAATGGTTTAAAACAACAAGTAAATAAATAACAGCAAACAGTTTTTAAAATAAAAAAGGGAGGAGACAACCTCCAACCGACCAGGCCAAGTGGCCCAGTCGGCAGCCCGCCCAACGGCCCAGCTTGGCCCACCCGGGCCTCCTCAAGCAAACCCTAGACCCAACCGGTGTCCTCTGGCACTTTTGCATTCCTACCCCCCCGCCGCCAGCCTTCTCTTTTCCCCTGTCTTTCTTCTTTTTTCCGTTCTAGTCCCTCCACCTAACCCCATCCCATCGCCCCGCTCGCTCTCCTTGCGTCCCTGCTCGCTACCGAGCTCGACCCGACGCCAAGCCCATGGCCGCGCGCCCCTCTCCTCCTCACCACCAGATGCCGCCGGCGCCGCCCCCTGTTCCCCTCCTTCTCCAAGCGCCGCCGCCTTCCCGTCGCATGCTCAGATCCGGCCGCCGCCACGATCCCCTGCGCAGCCGCGCCGCTGTGCGCCCCGGTCACCTTCCTGCGCGCAGGCCCGCACGCACTGCCACGGGCTCTACCGCGACCGCCGCATCCTCTCAGCACAACTCCCCTCGCGGCCGGCCCTGCTCGTCCCCGTCGCCGGCAGCTGCTGCATCTTGCGCGTCCTCGCCTGGTCGCGCGCGTCTCCTTGTCACCCTGCTGCGTCGCCGGGCGTCCACCTCGTCGCCAAGTTCGTCTTGCATGTGCCTCCCCGCGATGTAGGGATTTCCCTGCGTGTCTGCACCGTGTTGTTGGTGGCCTAGGCAGGAGATGCAGAGCTATGCTACTCGTTTCTTCTCCTTTGTGTGTCCGTGCACGGCGCAAGTTAGCTGCAATGCTATTGCGCGCTTTCCAAGCACTCCTCTCAAAAACCATGTTCTGCATCGGATAACAGAGATGGAATTCGAAGATGCGTTGCCGGTCCGGAAGACCTTCCTCACGGAAATGCCAAGACCTCCTTACGGATTTGAGGACCAAGTCCAACATGTGAAGATTAACCCGATGAATCAAGTTCGCCATCCACAACGAAGTCGGAACACCAAGGACTCCTTCCCGGATCCGAAGACCGAACCCTAGCTTCATCTTGTTCCTCTCCGAACCCGAATCCGGCGACCACCCTTCCTCCGATACCGTGAGACCCTGACCCTAAGCCAAACCTATCCTATTTTATAAATGTGCTATATATCTTGTTGCATCTCTTATCATGTGCATCTATCTTGTGCATCGCATATGTGGTTGTTTGGGTAATAGCGATTCACCTAATAACTAAATATGGAATTGTGCGGGACTACTTATCTCTTATCCCGGTTCCATTTAAATTGTGTAGCGCACCCATGCCTTGTCTTGCCATGCTAATCAACAATTAATATGCGGGGTAGAAAAACAACTTGAACCTAATAATTGTTTGTCCGGGTTCCGATCCCGCTTAATTTTGATAAGATGCATTGCACCATCTATGCCATGTCATGCATACCATATCATGAGCATGCCGATTCTTTATCCGTAGTAGTAAGACTTGCACCCGTTGTTTGTCCAGCATTTGCTTCTTCCCGGATAGGATCACGAAGTGGTGTGGTGAGATACGACAAGATCTCCGGATGTTCCTCGGCAAGCTTTAACAGGCAAGCATTTCCCCTACACTCCTGTCCCTGCAGGAGTCGCTTACCTATTTTATTTTGCCTTCTCCCTCATGCTATCCTTAAGTTGCGTTCTTGTCACGTGTCCTTTCCACTTGTTACCTTAAGCAGCCCATATTGCCACCATCACCTCCCACGGCTATTGTTTGGTTATCGAGTCTGCCTTGCGAGTCGTAGTGCATGCTAGTGCTGTTTTACCTTGTTACCGTTGTTGTTATCTTATTGGGTTATATGTTGGGAAGAATCATGGTTACTTTAGTTGTTGATAGTTGTTTAGCGGAGGCATCGGTGGGTCAGCTGCTCGTTTTATGATGGCTCACTTGTGTTTCCTAAATATCCTAGGACCCCGAGTTCTTGTTATCTGTTCCGAGACTGAGCGCTCTAACCACACGTGGGTATGCTTACCGGGTCTCCCCTCGACCACTGCCGGAATCTACAGCTTTGTCCAGTGGCCACAACTAGTTTGAATGTTTGTTTTGTTTCTCCCGAGCGTGCAAGCATGTTTCTTTGTGGTCAGATGATATGATGTTACTTTTGGGGAAGCCATGTTGCCTTGTAACCCCGTCGTCTCTTGCACACTCGTAGGATGCGGTACGTATTGTTAAGAGGTCATCCTCTAGTGGGCTCTGATCCTCTTAGCCGTAGACGCAAACAGCCTAAGTCCGCTTCGGAGCACGGCCAGACTTCGATACGGGTTAACTTAGTTAGGTGGCTTCCTGGACATTGTTGTCGTGAAGGAGAGTGCGTGTCGTGATATCCACCTGTCGTAAGTGGGTTGATCGTGCGTGTGGGCACATCTGGGCACCCCTGCAGGGTTACAATCTTATCGATAAGCCGCGTCCGCGGTTATGGACGACTTGGAGCTGTATGACTCGATCATAGACAACTTACACCTGTTGTTTCAATCATAATAACTTGTGTAGTAAGTTAGCACAACTTAAATAATAACTGGTTAAAACTTGACAACCGTGTGAGTGCCTTTGTAAGTACCTCTTTGCGAAGGGGGAACGCATCGGCTGTGTTATGTTTGCAGAGTATAGAACTGTTAGTTTATGCGCTCTCTCACCTTCTCTGATTAGACGAATGTTGTAGAGTGTCTCTATAGGTTTTTAGTGCTTTCGCGCTGCCGCTTAACCCCACCATATTGCCTATGACGTTCCTCTTGCGTCCTCTAAGTCCCCTGCGTGCCTCAAGTACAAAGGACGACTGGTTGACGAATGCTTATACGTCTTGAAGTCTTGTTAAGTACGAACCCGTACTTATTGCTGCTTCTACGGGATATAACCGGGCAGGTATGAAGATATGTTCGATGAAGACGACGTTAGCAAGGTTACCCTTCCGGCTTGGCCTGGGCAGGGTTATGGACGCCACTGGTTATCTTCGGGACTCTTAGTCCAATTTGTATCTTGTCCGTACTCGGACGTATTCGATCTTCTGTATGATTTGGATCTTTGTATTGTATATTTGTATCTTGACTCGTTGGAGTCGTTGTTGTAATATATGTTTCTTGTGGGCTCTATTGTAATCCTGTTGTAATGTTACCACTCGTGTTAATTCCTCTGGCATCACGTGTGCTTCGTCGCGCACGTTGTGTCGGAGGGCGTCTCTGAATCGATATCGTGCGGATTTCGGCGGGTTCGCTGGGATCCTCATGGTACCGGTTCCGGGGCGTCACAAGTTGGTATCAGAGCATCAGGTTGACGGTACCCCACTAGTCCAGCCTCTAGGATAACCTTGCCAACGGACGTTGTTGTGTCTAGTGTCAAAACCTATTTTCGTAAATTTGTTGGATAGATCTGATTAGCTCTGATTTTTCTCCTTACCTCTATTCTTTCTCATCTTACCTATGGGAGTTTTGAGTCTTCTCTCTTATCCGAGTTCTCTGAGTCTTAGGTTCCGACGTTGGTTGGACGATCTTTGCCTTATCCTAATAGGTCCGATCTTCGGAGGATCCCGACAGAAGTGCATCATCAACAGCGGAACTACGAATTCTTGTTAGTGGTGTCGACCGTCAGTATGGATCAAGAACTCTTGTTAGTGGTGTCGAGGAGATCGACACGTCGCCTGAAGATCCGATAGTTCACCTCTCTTCCCCCGTACCTGGACGTGGAACCTCGGGGCGAGGTTCCTTGTTAGTGGTGTCGTTTGTAACAACCCGGAAAAACCCCATAGATTTTATTTTCTCCGATACTTGTTTTTCCGTGTCGTTCCGAAGTCATGTGCATCATGCATATTTTAAATCCCAAAATTATTTTACTAAACTTTATTTTCATTGCCAAAATTATTCTCTCCTTTTCATCCCAAAACTAAATCTATATTTTTCTAGTATTTTTCTGGTATCCAAACTATTTTTAAAATGGTTTAAAACAACAAGTAAATAAATAACAGCAAACAGTTTTTAAAATAAAAAAGGGAGGAGACAACCTCCAACCGACCAGGCCAAGTGGCCCAGTCGGCAGCCCGCCCAACGGCCCAGCTTGGCCCACCCGGGCCTCCTCAAGCAAACCCTAGACCCAACCGGTGTCCTCTGGCACTTTTGCATTCCTACCCCCCCGCCGCCAGCCTTCTCTTTTCCCCTGTCTTTCTTCTTTTTTCCGTTCTAGTCCCTCCACCTAACCCCATCCCATCGCCCCGCTCGCTCTCCTTGCGTCCCTGCTCGCTACCGAGCTCGACCCGACGCCAAGCCCATGGCCGCGCGCCCCTCTCCTCCTCACCACCAGATGCCGCCGGCGCCGCCCCCGTTCCCCTCCTTCTCCAAGCGCCGCCGCCTTCCCGTCGCATGCTCAGATCCGGCCGCCGCCACGATCCCCTGCGCAGCCGCGCCGCTGTGCGCCCCGGTCACCTTCCTGCGCGCAGGCCCGCACGCACTGCCACGGGCTCTACCGCGACCGCCGCATCCTCTCAGCACAACTCCCCTCGCGGCCGGCCCTGCTCGTCCCCGTCGCCGGCAGCTGCTGCATCTTGCGCGTCCTCGCCTGGTCGCGCGCGTCTCCTTGTCACCCTGCTGCGTCGCCGGGCGTCCACCTCGTCGCCAAGTTCATCTTGCATGTGCCTCCCCGCGATGTAGGGATTTCCCTGCGTGTCTGCACCGTGTTGTTGGTGGCCTAGGCAGGAGATGCAGAGCTATGCTACTCGTTTCTTCTCCTTTGTGTGTTCGTGCACGGCGCAAGTTAGCTGCAATGCTATTGCGCGCTTTCCAAGCACTCCTCTCAAAAACCATGTTCTGCATCGGATAACAGAGATGGAATTCGAAGATGCGTTGCCGGTCCGGAAGACCTTCCTCACGGAAATGCCAAGACCTCCTTACGGATTTGAGGACCAAGTCCAACATGTGAAGATTAACCCGATGAATCAAGTTCGCCATCCACAACGAAGTCGGAACACCAAGGACTCCTTCCCGGATCCGAAGACCGAACCCTAGCTTCATCTTGTTCCTCTCCGAACCCGAATCCGGCGACCACCCTTCCTCCGATACCGTGAGACCCTGACCCTAAGCCAAACCTATCCTATTTTATAAATGTGCTATATATCTTGTTGCATCTCTTATCATGTGCATCTATCTTGTGCATCGCATATGTGGTTGTTTGGGTAATAGCGATTCACCTAATAACTAAATATGGAATTGTGCGGGACTACTTATCTCTTATCCCGGTTCCATTTAAATTGTGTAGCGCACCCATGCCTTGTCTTGCCATGCTAATCAACAATTAATATGCGGGGTAGAAAAACAACTTGAACCTAATAATTGTTTGTCCGGGTTCCGATCCCGCTTAATTTTGATAAGATGCATTGCACCATCTATGCCATGTCATGCATACCATATCATGAGCATGCCGATTCTTTATCCGTAGTAGTAAGACTTGCACCCGTTGTTTGTCCAGCATTTGCTTCTTCCCGGATAGGATCACGAAGTGGTGTGGTGAGATACGACAAGATCTCCGGATGTTCCTCGGCAAGCTTTAACAGCAAGCATTTCCCCTACACTCCTGTCCCTGCAGGAGTCGCTTACCTATTTTATTTTGCCTTCTCCCTCATGCTATCCTTAAGTTGCGTTCTTGTCACGTGTCCTTTCCACTTGTTACCTTAAGCAGCCCATATTGCCACCATCACCTCCCACGGCTATTGTTTGGTTATCGAGTCTGCCTTGCGAGTCGTAGTGCATGCTAGTGCTGTTTTACCTTGTTACCGTTGTTGTTATCTTATTGGGTTATATGTTGGGAAAAATCATGGTTACTTTAGTTGTTGATAGTTGTTTAGCGGAGGCATCGGTGGGTCAGCTGCTCGTTTTATGACGGCTCACTTGTGTTTCCTAAATATCCTAGGACCCCGAGTTCTTGTTATCTGTTCCGAGACTGAGCGCTCTAACCACACGTGGGTATGCTTACCGGGTCTCCCTCGACCACCGCCGGAATCTACAGCTTTGTCCAAGGGCCACAACTAGTTTGAATGTTTGTTTTGTTTCTCCCGAGCGTGCAAGCATGTTTCTTTGTGGTCAGATGATATGATGTTACTTTTGGGGAAGCCATGTTGCCTTGTAACCCCGTCGTCTCTTGCACACTCGTAGGATGCGGTACGTATTGTTAAGAGGTCATCCTCTAGTGGGCTCTGATCCTCTTAGCCGTAGACGCAAACAGCTAAGTCCGCTTCGGAGCACGGCCGGACTTCGATACGGGTTAACTTAGTTAGGTGGCTTCCTGGACATTGTTGTCGTGAAGGAGAGTGCGTGTCGTGATATCCACCTGTCGTAAGTGGGTTGATCGTGCGTGTGGGCACATTTGGGCACCCCTGCAGGGTTACAATCTTATCTATAAGCCGCGTCCGCGGTTATGGACGACTTGGAGTTGTATGACTCGATCATAGACAACTTACACCTGTTGTTTCAATCATAATAACTTGTGTAGTAAGTTAGCACAACTTAAATAATAACTCGGTTAAAACTTGACAACCGTGTGAGTGCCTTTGTAAGTACCTCTTTGCGAAGGGGGAACGCATCGGCTGCGTTATGTTTGCGTAGTATAGAACCGTTAGTTTGTGCGCTCTCTCACCTTCTCTCGATTAGACGAATGTTGTAGAGTGTCTCTATAGGTTTTTAGTGCTTTCGCGCTGCCGCTTAACCCCACCATATTGCCTATGACGTTCCTCTTGCGTCCTCTAAGTCCCCTGCGTGCCTCAAGTACAAAGGACGACTGGTTGACGAATTCTTATACATCTTGAAGTCTTGTTAAGTACGAACCCGTACTTATTGCTGCTTCTACGGGATATAACCGGGCAGGTATGAAGATATGTTCGATGAAGACGACGTTAGCAAGGTTACCCTTCCGGCTTGGCTGATGACCCACAAGTATAGGGGATCGCAACAGTCTTCGAGGGAAGTATTACCCAATTTATTGATTCGACACAAGGGGAGACAAAGAATACTTGAAAGCCTTAACAGCGGAGTTGTAAATTCAGCCGCACCTGGAAACAGACTTGCTCGTAAGAGTTTATCAGTAGTAACAGTTTTATAGCTGTAGTAGTAGTGAAATAACGGCAGCAGAGTAACAGAGAAAGCAGTAGTGATTATAGTAAACAGCAGGATTAAAATACTGTAGGCACGGGGACGGATAACGGGCGTTGCATGGATGAGAGAAACTCATATAACAATCATAGCAGGGCATTTGCGTATAATAATAAAACGGTGTCCAAGTACTAATCAATCAATAGGCATGTGTTCCAATTATAGTCGTACGTGCTCGCAATGAGAAACTTGCACAACATCTTTTGTCCTACCAGCCGGTGGCAGCCGGGCCTCAAGGGAAACTACTCGGATATTAAGGTACTCCTTTTAATAGAGTACCGGAGCAAAGCATTAACACTCCGTGAACACATGTGATCCTCACATCACCGCCATCCCCTCCGGTTGTCCCGATTTCTGTCACTTCGGGGCCATTGGTTCCGGACAGCGACATGTGTATACAACTTGCAGGTAAGACCGTAAACAATGAATATCATGATGAAATAATAACATGTTCAGGTCTGAGATCATGGCACTCGGCCCTAGTGACAAGCATTAAGCATAACAAGTTGCAACAATATCATAAAAGTACCATCTACTGACACTAGGCACTATGCCCTAACAATCTTATGCTATTACATGACCAATCTCATCCAATCCCTACCATCCCCTTCAGCCTACAGCGGGGGAATTACTCACACATGGATGGGGGAAACATTGCTGGTTGATGGAGAGGCGTTGGCGGTGATGGCGGTGATGATCTCCTCCAATTCCCCGTCCCGGCGGAGTGCCAGAACGGAGACTTCTGGCTCCCGCGACGGAGTTTCGCGATGTGGCGGCGTTCGGAGGGTTTCCGGCGACTTTGACTTCTCTCCGTGCGTTTTTAGGTCGAGGCGAATAAGTAGTCCGAAGGGGGCGTCGGAGGCCGGCCGAGGGGGCCACACCACCCGGCCGCGCGGCCCCCCGGGCCGCGCCACCGGTGGTGTGGGGCCCTCGGCCTCCACTTCAATTGCCCTTCTCGGCTCCGTTAGTTTCCCGGGAAAATAGGGCCTTCGCATAAATTCCGAGGTTTTTCCCGAAAGTTGGATTTCTGCACAAAAACGAGACACTGTGAGCAGCTTCGCTGAAAACAGCGTTAGTCCGTGTTAGTTGCATCCAAAATACACAAATTAGAGGCCAAACAATAGCAAAAGTGTTCGGGAAAGTAGATACGTTTTGGACGTATCAACTCCCCCTAAGCTTAGCTTATTGCTTGTCCTCAAGCAATTCAGCTTAACAACCGAGCGATAAAAGAACTTTCACGAACACATTTGCTCATATGATGTATATATTCTCATGTTATGGCTAATACTTAAGCAGTTCATAATGAGACACATGCAAATAAGATCATCTAACAGCTATGTCAATCATGGAGAGGTACCAACAATTAATAATAAGCATCATGAATCATGTATATAAGCAGGATTGCAATGTTCATAAGAGAGTATGATAAAGTGGTATCTCGCTTGCCCGTATTTGATTGGCAAAACATAAATGCCCGGGCACCTCTGGAGTTCATAGAAAGACTAGAAGTAGTGATTGTCAAAAGATAAATGCATCAAAGTTATACCACAATCAATCATATTTTGAGACAAGCATATTGTACTAAGAATGACAGCTTGTGCTCTCAAGATAGTACTCAAAGAAATAATGGAGACACAACATAAAAGTAAAAGATTGACCCTTCGCAGAGGGAAGCAGTGGATTAACATGCGCTAGAGCTTTTCATTTTTATAAATCAGGAGTAAAATTATTTTGAGAGGTGTTTGTTGTTGTCAACGAATGGTAATGGGTACACTAACTACCTCGCCAACCGGACTTTCAAGAGCGGCTCCCATGAATTATTGCATATTTATTTGGCACTCCTTCCAACCTTTCTTGCACAAACCATGGCTAACCGAATCCTCGGGTGCCTGCCAACAATCTCATACCATGAAGGAGTGTCTATTTATGTTAATTAATTCGGGACTGGGAATCCCATTGCCAGCTCTTTTTGCAAAATTATTGGATAAGCGGATGTGCCACTATTCCATATGAGAGTCCGTCAAAAGTAAATGACAAGGTTGAAAGCTAAACACCACATACTTCCTCATGAGCTATGAAACATTAACACAAATTAAGAAGCATTTTGAAGGTTTTAAAGGTAGCGCATGAGAATTTACTTGGAATGGTTTGAAATGCCATGAATAGGTATTTATGGTGGACACTCCGGAATAACTTGGTTTTCATGTGTTTGGAGGCACGAGCAGCGTTCCCGCTCAGTACAAGTGAAGGCTAGCAAAAGACTAGGGAGCGACAAATCAAGAGAGCAAGAATCGTCATAATCATGCTTGCGGCAAAATAAATTAACAGAGGCATAAAAGTGATACAAGAACTCGAAGCAATGTAAATCATCGAGGCTTAATTGACTTTTTGTTCAGTCATATGCATGCGTGAGCATGTGCCAAGTCGATATAAATGAATTATTCAGAGGAGGATACCACAATGCCATACTTACTTATGAATAAAACAATGCAAGCAAACATCCATGACATGCTACTCATATTAATAGATTAGAGCTAAACATGAGAGATCATAAACTACTAGACTTTCTCAAATAACATATACCTCACATGAACCAACTAAGCATGCTCACATGGATGAGTATATGTACAAAAATGAAAACAAATAGAGTTCATACCAGCCTCTCACCACAATCAGATTGTCGTAGATCGTCATTATTGCCTTTTCACTTGTGTAGCTTGGATAATATGAAATGAAAACCACGCTCCAGCCACCGAAGACCATTGAACTCATAAAGAACTTTACAAACCAAAGAAGAACAACAAATATTTTTGGTGTTTTCAAATTGCAAATAAGAACAAGAGGAAACAAGCAAACAAAGCAAAATCTTTTTGGGTTTTCTTATAGCAAACTAGCAATAGCAAATAAAGCGAAACAAATGCAAGAAACCAAGATAAACAAATGATGAAGAGAAACAACAGAAATATTTTTGGTCTTTTTGTGTTTTGGGAAAGAAACAAAGCGAAAGCAAGAAATAACAAACTAAAAGAAACACAGAAAAGCGAGATGGCAGAAATCTGCCAAAACCTGACAGCAGTACAGAAATCGATTTTTACAAATATCTTACGTTGCTCAGTTCGAAAAGTGTTCAACTAATGAAAGTTAGATAACAACCTGGGGAACATGCACAAAAAATTTCAACTCAAAATACTGTTCTGGCTGGGCACACGAATTTTTACGGTAACAGCCCAGAATCTGTTTTCAGGCAGCACTTCCCCAAATATCATCTTCCTCTCATTGGAAAACCACTCAAACAAACTAAACAAGTATATACAAGTATCCAGCAATCATAATATGCAAAGAATGAGTGATGCCGGTATACCTCCCCCCAAGCTTAGGCTTTTGGCCTAAGTGGAGTTCAACCCCATCGAGGGTCTGGGTTCCACGCCGGTGGATCATATGTGGAATAGTCATAATAAAGCTCCCGCGCAGAAGAAAAGCGTGGAGGCTCCGCATATCCACCATGTTGGTGCGAGGAACTTGCTGCATCGGATGATGAGTCGAGGTGCTCCTCGACCTCGATGTCGTCTCTTGCATGTTGGCCTCCTCTCTCTATATGTGCATCTAGTGCACCTTCTCGTGACCGACCAATCTCCCCTGGAATCAAGGTTAGACAAAACAAAGCGAGCAATCTTACTAGTTTCTCGCTTTTCTTAGTTATTCTCCAAACTTTCTTATAAAATATCATCTTATAATACAGGTTACCCAAGTTGGAGGAATCTGAAACGAATTCATGTTTAATCATAGAGGCTATGTCAAGTTTTTCTATGGGGAACGGAATATCAAAATGATGAGGTTGTACATTATGAAAAGCTAGTAAACGGGAGGCGATGAGGCCTCCACACATTCCACCTTTCTCACGGTTAGTAGCAAGTCTATAAGCTATTAATGCCCCCAAATTATAAGACCTACGATTTTGCAGTGCTGCAGCTAGAAAAGCCAAATCCGGGATAGAAAGTTTACTACCAATCCTTTTGGCGAGAACGCATTTGGTAATAAAATAAGCAAAGTAGCGGATAGCCGGGAGTTGAATACTAGTGATTTTACCACTTTCACCTGAGAAACTCCTTCCATCGCAAATCATCTTGTAAAGATCCGAGAGTTCTTGCGGCGATCCCCTTATCTTCTCGCAAGACCCCCATTGCGATATTCTAATTGCTGCACAAAAAGCACTAAATGGCAAGTTGACAGTTTTATTGTAAATTTTATACTGGACCGTGGGGTTAGATCGCGACCAATTAAACTTGAAGTCCTGCACAAAAGCCATAGTTAATTTTACATATTGTCTTGGCTCTCCTTCAACAAAGTCACTCAGCCCCGCACGAGAAATTAGAGTTTGAACATCTTCAAATATCCCCGCGCTTCTCATGAAATCCGCGCACGGGTAGTAAGAGGGGTATACTCCCTCTTCACGATTGACTACCATAACTTGTTGGACTTCCAATTCTTGCTGGTTCAAGTGATATCTATTCCATTCCATTTTCTGAAATTTCAACAACCAATATAAAAGTTTGATTTGGTGACATATAATTGAGGAAAACTACCATAGGAACTTGCTAGAGTACTAATCATGCATCAAAACTAATTTCTACCAATTAGAACAAGCATGCAAGCTCACTAAACATGTTACCTACAGCAGCAAAATATTCAAGATATACTCAACCAAACGAAATTCTACTTGGATGGGTGGAGGAGTCACATACCGAAGAACAAATGTGCCAAATTTCAGACAGAAATCTGGGCTGAGCAAAGAGATCGAGAAATCTGGAGCTCTGGAGCAAAAACGCGAGAGAGATGAACTTGGTACGAGTTTTTTCGGGAGAGAGAAGGTGCTCGGGAGGAAGAGATGGCAAAGGGGGGCAAGGAGGGGCCCACACCACATGGTGGCGCGGCCACCTCCTTGGCCGCGCCGGCCGGTGGTTTGGCGCCCTCCGGTGCCCCACAGGTCATCCTCCGGTGCTCCCGAGTGCCTCGTCGAAAAATAGGACCAACGGTATAATTTTTGTGAATTTTTGAAAACTTTGAAAAACGCACATTTCTGGGTATTTAGTTTATTATTACTGGCCAGGAAAAATTTAGAAATCTTCAAATAACCAAAGAACTTTACAAATTAAAAAGTGCTACAGCAACTAAAGCAAGTGGAGAAAGAAAGAGATGTTGTTTACCTCCTCTATGCATATAAAAGGTATTTGTTAACAAGGTTGATCAAGTCTTGCCACCAAATAAATTTTACATAGCATATGAAGAAATAAACCTCAAATCAATCATGTTACCTTGAATTGTATTGATATGGATCCAATAACGAGAGTTTGATATTCTTCTTTAGGCTCATATATAGGACAATCGATGGTTCCCACTTTGATAGTTCTCACATGAGAGATAGTATTAACTCCGCACGCTTTTTCAATTCTCTTGGGGAAATAGACGGTGTGTTCCTTATCATCAACATTGAAAGTAACCTTTCCTTTATTGCAATCAATAACAGCCCCTGCGGTGTTAAGAAAAGGTCTCCCAAGAATAATAGACATATTATCATCTTCAGGCATTTCCAATACAACAAAATCAGTTAATATCAAGCAGTTAGTAGTAACTTGAACAGGAACATTCTGTTATCACCAGATTTTAGACGAATCCAGAGGTAGGCCGGGCTTGGAAGATTACCTGTGGAAGAATTCTAAGGCGGCCTGGCACGAAGGGTCTTGGGCTGAATTGCCCGTGTATCTTTATTTAGTAGTTTATTATTTTAGATAAGAGATAGAATCTTAGTCGTGCACGGTTTAGTGCACGCCCTCATTAGAAAGTCCCCTGGACTATAAATATGTACCTAGGGTTTATGGAATAAACAACAACTCACGTTCAACCCCAAAAACAAACCAATCTCGGCGCATCGCCAACTCCTTCATCTCGAAGGTTTCTATCAGGTAAGCGACATGTCGCCTAGATCGCATCTTGCGATCTAGGCAGCACAAGCCCCACGTTGTTCATGCGTTGCTCGTATCGAAGCGTTTTTGATGGCGAGCAACGTAGTTATCTTTAGATGTGTTAGGGTTAGCATTGTTCTTCGTTTAAGCATGCTTACGTAGTGCAACCCTTGCATATCTAGCCGTCCTCACGCCTATCTCGGTGTGGGGGCGGCACCCCGCTTGATCATTATTTAGTAGATCTGATCCGTTACGATTGCTCCTTGTTCTACAAGGATTAGTTTAATATCTGCAATAGTTTGGCCTTACAATGGGGGGAGGATCCAGTGGGCACGTAGGGTGGCGTTCGCAAGTCCTAAACGGGATGTTCCTAGGATCAACTTCATGTTGGTTTTTTGGCCTTGTTTAGGATCGGCTTACGAGCACCGTGCGTGGCCGCAAGGCCCAACCTCGGAGTAGGATGATCCGGTTATGCGGTGAAAACCCTAAATCGTCGTAGATCTCATTAGCTTCATCTTGATCAAGCAGGACCACCAAGTATTCGTGCACCCCGTACGGATCATGGGTGGATCGGCTCTTGAGCCGATTCACGAGATAACCCGAGAGCCGATCGAGGCTCGTATTTAACGTTTACATGTATGCCCCGGCAGAAACTAAGCGAGGCAACCTCATCACCTTCCCGACCAGGTATAGGTCAGGTGGCACGCCCTTGCACTTCGCAACGCCGCGTGTGACCAGAAGAGCATTGCGGGCCGTCGCTCGGAGGGGTCTCAGCCAGCCGCAGCTCTAGGCTCCCCCCGGCTCTACAGTGTTGACAAGGCCGCTGCCCGCCGGTGGGTTTTGGCAGTCAACACATTCTGGCACGCCCGGTGGGACCATCGTCTACATCAACCACATCGCCATCTACATCCGAGATGGCGGACGGCACGCCAGTCACCTACGAGGATCTGCCTGATGACCTCAAGAAGCAATACAACGAGATCAAGGCTACCCTCGAAGCCGACCTCATCGGCTCTTTTCAGAGAACCCGTTCCGGTGGCATCAGATGGAAGGGGTTCTCACCAGAAGGTGCACTCGATGGGGTAGACCTCTCCGCCCCGTCGGAGGAACGCACCAGGGGTCTGCGGCAGGAGATCAACTACCTGGTGGCTCACTCGCTACACCGCCACTCTGAGAACTTGGTCAACGTGCTGGAGCGTGTCGCTCTGCGCGTGATCCAGGAGATCATGAGCCACCAGTACTCGCCGTCAGGACCAGCTCTCGGGACGCATCAAGGAGAGTTGCCATTCCAGTCCCGTCCACCGCTGCCATTTGCATTGGCAGCACCTGCTGAAGTGCCGACTACACCGGCATTCCTCGTCTACAGAATTGGTGGCGACCCCAGTGACTACCAGTTCTTAATGGAGGCGCCTAAGGAGATCCCTCATGGGTACGCGTGCATGTATGTGCCGGATTGTGGTGACCGGGCACTCACAAACCAGGCCACAACATCGGGGACTCCGGCGAAGACAGGAGGAACATCGGCGACGAGAGCGTACGTGGCTAACTAAATACGCCACACCGACGAAACTCCCGAGCCCAGCTCCCGCAGCCGGCTCAGAGCTGGAAAAGCAAACGTGGCAGGCCAAGTACGCCACCCCGGCGAATCTTCACAGTGCAACTCCTACGGCCAGCACAGCGGATCAGATCAGTACCATACTGAGAGACCAGTTCGGCATGATGCCGAAAAGAAGGGCGGTCGGCTATTCCAAGCCGTACCTCGACGATTACGAGATGATCCCGCTGCCACCAAAATATCGGCTCCCCGACTTCTCCAAATTCGGTGGATCAGATGGCTCCAGCTCCATCGAGCACGTCGGCCGATATCCGGCTCAACCGGGACCGGCTTCGAGTGTCGGATCAGCTACGCGTGAGGCTCTTTCACAGGTCCCTCACGGGATCGGCTTTTGGATGGTACACCTCTCTACCAGCGAACTCCATCCAGTCTTGGAAGCAATTGGAAGAGCAGTTCCATATGCAATACCATTCAGAAGCTTCCGAGTCTGGCATTGCCGATCTAGCACAACTACGTCAGAAGCGCGGGGAAACGGTGACAGAATACATCCAGCGCTTCAGGAATCTTAGGAACCGATGTTATTCGGTTCGTATAACCGAAAAGGAAGCGGTCGAGTTGGCAGTAGCAGGCCTTGCAACACAGCTCAAGGACATGGCCTCCCAAGCAGATTATCCCTCGCTGGCGCACATGGTTCAGAAACTATCAGCATATGAACAGCGCCACCCCGACCTGTACCAAGACAAATTCAAGCGTGCAGTAGTCATGGTCGATACGGAGGAGGATGAAGTGCCTGCGGGAGGCCAAGAGATAGCAGTGGCTGAGTGGACTCAGGGAGGAACCCCTGTGGCCTGCAAATGGGTAAAGCCACCAGGGCCGCCCGTGGGGATTTGATTTTGACGTGACCAAGACCGAACAAATCTTCGACCTCCTGCTCAAGGAGAAACAGCTTGACGGTTCCCGAAGGTCTCAAGTTCCCCACGGCGAAAGAGCTAAACGGAAAGCCGTACCGCAAATTCCACAACTCGCTTTCCCATGCCACCAACGACCGCCGGGTGTGGCGTCAGCACATCCAAGCGGCGATAGAGAAGGGGCGGCTAATTTTCAACCAGTACGCCATGAAGGTCGACACCCAACCCTTCCCCGCCGTTAACATGGTAGAAATCACCTACCCCGAAGGTTGCCGACCAGGTCCCTCGTTCAGCATAAACATGGTAGGACCCGGAAACCACTCGGCAAAGATGGAGATGAGGGCAGCTGCTCTCATAGCAAGGACACGAGAGGAGGCCGCTCCACGCGATCGGCTCCATCATGATGGCAAGCGCTATGTCACAGAGGGAGAGGTGAAGAATATAAGATATCAACGACCCCTCTCTGATCACCTCCTCAACAAATATGTTAGCCAGTATGACCAACGCCGGCGACCCAATTACGATGATAGAGAAGATCGTTTGGCCAGAGAAGCCAGAAGACATCGTCGGCAGAATCGCGATGAGGAGGAGCACGAGCGCTGTGCCACGGAAGCATCCAGGGAGCAAGATGACAACACCAGACACCGGGACTGCCCCTTCTTCGTACATCGCTGGGATTCAGGAATGAGCCGATTGCCCACAATCGGCAATTGCCCGTAATGCAATCGAAAAAGAAGGAGGCAGCCAACGTGTCCGTGTTCGAGCGCCTAGGGCCTCTCCCGCCACAAAGCGAACGCGGCCGAGTCACCTCGTTGGGCAGATCTTGAGGATTCGAAGACGAGGGAGAAGTGGAAGAAGACAGTACCACCGGCCAAGGTGGTGCCCCGACGGACTCAGCCGTTCCCAAAAGCGCAGGGTTCAGCGATTGCGCGGCCCGGAGGAAGCCGAAAGGTTGTACCTGCATACGCTAAGGAAGGCACGGCCCGATGCGGCTGCAAAGGTTCGGCCGAACCCTGGATGAAGAGGGTCGTCCACGGAAAATGGAGTGGCGCCCCAAACAGAGGAAAGCCGATGATGAGACATCGGCTCGGCACAAACATGGTACTCGTCTTGCCGACGGAGCTTAGCCCTCCACGACTCTACGAAGCACACAAGGTGGACGACGAAGAGCGCATCAAGCCAGAGGTTGGGTTGGTTTCATCCAGCCTGACCAAGTAGCAAGATCAAACCAATGGGCAAACCAGGAGAGGCTGATCCTTGTGATCGGCCCCAAAAAAATTTACGAAGGGAACTTACAAAACCTTCAACGAGCAAGCAACGCGGAGGCCGATTCCAGCAATCGGCCAAAATTATCCTCACCTACCTTTCTACCTGGGTTCAACATGTTATCCAACGAGCCGATACCATCAATTTTCTTGACAGAATCGGCTCGGGGGGCACCCAGGTATATGAAAATACGAGGATATGCAACAGAAGCCTCTCATCTTTTGTTGATGGGTATTGGAATATGGGGGCCGATGCACAGGTCGGCCGTAAAAAAAAAAAAAGGAAAATTCGAAAATTTTCGAACACAGCCGATGTAGCAGGCATCGACTTAAGGACATGGAAGCCGATGCATGGCCATCGACTCAAGGGAGATTTCTTCAAGGACAATGTCAGGAGCAGCATGGGCGCGCGGATCAGATCAATGATCAGATCAATGTCAGAGAACCTATCTGGCCGGCAGGGACTGAAGAAACTCGGGGGGCAGCTCACCTTGAGGGCTCTCCGTTTTTTGGGAAGCCGATGTATATTTAAATCGGCTAGCTCGGCATAAGGAGCTCCCTCGTACATGATCGAGCCTAGGTCCATACAGCTCGCTTTACCTTGGCTGAGACTCGGGGGGCAACAAGCCTGGAAGATGCCCTGTTTTTGAGAGCCGATTAGGGTCACCTCGGCTGCGGCTGCATCATGGTCGTCTCAGGCAGGAACTGGGAAGGAAAAGCCGACGCCTAGTACAGGGCTTGGACTGTGCTGTTGCTGCAAGAAAGGAAAGAAGTCCGACGCGTTGCTATCGGTCTTAGCATGGCAAACGGAGGGAATGAAATTGGAGCGATTAAAGGATAAATGGAAAGAACAATTTCATTAATTCCAAGGAGCGGCTTTACAAGAAAGAGCCGATGGCTCTCAAAAGAGGGATCTCGGTGCCTAGTGCACCGCTACTACTAGTCCTATACTACTAGTCGTCGCTGTCCTCGTCATCGCCGCCGTCGACGTCGTCGGCGCTGCTCCCGGGGAGCTCTTCGTCGCTGCTGCCCCAGCCCTTGGCCGGAGCCTCTTCCTCCTCGTCATCATCATCATCCTCGCTGTCCGCCCAGGAGCGGAAGCGCTTGGTCGGCGGGTACCCGATGGAGGAGGAGGAGTCATCTTCCTCCTCTTCCTCTTCGTCATCATCCTCGTTCTTCGCTGTCCGCCCACATGCGGGGGCGCTTCTTCGGCGGGAGCTGGGCGGAAGGAGAGGCTTTGGCCTTCGCTCGCTTCTCCTTCTTTTTCCTCTTTGTCGGAGGAGAAGGGATTCACTCGCGGGGTGGAGGTTGTCCTCGGTCTTCTTCTTCGGCGAAGATTGGGGGAAGAGTTTTGAGAAGGAAGAGGAAGAGGAAGACATTGCTACAGGAGGAGAGGGTTTTTTGGTGCCGATAGCTCGGGATGGAATAGAGGATATGAGAGAGAGCTAACCGGTCGGCGCGGTTTAAATAATGATAAATCTGGTGAAGGGTTAATGCCATTACAACTTCCAAGGGATCGATGCTAAAGCTGTCAGGATTTTTAGAGAAGCTGAGAAGACAGGGCATAATGATGACGGATGCTGTAACGGCTCTGCTCTGCTACGACATGACCCTTCGAAGGGAAAGCATAATGATTTTGGAAATGTTATTTCCAAAACCAGGGGGCATGTGTTATCACCAGATTTTAGACGAATCCAGAGGTAGGCCGGGCTTGGAAGATTACCTGTGGAAGAATTCTAAGGCGGCCTGGCACGAAGGGTCTTGGGCTGAATTGCCCGTGTATCTTTATTTAGTAGTTTATTATTTTAGATAAGAGATAGAATCTTAGTCGTGCACGGTTTAGTGCACGCCCTCATTAGAAAGTCCCCTGGACTATAAATATGTACCTAGGGTTTATGGAATAAACAACAACTCACGTTCAACCCCAAAAACAAACCAATCTCGGCGCATCGCCAACTCCTTCATCTCGAAGGTTTCTATCAGGTAAGCGACATGCTGCCTAGATCGCATCTTGCGATCTAGGCAGCACAAGCCCCACGTTGTTCATGCGTTGCTCGTATCGAAGCGTTTTTGATGGCGAGCAACGTAGTTATCTTTAGATGTGTTAGGGTTAGCATTGTTCTTCGTTTAAGCATGCTTACGTAGTGCAACCCTTGCATATCTAGCCGTCCTCACGCCTATCTCAGGTGTGGGGGCGGCACCCCGCTTGATCATTATTTAGTAGATCTGATCCGTTACGATTGCTCCTTGTTCTACAAGGATTAGTTTAATATCCGCAATAGTTTGGCCTTACAATGGGGGAGGATCCAAGTGGCACGTAGGGTGGCGTTCGCAAGTCCTAAACGGGATGTTCCTAGGATCAACTTCATGTTGGTTTTTTGGCCTTGTTTAGGATCGGCTTACGAGCACCGTGCGTGGCCGCAAGGCCCAACCTGGAGTAGGATGATCCGGTTATGCGGTGAAAACCCTAAATCGTCGTAGATCTCATTAGCTTCATCTTGATCAAGCAGGACCACCAAGTATTCGTGCACCCCGTACGGATCATGGGTGGATCGGCTCTTTGAGCCGATTCACAGGATAACCCGAGAGCCGATCGAGGCTCGTATTTAACGTTTACATGTATGCCCTGCAGAAACTAAGCGAGGCAACCTCATCACCTTCCTGACCAGGTATAGGTCAGGTGGCACGCCCTTGCACTTCGCAACGCCGCGTGTGACCATAAGAGCATTGCGGGCCGTCGCTCGGAGGGGTCTCAGCCAGCCGCAGCTCTAGGCTCCCCCCGGCTCTACAGTGTTGACAAGGCCGCTGCCCGCCGGTGGGTTTTGGCAGTCAACACATTCTCACATATACCAACAGGAATAGCAGTAGATTTATCAGCCATTTGCAAAGATATATCAGTAGGTATCAACTTATCTAAGTAAAGTCTCTTGTATAGAGAAAAAGGCATAACACTAACACCGGCTCCCAAGTCACATAGAGCAGTTTTGACATAATTATTCTTAATAGAACAAGGAATAGTAGGTATACCTGGGTCGCCCAATTTCTTTGGAATTTTGCCATTGAAAGAGTAATTAGCAAGCATGGTGGAAATTTCCTCATTGGGGATTTTCCTTTTGTTAGTAACAATATCTTTCATATACTTTGAATAAGGAGGCAATTTAATAGCATCAGTTAAAGGGATTTGCAAGAATAAAGGTTTCATCCAATCACAGAATTTATTATAGTGTTCTTCTTCCTTTGATTTTAGTTTCTTAGCCGGAAAAGGCATTGGCTTTTGCACCCAAGGTTCTCTTTCATTACCATGTTTCTCAGTAATAAAATCTTCTTTAGTATACTTTTTATTTTTAGCATGCTTTTCGTGTTCTTTTTCAACCTCTTCTTTATCGTGAGTATCATTCTTATCATTATCTTCACTATTATCATGTTCATTACCACTTTCGGCTTTCAGCATCGAAATAGAAATACTATTAGGATCATTAGCAGGTTCGGAGGATTCTACAACATTTTTATGTTTCTTCTTCTTTTCTTAGAATGAGCTCTAGGTTCAATGCGTTGAGAATCTTGTTCAATTCTTTTGGGATGCCCTTCATGATATAGAGGATCCTGGGTAGAGACACCACCTCTAGTTGTTACTTCATAAGCTTGTTTTTCTTTAGCATTATTTCCTAACAAGTCATTTTGCACTTTAGTGAGTTGATCAATTTGAGTTTGAATCATATGAAAATGTTTAACAAGCATCTTAACATCATTGGAGGTTCTCTCCACAATATCATGCAATTGACTAATAGCTTGAGAATTTTCCATTAGATGATTCTCTACTCTCATATTCAAATTTTCTTGCTTAACAATATAATTATCAAACTCATCTAGGCATTGCGCAGGAGGTTTCGAATACGGAATATCTTCCCTAGTAAAGCGTTGAAGGGAATTTACCTCAATCATGGATGAAGGGGGAATTATCTCACATATATCTTCTATTGGAGGTAGATTCTTCACATCTTCAGATTTAATACCTTTCTCCTTGAGAGACTTCTTGGCTTCCCTCATATCTTCATCATTCAATTTAATTAAACCCCTCTTCTTCACTATTGGCGTTGGAGTTGGTTCAGGCGTATTCCAATCATCATAATTCCGACCTATTTTAGCCAATAATTCTTCAACATACGTCCTGGAGTTCTTTTCCCGAAAACACAACCAAGCACAACTATCCAGGTATGCCCTAGACTCAATGGTTAGTCCACTATAAAATATATCAAGTAAATCATGCTTTTCTAAATCATGGTCGTGCAAAGCTCTAATAAGAGAGCAAAATCTCGCCCAAGCCTCGTGCAATTTCTCTTCATCTCCTCGATCAAAATTATAAACTCTCTCGCAAAGCAGCATGTTGAGCACTAGCAGGAAAGTATTTGCGGAAGAAAACAGCAAGTAATTCTTTTGGACTTTTAATAGAACCAGGTGGCAAATTATTATACCAAGTTTTAGCGTCATCCTTCAATGAGAATGGAAATATTTTAGCAACAAAGTAAGTACGCTTCTTAACATCATCGTAAAACAAGCTACTCAAAGTAGATAACTCGACCATGTGTTCAACGAAGACTTTCTTTTTCAAGTACCACAAAAAGGTGTTTTCTCAACAATAGCTATATGAGATAGATCAAGAGAAAAATCATAATCTTTATCCCTAATGTTTATAGGAGATGTGGCAAATTTAGGATCGTGAGACAGCTTTATATCTAACAAGTATGTTCTGCAAGCAACTTTTTAATTTTTCTTGCATCAGTAGTAGCATTGCATTTTTCAATAAAATCATCATCAAGTTCCACATAATCTTCATCAAGATCATCACTAGAGTATTCAAGTTCAGTGTGAATTAACAGTGTAGTAACATCAGGAATTTCAGCATTTTCAGCTTGTCTAGACCTAGCAATGGAAGCATCTAGAAAAGTTCCCAATGAACCACTATCATCAAGCACAAGCAGTAAATATTATCAGTATTATGAGAGTGTTCAGATTCAGCAGATGTACCCGCATGCGAAGCATGTGGCGGTGAAACAAGTTTATCAATCACGGATGGTGAATCAAGTGTAGCGGAGGTACTCGTAATTGTACCTTTTCTTGTAGTGGATGGTAATATGGCGATCTTAGTATCGCGAGGTTTACCCATGATGGAGAATTTGCAGCGAACAATATCAATCCAAGTGAACTTCCAAATAAAGCTATGCTCCCGGCAACGGCGCCGTAAAATAGTCTTGATGACCCACAAGTATAGGGGATCGCAATGGTCTTCGAGGGAAGTATTACCCAATTTATTGATTCGACACAAGGGGAGACAAAGAATACTTGAAAGCCTTAACGAACGGAGTTGTCAATTCAGCCGCACCTGGAAACAGACTTGCTCGCAAGAGTTTATCAAGAGGTAACAGCTTTATAGCAGTAGTAGTAGTGAAATAACAGACAGCAGAGTAATAAAGACAAAGCAGTAGTGATTTTAGTAAACAGCAGGATTAAAATACCGTAGGCACGGGGATTCGGATGACGGGCGTTGCATGGATGAGAGAAACTCATGTAACAATCATAGCAGGGCATTTGCAGATAATAATAAAACGGTCTCCAAGTACTAATCAATCAATAGGCATGTGTTCCAATTATAGTCGTACGTGCTCGCAATGAGAAACTTGCACAACATCTTTTGTCCTACCAGCCTGTGGCAGCCGGGCCTCAAGGGAAACTACTGGATATTAAGGTACTCCTTTTAATAGAGTACCGGAGCAAAGCATTAACACTCCGTGAACACATGTGATCCTCACATCACTGCCATCCCCTCCGGTTGTCCCGATTTCGTCACTTCGGGGCCATTGGTTCCGGACAGCGACATGTGTATACAACTTGCAGGTAAGACCGTAAACAATGAATATCATGATGAAATAATAACATGTTCAGGTCTGAGATCATGGCACTCGGGCCCTAGTGACAAGCATTAAGCATAACAAGTTGCAACAATATCATAAAAGTACCATCTACGGACACTAGGCACTATGCCCTAACAATCTTATGCTATTACATGACCAATCTCATCCAATCCCTACCATCCCCTTCAGCCTACAGCGGGGGAATTACTCACACATGGATGGGGGAAACATTGCTGGTTGATGGAGAGGCGTTGGCGTTGATGGCGGTGATGATCTCCTCCAATTCCCCGTCCCGGCGGAGTGCCAGAACGGAGACTTCGGCTCCCGCGACGGAGTTTCGCGATGTGGCGGCGTTCGGAGGGTTTCCGGCGACTTCGACTTCTCTCCGTGCGTTTTTAGGTCGAGGCGAATAAGTAGTCCGAAGGGGGCGTCGGAGGCCGGCCGAGGGGGCCACACCACCCGGCCGCGCGGGCCCCCCGGGCCGCGCCACCGGTGGTGTGGGGCCCTCGGCCTCCACTTCAATTGCCCTTCCGGCTCCGTTAGTTTCCGGGAAAATAGGGCCTTCTGCATAAATTCCGAGGTTTTTCCCGAAAGTTGGATTTCTGCACAAAAACGAGACACTGTAGCAGCTTCTGCTGAAAACAGCGTTAGTCCGTGTTAGTTGCATCCAAAATACACAAATTAGAGGCCAAACAATAGCAAAAGTGTTCGGGAAAGTAGATACGTTTTGGACGTATCATTGGCCTGGGCAGGGTTATGGACGCCACTGGTTATCTTCAGGACTCTTAGTCCAATTTGTATCTTGTCCGTACTCGGACGTATTCGATCTTCTGTATGATTTGGATCTTTGTATTGTATATTTGTATCTTGACTCGTTGGAGTCGTTGTTGTAATATATGTTTCTTGTGGGCTCTATTGTAATCCTCGTTGTAATGTTACCACTCGTGTTAATTCCTCTGGCATCACGTGTGCTTCGTCGCGCACGTTGTGTCGGAGGGCGTCTCTGAATCGATATCGTGTGGATTTCGGCGGGTTCGCTGGGATCCTCATGGTACCGGTTCCGGGGCGTCACAGTAGCTGAGAATGTAGAAAGGGTTAAGGATTTTGAACATGGGAAAAATCCAATAAGTAGAAAGCGGAAGCGTGCAACTGTACCCGGTGAACCAACATGGCACCTGAAAGTCAGCTTACATCATCTACCGTATCGGCTGTAACTTAAGATAGCTCACAACTTAGATGTGATGCATATTGAGAAGAACATATGTGATAATCTTGTTGGTACACTACTTGAACTTGAGGGCAGGAATAAGGACACTGTTAGTGCTAGAATTGATTTGAAGAAATTCAAAATATGGGAGAAGTATTGGTTGAAGAAAATTGTGAAGGATGATGATGATGCAGCAAGAACTTATGCGAAGCCCCCGCACCGTGGACGCTTTCTAAGGAACATAAGAGACATTTGTGTAGGTATTTGGCAAACACTAGGTTCCCAGATGGTTATTGCGCAAACTGGGGAAGATGTGTGAATATTGATGGTTGTAAGGTTACCGGTATGAAGACGCATGATTGCCACATACTTCTGCAGCGAGTGTTGCCGACTGGGCTCAAGGGAATTGCATCTAAGGAAATGTATGTGGCTATTGCAGAGCTAGGAAGATTTTTTAGGGAGCTGTGTGCCAAAACCCTAAAAGTTGATGTGCTGAATCGATTGAAGGTTGAAATTGTTGTGATCCTATGCAAACTTGAGAAGCTCTTCCCCCCAGCTTTTTTTGATGTAATGGTGCACTTAGCTATTCATCTTCCTGACGAGGCTCTTTTGAGGGGTCCTGTTCATTATGGTTGGATGTATCTAGTTGAGAGAAGATTAGGTTATCTAAAGTCTACGGTTCGTAACAAAGCAAGGCCAGAAGGTTCTATCGCAGAGGGCTACATTGTTGATGAGTGTTTGATTTTTTGCTCTAGATTTTTCAAGGATGGCACGAAACAAGATTTAACAAAGATGATAGGAACCAAGACATACGGAGAAAACCTCGATCGTGACGAGATGGAAGTATTTTCAGTTGGAGCTAAAGGTCTTGGGAAATCCATTTTGAAACATTTTGACAAGGAATTTGACAAAATGGTTTGGTATGTGCTGAACAACTGTGACGATGTAGAACGTTATATGAAGTAAGTAGTTAACTTCACTTTAATAACTACTTCTCAATGTTGTAGACATAATTGTCCTGTATTTCATATGTGTTTTTTCTATGTTTCAGTGAATTCCGACAAGAATTGGGAGGTAGGGGTGTGCGTGACATCGAGGAGACGGTTCAGAGAGAGTTTGCAGGTTGGTTTGCAAACCATGTGAGACAGCTTGGACAATGCATCGAAGATTTGAAGTCTCCGGCTGCCGGGCCGGACCGGCGTGTAGTAGTATACGCTGGTTGCAACGTAAAGGGTGCGAGGTTTCGCACGCTTACTCGGGATAAAGACCCGAAGACTCAAAATTCGGCGTAGCGACTAAGGGATCTTTTGGTCATGGAGATGAGACCGAGTTCTATGGTGTTCTCGCAAGAAGTTCTTGAACTGCAGAGACGGGACTAACAAGCACGGTGACAGTCCGTGTACTTGTTTCGTTGCGACCGGTTCGACCTTGCGGGCAGGGGTTCCAAGATAAAAGATGATGGTTATTTTAAAAGCGTTAACACTTCTGTCCTATGGTTCAAGAATTCACCATTCATATTGGCCAGTCAAGCTGAAACATGCTTCTATTTGGAGGATACAAAGTTTGGTGATCCGTGGAAAGTGGTGCAGAAGTTCAGCCATAGACACGTGTACGATGTTCCAGAATTAGAAGTTGGTAACGATGATGAATTTGTACGGAATGAAGCCGCATACCAGGAGGATGAAGGTTCAGTCGACCATACATTTCATGATGTTGTCGACCTAGACGAGGAAGCAGAGGTGGAAGCAGAGGAGGATGATCATCGTGCTGATGAAGTTGTACGTATTGATGATGCTCGTACAATTCGTGAACTAGAGAATGGGGAAGATAGTCCCAATGTTGACATGGATATGAGCGAAGATGAACTAGAGAATGAGGAAGATAGTCTCATATTGGAAGAGAACATACATGATGACGATGGAAAAACTTCAGATATAGATAGTGATGTAGATTGATAGAAACATGTAATGCATACAACTATATGTTTTGTTCCAAACATTTGAAATGTTCTTATTTAGATGTTTACGATCTCGAACTTGTCATTGAATTATCCAGAAGGGTTTAAGAGCAAATTAATATAAGCTAAAATATGGAAAGATATAACAAAAGCCAACATGTCGGTAACATAACTTCGACAATGGTTTTAATTAATCGACACTTGACACGATTACAACCAGCAGCACGATATGACTAAATATTGTTTTAACACAAGCAAAATCGACAATCGCATAAAGAGTCTTACAACTGAATTTAAACCTAAAGGGGCTGCATAGTTGGACACACGGGCACCATGAATCACTGACTAGCTACTCCAGATCGATTTCAGGCACATGGGTAGCAAACAAGTAAACCTCTCGCATTTCCTGTAAAGCAAGAACAAGCATCTTGTCACCCATCCGAAGGTGCTTTTCCTTGTCCATGAACTCCTTCCACCCACCGACGCAGACGACCATCGTCGAAGAAATTGCGTAGGACGCACGCACCAAAGTACCGGGATGGCACACAATACCGATTGCACCATATTGTTCCATATCTTTAGGAACCAAACGGCTAGGGATTTTCTGTTCCAACAGTAGAGACATAGTTTAGTTAACACTTGTACGTAATGTAGCTCGCAAAGTTAATGAAATGATATGATCTACTGCTTACCACGTGTTTGTTTTAATTGTCACTGTTTGTCCAATTCAGAGTATGCAACATTGGGACAACTAGTGCTCCTTGATCATAATCTCCAGCATTGTGGTACTCAACAAGGTAGTCTGATGTCTACGGGAGCTTGTATTCTTGTAGACAGTGTTGGGCCTCCAAGAGCAGAGGTTTGTAGAACAGCAGCAAGTTTCCCTTAAGTGGATCACCCAAGGTTTATCGATCTCAGGGAGGAAGAGGTCAAAGATATCCCTCTCATGCAACCCCGCAACCACAAAGCAAGAAGTCTCTTGTGTCCCCAACACACCTAATAGGTGCACTAGTTCGGCGAAGAGATAGTGAAATACAGGTGGTATGAATAAGCAGTAGCAACGGCACCGTAAAAGTGCTTTGCCCGAGACAAGAAACAAGCAAGTAGTAACGCAGCGAGTAGTAACGCAACAATGAGTAACGCAAGAAAACAAGAAACAAGCAGCGATAGCGTATTTAGGAACAAGGCCTAGGGATTAGACTTTCACTAGTGGACACTCTCAACATTGATCACATAACAGAATAGATAAATGCATACTCTACACTCTTGTTGGATGATGAACACATTGCGTAGGATTACACGAACCCTCATGCCGGAGTTAACAAGCTCCACAATTCAATGTTCATATTTAAATAACCTTAGAGTGCAAGAAAGATCAACACGACTAAACCAAGTACTAACACAACATGCACACTCGTCACCTTCACACTATGTAGGAGGAATAGATCACATCAATACTATCATAGCAATAGTTAACTTCACAATCTACAAGAGATCATGATCATAGCATACGCCAAGTACTAACACGGATGCACACACTCGTCACCATTACACCGTGCAGGAGGAATAAACTACTTTAATAACATCACTAGAGTAGCACATAGATAAATTGTGATACAAAACACATTGCAATCATAAAGAGATATAAATAAGCACTTCACTACGCCATTCATAACGAGTGAGTAAGTATTCTGTGAAATATAGCCTAAGAGACCCACACGGTGCACACACTCGTCACCTTTACACACGTGGGACAAGGAGTCTCCGGAGATCACATAAGTAAAACTCACTTGACTAGCATAATGACATCTAGATTACAAGCATCATCATATGAATCTCAATCATGTAAGGCAGCTCATGAGATTATTGTATTGAAGTACATAGGAGAGAGATGAACCACATAGCTACCGGTACAGCCCCGAGCCTCGATGGAGAACTACTCCTCCTCATGGGAGCAAGCAGCGGTGATGAAGATGGCGATGGAGATGGCAGCGGTGTCGATGGAGAAGCCTTCCGGGGGCACTTCCCCGCTCCGGCAGGGTGCCGGAACAGAGACTCCTGTCCCCCGCATCTTGGCTTCGCGATGGCGGCGGCTCCGGGAAGGTTTCGTGGGTTTCGTTCTTCGTCATAGGGTTTTCGCGACGGAGGCTTTAAATAGGCGGAAGGGCAGCCTCGGAGGGGCTCGGGGCCACCACACCATAGGGCGGCGCGGCCCCCTCCGGCCGCGCTGGGTGTGGTGTGGGGCCCCCGTGGCTTCCCTCCGGCGGCTCTCGGGTGTTCTGGATGGTTCCGGGAAAAATAGGAACCTGGGTCTTGATTTCGTCCGATTCCGAGAATATTTCGTTACTAGGATTTCTGAAACCAAAAATAGCAGAAAACAGGAACTGGCCCTTCGGCATCTCGTCAATAGGTTAGTTCCGGAAAACGCATAAATATGACATATAATGTGCATAAAACATGTAGGTATCATCAATAATATGGCATGGAACATAAGAAATTATCGATACGTCGGAGACGTATCATAGTCCAAGTTGTCCACCTGAAGAATGACGGTATGCATCATCCTCCAATTTATCATTGTTCCATTAGTAGGACTGAGCGAGTCAACAATGTCACGCTTCGTACGGGACAACTGGTAGTAAGCTGCATAATTAAAATAACTGACATAAGATGGAATAATTAATATGATCAATCATTCTGTCCAAAGGTGGAAAATTACCTGGATGGATTAGTGGTTCAGTTCCAGTTATTACAAGAGTATCCTGACCAGATGAGTTAATTTTGAAAATTAACTCCATGCCAACCTTAAAATTGTACACTCTACCAAATTCGTTCCAAAATCTTCCGTTGATATAGGTTCTGCCAGCTCTGTTGGTAACATTAACAACAAATGCATGGCCATCTTTGGTTCTAAGTGCAGCTTCAAAAGTTGTCCCGTGGGAGGTCTGGACACCATACTTCTGAAGGAAATACGGTCTATAGTAGCAAGGGATGACCTAAATTCAGTAGAGTTAATACAAAAGTAAGTTAACTATTCTGAAAATTCAATAAGATAGAAACATGTGAATGTTACACATCGTGTCATATTGGGACCTTCAAGAATCACAAATTGCATGTAGCTACAACTATCGTAAAACTCATATGAACGTAAAAGTTATCACAACTATCCTAAAACTCAACCATAAATAAGAGGTTAATACATATGGTGAACAATAATTATTACACACATCTGAATAATAGTACTAAACTAGCAATAACTACTAGGATCACGTGTTAAACTTTGATGTGGCGGTGAATTAATAAAACATCTGAATGAATTATAAACTTATAAGTGCATGTACCGTTTTCTCCTCAAAACCCTCTTGTATTGTTTGCACGAAAAAACCTAACGCGATTCCCCCTCCGCCGCACATCCCCTTCTTGTCAAAGCAAACTGGACACTGCAAAAATATGAAGAAAGATTACAAATCGGAAACAAGGATCGATCGCGAGACGTACATGTTATTTACGTACTCCACTAGTAGGCGCCATCCTTGGTCTCGACGCGGAGCGAGAGTCTTACAAGCGTCCCCGACGAGAGGCGTGTCGAGCTGTGGCGGCGAGAGACGTGGCGAGATCTGGCGGCGGCTGAAGGAGGTCGTGATATGATGGCCAGTTATATCGTGGAGTAATTTTCGGTAGGTCAAGCGGAGGGCAAATGGGCGGTGCTGGGTTTTGACGTGACAACACGATCGAATGCGCAGGCCCCACTGGTCAGTTGGACTGCACGTCACAAGTCAAGACCCGCGACGGTCCAGTGGTTCACACGGAGTAATTAATGGGGATGAAATATATCCCCATCCCCCTCCCCTATCGTCTCAATATTCGCACCGCATCCTAGTTTCCCCACTTCTCGTCGTCTCCGCTCCCTCATTCTCTTCGTCTCCCGCCGCCTCGTCGCCATGGACATGGATGAGTAGGAACTGCACTACTGGTCCAGGACGCGCCCAGTCCAAATCCACGACGGCCAGTACCTCGAGGTGGTCTACACCAACGACCCCTGGAAAGTGCGCCGCGTCCTCGACACGTACACGGACTGGGTCAAGGAGGAAGAGCACAAGTTCGTGGGTCTCGACTTCGAGTACACCAACCATCGAGCTGAGGACGAGAAGAAGATCGCCGTGGTTCAACTCTCCATGCGTCGACATGTGCTGGTGTACCACTACGCAGCGTAAGTACTAATCCCCTTTTTGAATCTTTCGATTCCGGGGTTTTTTGTTGCCGCCTTTGTGTCTCTCTTCGACTCTCGTTAGACATTGTTCCCCAAAATCAGTACATTCCCGATCTAAATCTGCTAGACATTGTTCCCGATTTATTAATTTGTTTCATCTTCGTCTCCTCTGTAGGTTCTTGCATATTTGTAACTGAAATAAATGCATTGCAACGAGATTTCTTTGGTTCGTAGATTGGTAGTACTAAGTATGCTTGATCGACAGCCAGTTATGCATCTGATCTTTCCAAATATGTAGTTTATCATCGCAGGACATAGCGAAGCTACTTAGTTTACTTGATTCCTCATTTGATTGACTAGTTCATATGCTCGATCTGTGACTCCTTTTTAGTTTACTTGATCCCTAATTTGTACATTACTTTGTTTACTGCAGTGCTGACTGGTGGGATGCTCCGGCTATCTGCGATTTCTTTCGAGAAGGAATTACGTTTGCGAGTGTTGACATCCGTGGTGACAACAGAGTTCTGTCAAGGACATGGTACATGAAGATTCCTCGTGAGTACTACGTCGATCTCCAGGACGAGTACTTCAAGTACACTGGTCATGAGAGGGCTGGCATGGGTACCATGGCAAAAATACTCATTGATTCATGGTACGATGATATGAAGAAGAAGTTCCACCACGATTGGCACAGAATGTGGGGGGACATCCCACTTCCAGAGATGAACATCGAGTATGCAGCCATTGATGCTTGGGTCTCCTACGATCTCTACCGCAAGATCGTGGTCGACAGAGTCCTTGATCGTAGTACAAACAACCTTCGTTGGCCCTGCTGATGGTGGAATGATCATCTCTTCTGCTGCATGACCCCCTGATCTTTTGGTTTGGTCTCCCTCCTGCGTGAGGTGCTTTTGGCTAGTAGTCAGTTCTTTTGAAACTGTAGCTGCTATTCGCTAGTTGTTTATTTGTATGCATGGTCTGCAACCCAGCACTGGTTTCTACTATATATAAGTAAATATTTTGCCATGATATGTCAACAATTGTCCTGTGAGGTTTCAATTTTATGTTGTGTACCTCCTAGTACTTCAAAGTGCTAGTAAACTAAATGTTCAGAGCAGGACAGTTCTTCAAAAACAAAACATACCAGACGTAAAAATCAGCAAAAATTGTGATTCAAATTTTCTTTATGACTTTTACTCATTTTCTGAAATTTTTCATCGACAAAATCTCAAAGTGGTGAACAATAACATAAATTTGAATTTTCCACACATGGATCGACCCAACCAACATGAGGTTTCACAAGTGTTTTCAGACAAAATCTCACATGTGTGAACAATAACATGTATATGTGGGATGTGTTCTCACAAAAACCTAAGATGCAAAAACTGACCAAACCACCATGGATTGGGGAAAGATTTGGCACCCTTGTGCACATTGTGATATGACACCTTGGTTGTTATGGGTTTTGATTTTTTGGAGTTGGTGGCATGGTGGCCCCATGGTGGAGATGTGTCGAAAGAGGGGTTTTCGGACGAAAAGAGGGGGGAATGGGCAAAAACTGACCAAACCACCATGGATTGGGGCATGATTTGGCACCCTTGTGCACATTGTGATATGACACCTTGGTTTCTATGGGTTTTGCTTTTTTGGAGTTGGTGGCATGGTGGCCCCATGGTGGAGATGTGTCGAAAGAGGGGTTTTCGGACGAAAAGAGGGGGGAATGGCCAAAAAATGACCAAACCACCATGGAATGGGCCATGATTTGGCACACTTGTGCACATTGTGATATGACACCTTGGTTGATATGGGTTTTGATTTTTTGGAGTTGGTGGCATGGTGGCCCCATGGTGGCGATGTGTCGAAAGAGGGGTTTTCAGACGAAAAGAGGGGGGAATGGCCAAAAAATGACCAAACCACCATGGAATGGGCCATGATTTGGCACCCTTGTGCACATTGTGATATTACACCTTGGTTGCTATGGGTTTTGATTTTTTGGAGTTGGTGGCATGGTGGCCCCATGGTGGAGATGTGTCGAAAGAGGGGTTTTCGGACGAAAAGAGGGGGGAATGGCCAAAAACTGACCAAACCACCATGGATTGGGGCATGATTTGGCACCCTTGTGCACATTGTGATATGACACCTTGGTTGATATGGGTTTTGATTTTTTGGAGTTGGTGGCATGGTGGCCCCATGGTGGAGATGTGTCGAAAGAGGGGTTTTCGGACGAAAAGAGGGGGGAATGGCCAAAAAATGACCAAACCACCATGGATTGAGGCATGATTTGGCACCCTTGTGCACATTGTGATATGACACCTTGGTTGCTATGGGTTTTGCTTTTTTGGAGTTGGTGGCATGGTGGCCCCATGGTGGAGATGTGTCGAAAGAGGGGTTTTCGGACGAAAAGAGGGGGGAATGGCCAAAAACTGACCAAACCACCATGGATTGGGGCATGATTTGGCACCCTTGTGCACATTATGATATGAAACCTTGGTTGCTATGGGTTTTGTTTTTTTGGAGTTGGTGGCATGGTGGCCCCATGGTGGAGATGTGTCGAAAGAGGGGTTTTCGGACGAAAAGAGGGGGAATGGGCAAAAACTGACCAAACCACCATGGATTGGGGCTTGATTTGGCACCCTTGTGCACATTTTGATATGACACCTTGGTTGATATGGGTTTTGCTTTTTTGGAGTTGGTGGCATGGTGGCCCCATGGTGGAGATGTGTCAAAAGAGGGGTTTTCGGACGAAAAGAGGGGGGAATGGGCAAAAACTGACCAAACCACCATGGAATGGGCCATGATTTGGCACCCTTGTGCACATTGTGATATGAAACCTTGGTTGCTATGGGTTTTTATTTTTTGGAGTTGGTGGCATGGTGGCCCCATGGTGGAGATGTGTCGAAAGAGGGGTTTTCGGACGAAAAGAGGGGGGAATGGCCAAAAAATAACCAAACCACCATGGAATGGGCCATAATTTGGCACCCTTGTGCACATTGTGATATGACACCTTGGTTGATATGGGTTTTGCTTTTTTGGAGTTGGTGGCATGGTGGCCCCATGGTGGAGATGTGTCGAAAGAGGGGTTTTCGGACGAAAAGAGGGGGAATGGCCAAAAAATGACCAAACCACCATGGAATGGGCCATGATTTGTCACCCTTGTGCACATTGTGATATGACACCTTGGTTGCTATGGGTTTTGATTTTTTGGAGTTGGTGGCATGGTGGCCTCATGGTGGAGATGTGTCGAAAGAGGGGTTTTCGGATGAAAAGAGGGGGGAATGGGCAAAAAATGACCAAACCACCATGGATTGGGGCAAGATTTGGCACCCTTGTGCACATTGTTATATGACACCTTGGTTGCTATGGGTTTTGCTTTTTTGGAGTTGGTGGCATGGTGTCCCCATGGTGGAGATGTGTCGAAAGAGGGGTTTTCGGACGAAAAGAGGGGGGAATGGCCAAAAACTGACCAAACCACCATGGATTGGGACAAGATTTGGCACCCTTGTGCACATTGTGATATGACACCTTGGTTGCTATGGGTTTTGCTTTTTTGGAGTTCGTGTCATGGTGGCCCCATGGTGGAGATGTGTCGAAAGAGGGGTTTTCGGACGAAAAGAGGGGGGAATGGGCAAAAACTGACCAAACCACCATGGATTGGGGCAAGATTTGGAACCCTTGTGCACATTGTGATATGACACCTTGGTTTCTATGGGTTTTGCTTTTTTGGAGTTGGTGGCATGGTGTCCCCATGGTGGAGATGTGTCGAAAGAGGGGTTTTCGGACGAAAAGAGGGGGGAATGGCCCATTCATGTTCCATTCGTGTGTCGAAAGAGAGGTTTTCGGACGAAAGGAGGGTGCCAAATTTAGATTTTTTCATGCTTCCCATTCATGTTCTGGTATTTTTTAATTAAAATATACATGTACAGTTCCATTTTCAGAGTAATATTTTTTCTTTCACGGCAAAAACTTGTTCCCTCCAAATTGTAGTACGAAGGCTGCCAAAACGCCCAAATTTTTCGTTCCCTCCACTCCTCCCGCGCACCCCACCTATCAAATATTTCGCCCTCCCTTATATATGCCGTGCCTCTCCCCCATGATTTACGAGCATCTTAACTCCCCACCCCCCGACCTCATCCTCTCGTGCTCACCCAGATCCGGTGTCTTCGCCGGACGTTCTTCCATCTCGCATCTATCTCCCCGGTGGTCGCCATGGCCGGCAGTCGTCGAAGCTCTGGGGGGAAGGAAAATCGCGCACAGACGCCGAAGAAGGCGCCCAGCTCGAAGAAACCCCAAGGTAAATCTGTCGGTGATCGGCTTGTTGTTGTGTTTTTCGGATGCTACGATCGAGAGATCGGTTTTACATGTCTAGCACGTCCGTTTGACCTATATCTAGATCTTGCATATTTGATAGATCCAATCCCGACATCATACGTATAGGGTTTATCGTTTTTATTCCATAGACAATCATACCGTGCTATACAATCTTTGCCATCCCGCTGTTGTACAATCTTTTGCATAGACAATTGTTTGCCGAAACACTTAACTGAACTTATTCCAGAAACACTTAACTGAACTAATTCCATCCGCTGCCGAAAACAGCCTGACGAGCTACAGTGAACAACGACATTGCTTCAGACTTTTATTCTTCAGGTTCAGAGGGAAGCAGAGTTTTATCAACAACAATTGTTTGTTGTTTTCTATGGAATTGGCCCCCTCTTATGTTTTGTTCGCCGACATCATACGTAGACTCTTATGTTTTCAATCATTTGCTGCTGTACAATATTTTGCAAAGACAATTATTTGATGTTTTCTATGGAATTGGCCCCCTCTTATGTTTTGTTCACGCTCTACTCTTCCGATTATTTCAGCGGAGACAGAAAACCCCGTCAAGCTGGCATATGAGCTTGTCAAGGAGAAACAAATGCAAGAAATATATAGTACGCATGGAAATTTTTTTGGCTGAAAGATATGGACCTGGCCACAAAATTCAGCAAGATTTCTCTGGTTTTGCACGTTCATTAGTGTATGGTGGGGTACGAATAGGAACTAGTAACAATCTAAAGGACACAGACTGCAAAGAGAAGGAGGTCGAAGAGGACCCTTCGTACGAACCGAATTCAGAAGAGGTAGCTACTGCTGATGATGATCTTCATTCAGATGAGGATCAACGCACTGTCGGCAAAACTTCAGCTCAGGTCTGTTGAACTATGTCTGAACTATGATAGGAAATACGTACATGCTAAATGTTTCCTACTAATGTAGCCTCTACTTTGCTTGCAGATAGTTGCTTCTTCTGCAACGGTTGCACTGGAAGAAGCGATCCGGACCAGAGTTGCACCATCCAACATTGCAACAAGATCAATGGCAACAACTGAACCTGAAGCTGGGTCATCTGATGAGCCGACGGCCACTGCTGGTCAAAACACTGAAGGAGCACCCTCACCTAACCAGATCATGACATCTGGAGGCAGCACCTCATCTCTTGAGGACAATCAAATTGTAAACTTTCAGCGGCAAGGTATGAAAGTTTGTAAAAACTAAACACTGTACCACATATTTTCATATAAAAGAGAATCATTTCATCTCTCTTATTTCAGAGACATTGACAACATCTGGCGGTAGTAAGAGAAAGAGAGGTGGACGCAGACCTACCATGGGCCATGGACTACATGAGTACACAAGAAGACATGGTGGCAATAAGATGCCAATTGAATTCTCTCGTCGGTGTCGGGAGACCCAAGGATTATATCCAATCAACAAAGCTGAGCAGTGAGGTTGGTATTCACATCCGTGCCAAAATGCCGCTTGCAACACACTCGGACACAAGTACAAGAAAGATGAAACTCTCGGACATGTCATTCCTCATGCTATAAATACAGTAGCGGTGAGTCCTGTACAATCTTGGTTTAACCTAATTAGTATGCTACATGATCAACTATCTAAGAATCTACTGATTAATGCATCACTATTTTGCAGGGAAAGTTTACCATGGACAAAAATGATGAGGTGGCTCAAGATGTGTGCACTGATATGCTGCAAGTTAGTATTCGGCAGTTCCGATATAGGCTTAAAAAGGAGTATTGGCCGAAAATTAAAAATCTCACAGTGGAGCAAGCATATCTGAAGAAGCCAGATCATGTAGAAGAGAAAAGCTGGAAAGAACTGGTGAACAGATGGTTTGATGAGAAGTACCAGGTACATAAATGTTATTCCTTTCAATAACAGCTACTGAATTCTTACATTTCTCCGATGTGGATAAATAAAATGCATGTACTGAACATAGGGAGTGTGTGTAAAAAATGGCAAGAACAGAGAGAAGTCATGAAGCAAGCTCCATACCACTGGATCTCGAAGCTATGTTGCTCACTGGGAACATGTAGTAAGTGTTCTGAATTTCCCCATACAGTTCATACTTCTGTCATACACAGTGTACAATGGTAATGTGCATTCTACATTTTTTCAAGCGTAAGGCTAAGCATCGGGAAGAAGAAACCTCTCCAATTGAATTTTTTAGAATCACACACACTAACAAGGATAACATTATGAGTGCTGAAGCAAAAAGTGCATATGTAAGAAATATTTCATATTAGCACAATATAATATAATCCAGTTTTGTATGTTGTCCATGCAATGATTGTAATCTTTATGCAGGATAAAATGGTGGCAAAAAAAGCGGCGCCACGCAATGAAGATGAACCTGATTTGACCGATTTGCAAATTGTTCAGCCTAGTTCCGAGTGAGAAAAGCCCATCCACCACCTGCAACGAAGCACATTCCTACCAAGATTGGGCGTCGCAACAAGTTCCGGAAGTCTTCCGTCTCAGCTACACGCATCCGAGAGCTACAACAAAGACCGGCGGATCAAGAGCCGAACTCCATACAAGAGGCTGAAAGGTACCACAGTGAGATGCAGGCAAGACTGCAAGAACAAGATCAAAAATTTGAAGAGATCAGGAAGAAGCAGGAGGAAGAACTTGAAGCTGTGAAGAAAGCCCAAGAAGAAAAGACTCTGGCTTATGAAAAGAGGCAGAGAGAAATGGATGCCGTGCTTAATTTGCTCTTGAGGACATCGCAGCCACCATCCATGTCTGAATCCCAGGGCAACTAATCTATTGCACCACCGTCCTACAACATTATTAATCATAGGTCTTTTAATTTCTTTGTGTTCCAATTGTAATTTTTCTTATGAATCTTTCGGTCTGTGAGAGACATATATACTTCTTGTGCCACCATTTATGTATGATATTTATTGCCTATTTTTTGATATTTCGCCAGTTTTTTTGTTTCCCAAATTTCGCAAATAATTCAAACGCTCTCAAATTTTGTCAAATTCAAAAGGTGACGGAAAATGTCACAACGTCACTATTAAATGAAACCACGTGGCACCAATTTCTGGTCCCACTTGTCAGAATTTGTGGGTCCCACCAGTCAGCATTATTGGGACCCATATGTCGGCAACAACCTGGTCCCACTTGTCTGAATTTTATGGATCCCACCGGTCAGAATATTGTGGGTCCAGCTTGTCATAATATGTTGTGGGTCCCACCAGTCAGCACCATGCCGGTCCCACATGACAGATATCCATGTCAGCGTCGTCGGACCCATGTTGTCAGAAGCCAAATGGGACCCACATGTAAGGCCACGTATGGTTTTTTTGGACCAATCAGAAACTTCCCAAGATTTAGATATTGACGAAAGTTGCAATTTTTCGTGACAAACCCGTCCGTCAACAATCAACCTTCGATGTTGACGAATTTGCGGTGTCGTCACCATCAAACATTTGACGTTGACGAAAAAATGCATACCGTCACCCCCGATATTTTATGACGGAGCTTCCTTGACGAACCCCATGACGATCAAATTTCGTCACCGCGAAGTAATCCTTGACGAAAATTGGCCTTCACATGACGAAAGTGATTTGTCAAAAAAAGGGTTTTCCTTTGTGGTGGTTAAATGTAGTAACCCATCTGATACTCACTTGTTGGATTCAGATAGAATCATGTTTAAACATGATGAAAAGTTGATCAGATGTATTAAGGTTGAGGTCCTTAGGTTGATGTCACCAAGTGAAGATAGCTTCTTGTACGACAATGTGCAACAGTTCTTTGCTGTACACGAATGGATGGATATACTAAACTATTTGAGGGTCGGGTTTTGGTACAACCTGAAGATTTGCAGTTTCATCAAAATCCTTTTCTGTCCGCGACAACAATGTGGATCCTTGGTGTAGAGGAAGGGCCTGCTGATTTTTTGCTCAAGGTGGAGTTGAAGTTCCTTGCTGGCCCTAAGGATCTTGTCTACGCATTGCATGTGGCAAACCTGCCAGATGTGAAGTGGGATGTTCATGAAGATGGCTCATTGTACTTGAAGTTCTGCAGTCATTTTGCATTGGATTACACTTCCATAAATCACTTCTTTATATGTGCTCGCTTGATGTTAAAGTTTTATAGAGTTGCTACTATAAGGAAAAGACTCTGTGTTTGTGATGGATCGTTCAAGCCAATATATAGCAGGCAGATTAGCAATAACACCTAGGCTGTTGTTGAGTCAACATAAATCTATAGAGTGATTGCATGATCAGATGAACGAGAAATCAATTTTGTTGAAGGGCATGTCAAAACATCTCTAGATGATCAATGCAAGGCCAACCACACCTTAGTTATTCGGTAGTAGTGATGCTATGTATGAACTAGTAGTATTTTGCTTAAGCTTTGCTGGGAGTGTGTTTCCACCTCTTTTTAATTAAGTGCTACCCCGTCGGAACAAATTTGTAATGATGTGTCTTCTGAACACAGCTTTTCCTGTTTATTTGAATTAGTCCTTTTTAATATGAATGTATCCCATGTCTGTTGTGTTTTTCTGTTTGGATGTTTTTCTGAAATGTTTAAATATGTTATTTCTATGCAGTGCTCATGATTTTTTTGGAATTGTGCATATTATGTATAACTAATTAACATCCAAACCAGCATCGAATGTGTTCGTCCCAGTGGATGTTCTTTTTTGGTTTCTTTATTCTATGAAGTAGATGTTGTGGTAAAGCATAATTTTACAAGTTGAAATGAATTAATATATGGTGTGAAACAATTGAAAGATACATGCGTGTTTTTTGGTTTTGTTTCTTTACTATCCTTTTCATGTGGTTATCTATGGCTTAAGTGTCGTCGTGGTGAACAGACAGATGCCATGGGATGGCTTAAGTTGGGGCCGAGTTGGACGCTAGAGGATTCGGGGGAGGGTTTTTGGATTAGATTGGATGAACTTCCGGGTGCTTTCCTCAAGAACTTGGCCTAAGCCAGAGGTAGAAGAGGAGAGACACAAGGAAGAACTCTGCTCTAGATCTTTCTCTTCATTGATTTCAACATGATACAAGTTTCTGGATACCAGATAGCTTATGAACTCTACGTGCCCGCGATGGGGGTGTGCCCCCTCTCCTTATATAGGGGAGTGGGTGGCTTACAGGGGAAGAAACCCTAATGGCATCTTTGAACAAACAAACTACTTTACAAAGCTACTTTAATCATAGGTGACGCCGGTATCTTCTTTAATCGGGGAGGCTGACGTCCTCCGGTTGCTTTTGGCGTCACCTTCCTCTTTTGGCGTCAGGGCTTCGTTTAAAGCTACTTTGCTTAGGTCACCATTGTCCTCTAGTTCCTGAGAGAATCTTTGACTAGTTCTGCGGACATGCTACAGTGCACTTCTTACCGGCAGCCCGGTGTCTTCTTAGCCCATACCGGTATGCCTCTCTTTGGGGATACCGGTATAGACTTACCTTGCCAAACACTTAACGTTGTTCTCCGGAATGAATATCAAGCCGGTACCTTGATGGCTCCAACCATCCGGTTTGGCATGCCTTTGGCATACCGGGGGTCATCCCCCAAACATTAGTCCCCGAAGCTGGTACAGTCCGGTGGATCTCATCCGACGGGCTATGCCAGGTTCCTATCTCACAAGGTACCGGTTTGATCTTTCCGGCACCCTGTTCGAAGTTGCCGGTCTCTTTGCCTTAGCTTATTTCTGTTACCTTCCGGAGTTTTCCGGTATCTTATGTCATACTCATATCTTCCTTTCCTTACAAAGTGTCTCCGGTGTCTTTTCTCCGGTATCATTGACATTAAATCCCTCCTCGGAGAAGTTGAGAATTTCTCGGGTACAGTGCCTATCAGGGACATGCGCACTGTGCCTGACGCGCCAGTGTCAGGGGTCACTTCCCTTCGGCTTCTGCGCCCGTATTTATGATGCCGCACCGGATCCTGGCTGCCGTTCCGGATCCGTGTGGTCCTCCTGTGGCATATTATTTTCCGCGCGTGTATCGTCGCGCCACGTGGCGGCCCACGGACTGAACCGTCGCGGCCCAGCGGTTGCCGTCCCATTAACTCCTTCCCCTATAAAGGGGGAGCGCGGTTCCACTTCGTCTCTTTCCTCGCATTCTCAACTTCCTCGCGCGCACAGAGCACTTAGCCCTCTTGCGCCCTCGCCGTCTCCGTTCGCCGCCAGAGCTTCGCCGTCCGGTGAGCCTTCGCCGCTATTTCGCCAAGCCTCGCCAAGCTTCGCTGCGCAGAGATTCATCGCAGTGCGCTCGCTGCTGTCGCGCCGTTCGTCCTCCGGCGACCTCGTTTCTCCTTCTTCGTGGCCGGTCTTCCTCAACGACCGTGAGCTCGCCGTGCCGCCGACGACCTTCTTCTTCAGCTTCTTCGCCGCCTCAGGTTAGGCTCGAAACGCATTTACCCCTCCTTTCTTTGCTTTCCACATCTTGGGCCGGTAGGGTATTTACTTCCCCTTTTCTTTTGCTTTTTTCTCTTACTCGTAGATCTTCGCGCAAGGGTAGCTATTTGGGAATTTGTTTTTCGGGTAGATTCCGACGTTTCTCTTGTTCGTATGTCTAGCGAGGATCGTGTTTCCGAGTCTTCCGACGGACTTTCAACCGAGCTTGCGCAGATGGAGGCTGATACCGGAAGGAGCCAAGAGGCCGGTAGCTCCAGCCGAGCACCTGGGGTAGATCTTTCCGGCATCACCCGCGGAGCCTGGAGAGGTTCCGAAGTAAATCAACATGAGATCGACTGGCTGTACCGGTCGAGAAGGATACCGGAGGGGGTATCCTGCCGGCTTCCAGGCGACGAGATCTTACCGGTGCTCGAACCTGGTGAGTTCGTTGTCTTTCTTGCTCATTTCGAGCGCGGCTTTGGCCTCCCTGCCTCCGATTTCTTCCGTCGTTTCTTAGATTTTTACCAACTTTAACCTCACCACCTTCCTGGCAACGCCATCTTCTACCTCTCTTGCTATGTCTCTTTCATGGAGGGCTACATTGGCCTCCGCCCTACTTACGAGACTTTTGCTCGCTTCTTCGCTCTCCGGATTAATTCCGTTCAGGGCAAGGACATTCCCAAGCCCAAGCCCCCCGTCCAGTGCGGGTCCTGTATCATCGGCTCCCGTCAAGGGAGCCCCTTTTTTAAATTCAACGGTCTCGAGTCATGCCGCTTATGGCAATCGACTTTCTTTTACGTGAAGAACACCGGCGCCCCAGATCTCATTAATCTGTCGGCTTTCAATCCGGCGCCGCCCACTAAGGTCAACTGGAACTTCAATCCGGGGACCAACCATATTGAGACGAACCGGATCGTTCGCTTCATGGACAAGCTAATGAAGGAGACTGATATCTGCTCCGACGATATCATTCGCACCTTCATCTCGCGCCGGGTGCTTCCCCTCAATCGCCGGGCGCATAAGATAAGCGAGATGTACGGCCCCCGCGACCCTACTAAGATCACCGGCCTCCCTTTAAGCAAAGAGGACGTAGTCCTCAAGGCTAAGCAGATCTGTCAGACTGACATGCCTGATGACTGGGAGTGGGGCTTCCTGCCTCTTAGCTCCACCAACCCTCCGACTGAAGAAGTAAGAGATTACACAATCTGGATTGTTTTCCGGTAGCTTTTTGATGTGAAACTAACTGTCTTTCTACCCTTTTTCAGGCGGAGCAGCGCTTCCCTCGCATTGCTGCGGAGAAGCGAGGCCCTAAACGGAAGCGGCCTTTGGATACGGTTGATCCGGATCCTTACGTCACTTGGACTGACCTTAAGATGGGTCGCACCCACACCCCGCGCCCCGGTAAGTTTTCATCCGAAACTCCCGGTTCTGGCAATGGCGCTAATACCCTTGAGATATCTTTTTCCTTCCTCTTCTCATACGTTTTCTTATCGCAGACGCTTCCTCAGCCGGCGCTAACCCCCCAGTGGAGGAGCACGTCGTGCCGCTTCAGGCTGAGGTTAGTGATGAATTCCTGGAGAGACTCGTCTCCGAGGATAAGAAGAAGAAGGGGCCGGCAACTGAGGCCGGTCCCAGCGAGGCTCCTCCCGCCAAGCGCCCCCGGACAGAAGTTGTCGGCGGGAAGCCGGTTACGAAGAAGCACTACAAGCAGCGGCAGATGCCGGTCTCCTCCGGGTAAGCCTTTTGTTCCTCTTTTGCCGAGGTTTCTCTTTCTGCTTTGTTTTGCCGAGCCTTTCTTCCCGGTCGCCTTTCTGAACTCCTTTCCTCCTCTTTTTTAGTGCTGCGCTCAAGCTCTCCAAGAGCACCGAGGGAACCGCAAGGCCCTCGCCTTCTCCTCAGCCAAGTCCGGTACCTTCTGGTACCGGCACCTCTTCTGCCTCCCCTTCGGGAGGCACTGCAAGTGCGGGGCGCGCGACCCCTACACCTCCAGACCACCACGCGGAGGGAGAGCACGTCTCCGCTCCAGAAACTCAAGACCATGGCGCCAGCGACATCGGCGCCAACACCGAAGGTGCCGGGGGGATGGAGCCTTTGGCTCCTACCGCCCCGAAGAGAAAAAGGAAGAAGGACGCCAGCTCCTCTCCTTCTAAAGCTGCGCCGGATTCGTCCGTGCCTCCTCCATAAGCTCCCGTCATCGAGCCAGCCGGAGCCAGCGCCACGCCGCCGCCCAACAAAGGACGTAGTGCGGCAGAGCTGATGCCGCCCCCACGCCAAGGATCCGCTTTGGGGGGCATCCGGTTCTCCAAGCCGCAAGCACCCGCGGCGACCTCCTCGACCAGCTCCCTATCGCTGCATGCCGGTCGCGCCGCCCTTGTAGTTGGGGAAACGGCTCCAGCCCCGCTGGGCCGGATTACCGAATTGACGCGCGGGGGCAATGAGCTGGGACATCTTCTCGATTACGCTGAAAAGTGGAATCGGGCAGATGAATCCCCAGCAACGCGCGGTTTAGGGAAGGACAAGCTGCCGCTGGTGGATCCTTCCGGCCCCCGGAGCACCGGTCAGCATTTCAGCCGGTTGATGCGCGCCGTGAAGGAGCTCGACAATGCGTGGCATGACGCCAACAACAACATTGTGGTAAGTTGAACCAAACTTTTGCAATTTCTTATCTTATGCCGGTTTCATTCCTAAGAGATCACGTATATCTTCCCAGTCCCCGAGTTTCGGGTTGAGAGCGCAGCTCTGAGCGGGAAACTTCATCAAAAATTTTCGAAACCGGCAGCTTTCTCATAGCCATTTTCTTTCGAACAGAGTACAGCGGACGCGCGGAAGCGCCTCTTCGAGGAGCTTCTGTGGGAGCACCGGGATCTCTCGGAAGCGCACAGCAAGTGCCAAGGTTAGCCTTCTTCCTCTCGGGCTTTTTTTTTCAGTTGGTTTTTCTTCTTCGTTATTTATAAGTTTCTCATACAACAGCTATTCCGGAAGCTTCCATCGAAGCCCTCCAGAAATAGCTTGCTGACCTCCAACGTACTTTTCTTTCCGGCTTTCTTGTTTTTCTGCATCTTACCGACTATTTTTGCTAACATGTGCTTTTCCGGACTCTAGCTGAAAAGGAGCAGCTCATCCAGGACCACCGCAAGGCTCTGGACGCCCAGGAACCATTTCCAAAGGGCTGAAGGACCAGCTCATCCAGATTGGGCGTCAGCACAATACTGAGATGGAGGACCTCAAAGCTACCCATGAGGCCAAGCTGGTGGAGGTCCTGGAGGACTCTACCAACTCCACCGCGGTGCTGCGCGCTGAGCTGGAGGAGGTGGGCAAGTTCCGGAAGGCCGCCGAAGATAAGGTTGCCCTCCTGACTGGGGAGCAGAAGGAGTATGACGAGCTAGTCATGCGAACCGACGCCCTCGCTTTCAGTAAGTTCTTCTTTTTCCTTTTCCGGTTTTTGCTTATAAGCTTATATCCTCTTGGTAACATTTCCTTACGTCTTTCCTTTGTCTTGCAGGGCTTTTCCCGGAATCGCAAGTGCACGCGCAGAAAAAGGTGTCAGAGCACCGTGTTGCGCAGCAGTTCCGGAATCTGGATGCGCCTTGGGATCCTTATGATCACTTGGTTGCACTTTCTGCCCGGATCCAGCACATGCGCGCAGTGGACCGGAATCTCGCTGACCTACCTGACGTTGCGATCCACCTCTTCAAGGTCTTGTGGCCTGGGGAGGCGCTGCCGTCAAATCTGACGCTCACCTCTGAGCGCCTGAAAGATGCCGGGCGCAGGATCCGCGAGTGGCAGTGTTATGCGGCTCGTGCCGGAGCGGATGCGGCGCTGCGCATCGCCTGCTCCTGGTATGAGGATCTGGACGTGGACGCCCTCCACAGCCTACGTGAAGACGCTCCCACCGATACGGACCCGGTCCTCACCGCGAAGCGGATGGACCGCGCCTACCGGATTGCGGAGTTCGGTTCGGTTCGCACCTTTATCCCCCCTCCTCCTGATGTCCGTGACTGGCTCAACGACGAAGAAGAAGAGGAGGAAGAGGAAGACGAAGATGCCGGAGCGGACGATGCTCTCCCGGAAGCCGGTGACGCGCCTCCGGAAACTCCAGAAGCTGATGCTCCCCCTCCTGAAGCCCCTGTTGCGTGAACACTTTTATCCTGTCTTGTTGTATCTGAGCTTCAAAAACAATGTTTGTTAAACTCCACCCCGGTATGCCGGGGTCTTATGATGTAAAATATAACCTATCCTTTTGGGTATGCTACTAAGTTATCTGCCGGTATGTTATACCGGTAGCTTATTAAGCTATGCTTATCTGTTTGACTTAGCATTTTCTTTACTGTTTGCTTTGATCTTGCACTGTGAAGACTCCGGAATTGTTTCCGCATCCAATTTGATGCACACTTGGTTCTTTCCCTTTGCCTCTGCCTACCACTTTTGGGTGTTTTGGCGTACGAGTTACAAAGTTCTTTTGCCAAGTGAACACTTCCTTGAACTTAGGAAAAATTCGAAATTTTTCACAAAAACCCGGTAAAACCGGGGTTAGTTAAGCTTTTCCGGATTGTCCGTTCCCACTTCCTCTTTTTGTAGTTCACGTGCTTAATTCCTACCGGTTTATCTTGCTTGCCATGAAGCCGGTTTGCGGACAGTAGCAGAGTCGAAGACTCCGGTAGGTTTAGCACTTTACTAAACCGAAAAGAAAAAAGTTCAACAAGCAACCGGTAAACGGAAAAAATAAACATATTACATGCCAGTTTGATAGAGGCAGTCCCCGAGAAACATTCAAGGTGCCGGAGCCTTTTATTCATAGCATAAGGTACAAAAAGGAACTTCTTACAGTACAACTTCATGAGTAGAAAGGGCGCAACAATGCTATGTTCCATGGACGCGTGGTCTCATCTCCGGATTTGTCCGCCTTTCCTTCTTTCCATTCCTGTGCGTCAATCAGGTAGTAGGCATCATTGTGCAGAGCTTTGCTTACAATGAATGGCCCTTCGCAAGGAGGTGAAAGCTTATGGCGGCCTTCAGTGCATTGCACTAGGCGTAGCACCAAATCTCCTTCCCGGAAAACTCTCGGGTTAACCTTCCGGCTGTGATAGCGTCTGAGGTTTTGCTGGTAAATGGCTGTTCTTGCCAATGCCAGTTCTCTTGCTTCTTCCAGCAAGTCCACATCGTTTTCTCGGGCCTCTTTTACCTCTTTTTCGGTATAGAGTTGCACCCTTGGTGAGTCATGGAGAATGTCGGTTGGTATTACCGCTTCTGCTCCGTAAACCATGAAGAATGGAGTGTATCCGGTAGACCGGTTTGGAGTCGTTCTTATGCTCCACAACACTGATGGGAGCTCACCAAGCCAACATCCCGGTGTCTTTTCGAGTGGTTCAATGAGCCTTGGTTTTATACCGGAAAGCACCAGTGCGTTGATTCTTTCAACTTGGCCATTGCCTTGTGGGTGCGCCACTGAGCACAAATCTAGCCGGATGTTGTTGTTCTCACAAAACCGCTTGAATTCTCTTTGGGCGAAGTTTGAGCCATTGTCAGTTATGATGCTATGCGGATATCCATACCGCAGGATGACATCTTTTAGGAACTTCACCTGCTGTGTGGCCATCACATTTTGCGATAGGCTTCACTTCCAGCCACTTGGTGAATTTATCCACCATTACCAAGATGTGGGTCATGTTTCCCCTTGCGGTTTTGAATGGGCCAACCATGTCAAGGCACCAAACAGCAAATGGCCATGTTAGCGGTATGGTTTTTAAGCCGGAAGCTGGGGTATGATTTTGCTTGGCGTACCTCTGGCAACCATTGCACTTTCTTACCAAATCCTCAGCAATTTCCAAAGCAGTGGGCCAGTAGAACCCATGCCGGAACACTTTTGCCACCAGCGCCCTTGATGAAGCGTGGTGCCCACATTCTCCTTGGTGAATCTCCTTGAGCATCTCTTTTCCCTCTTCCGGTTCCACACATCTTTAAAGGACACCGGTAACACTTCTCTTGTACACCTCGCCATTGATGAAGGTGTAAGCTTTGGCTCTCCGCTGGATCCTCCTTGATTCAGTTTCGTCAACCGGCAAGGTGCCGTCGATCAGGAATTCCTTAATAGGTTCAACCCATGATGGTGCTTCTCTAACCACAAACACCGGCACGTCTATCTCCATGCTATCCACAAGCATTGCTTCTTCTGGTATGGGCGTCGCAGTCCCCAAGCTTACCGGATCAGTCCCCGGGTTTGCCAGAACAGTCCCCGAGTGTGCCGGAACAGTCCCCGAGCGTGCCGGAACAGTCCCCGGGTTTCCTTCATCAATATCCATTGGCACCACATGTGATTCCGGTACGAAAATTGATTCCGACTCCGGACTTGGCTTGATTGATGGAACTCTTAAGTGTGCCAGGGCTATTCCGGGAGGAATTTCTTGCCTGGATGAACCTAGCTTGGACAAAGCATCCGCGGCTTCATTTTCAGCCCGCGGCACATGGTGAAACTCACACCCTTCGAAGAAGCCGGCAATCTTTTGCACATGAAACCGGTATGAGGCCATGTTGGCATCTTTTGCATCCCAATCTCCGGAACACTGCTGCACCACAAGATCTGAATCGCCGTAGCAAATGATCCGGTGTGCACCGATTTCTTTTGCGACCTTAAGCCCATGGATCAGAGCCTCATACTCAGCAACATTGTTTGATGCCCTGAAATGTACTTGCAAAACATACCGGAGGTGATCTCCTTTTGGTGAGGTGAGTACCACACCGGCACCTAGACCCTCCTTGAGCTTGGATCCGTCAAAGTGCATCTTCCAGTATTCTATTTTGTGTTCCGGCGGCTTGTATTGCATTTCCGCCCAATCAACCAGGAAATCAGCCAAAGCTTGCGATTTTATGGCATCTCTTCTTTCGTACACCGGCACGTATGGTGACAATTGAATTGCCCATTTCGCAATCCTGCCGCTGGCATCTTTGTTGCCCATGATATCTGAAATGGGTGCCTCACTCACCACCTTCATGGGGTGCTCCTCGAAATAGTGCTTGAGCTTGGTGGCGGCCATGTATACGCCGTAGGTCATCTTTTGGAAGTGGGGGTAGTTTTGTTTTGAGAGGGAGAGCACCTCGCTCAAGTAGTATACCGGCCTCTGCACGATTTTTTCTTCTTCCTCTCTTTCTACCACAACCACAACACTCACCACCCGGTTAGTTGCTACTATGTATAACATCATGGGCTCCCTTTCCAAAGGCGAGGCTAATACCGGCGCAGTGGCTACCATTGTTTTCAGCTCTTTGAACGCTGCGTCTGCCTGTGGGGTCCAGACGAAGGTATCGGATTTTTTCATTAAGGCGTAGAGCGGCAGAGCCTTTTCTCCCAGCCTACTTATGAACCGGCTTAGCGACGCCAAGCTTCCGGTAAACTTTTGCACATCTTTTAGTTCCTGCGGGATGGTCATTCTTTCTATTGCCCGGATCTTTGCCGGATTCACTTCAATGCCCCGGATTGATACAAGGAAGCCAAGCAGCTTACCGGCAGGGACACCGAAGGTACATTTGGCCGGATTGAGTTTCATCCGGAACCTTCTTAAGTTATCGAACGTTTGCCGGATATCATCGATTAAGGTGTCTTTTACCTTAGTTTTTATCACGACATCATCCACATAGACTTGCACGTTTTTACCGATTTGATCAAACAAGCATTTTTGCATACAGCGCTGGTAAGTTGCACCAGCGTTGCGCAAACCAAAAGGCATAGTGACATAGCAGTAAGCCCCGTGCGGGGTAATGAACGCAGTTTTTATTTGATCTTCCTTTTTCAGGGGAATCTGGTGGAAACCGGAATAAGCATCAAGGAAAGACAACAACTCACACCCAGCAGTAGAATCAATCACCTGATCGATCCGAGGCAGGGGGAAAGGATCTTTTGGGCAAGCCTTGTTCAGGTTGGTGTAGTCGATGCACATGCGCCACACCTTTGGAGCTTTTGCCTCCAGGTTTTCTTCTTTTTTCTTCTCGACCAGCACCGGATTGGCCAGCCACTCAGTATGCGTTACCTCCACGATGAAACCTGCAACCAACAGCTTTGTTACTTCTTCTCCAATGATCTTCCTCCTATCTTCAGCGAACCGGCGCAAAGGTTGTCGCACCGGCTTAGCGTCCTTCCGGACATTCAGAGAGTGCTCAGCCATCTCCCTCGGAACACCTACAAGTCATCAGTAGACCAGGCAAATATATTCCGATTCTCACGGAGGAAGCTGATGAGCGTGTTTTCCTATGCTTGATTCAGGCCGGCACCGATACGAACGGTGCGCTCTGGGTAAGCCGGATCCAGCACAATGTCCTTTGTTTCATTTGTCGGCTTGAATGCCGGTGTGCCCAAGTTTCCACTCATTGCCGCTAAGCTCAACTGTGAGGACTGAGCCAGCGCAACTGCAGTTTGCATCCTTCTTTTTTCCTCCGCGATCACCAGCGATTCCGCTAGGTTTGATCCGGCAGATGCTGTTTCCAGCGAGACTTTGTAGTTTCCCACCACAGTCAAGGGTCCACGAGGTGCCGGCATCTTCATCTTGAGGTAAGCCGTATGAGTTGAGGCCATGAAAGCTGCCAATGCCGGTCTCCCCAGCAGTGCATGGTAGGGACTGTCTAAGTCCACCACCTCAAACAGGATGTTTTCCACCCGGCAGTTGTCACGTCCTCCGAAAGACACATCCACCCGGACTTTTCCTACCGGTGCACGGGACGAGTCCCGGAACGATTCCATGGAATGTTGTGTGAGTTGGCTGAAGCATGTTTTCTGTTATCCCCAGCGTGTGCATCGTATGCTTGTACATGATGTTTATGCTGCTTCCATTGTCTATCAGCACTTTGCTGAACTTGACTCGAGTTTCTGGCCCTCGCATGATTGGTGTTGGGGGGATGACCCCCGGTATGCCAAAGGCATGCTAAACCGGATGGTTTGAGCCATCAAGATACCGGTTTAATGTTCATACCGGAACATAGAGATAAGAAATTAGCTAAGTGAGGCTAAGCCGGTATCCCCAAGAGGGGTATGCCGGAACCGGATAAGAAGATACCGGGCTACCGGAAGGAAGAGTAGGTCGGCAGGACTGGTCAAAGATTCTCTCCAGAGCTAGAAGACAAGGATGAGCTAAGCAAAGTAGCTTTAAACGAAGGGTTGACGATAAAGAGAAGGATGACGGTCCAAGAAGCCGGAGGACGTCAGCATCCCTGATTAAAGAGGACTCCGGTGTCATGTATGATTAAAGTAGCTTTATAAAGTAGTTTGTCTAGTCAAAGATGCCATTAGGGTTTCTTGCCCTGTAAGCCACCCTCTCCCCTATATAAGGAGAGGGGGCAGCCCTTCTTACGGGCACGCACGAAGAGAGCTAGGGTTAGAAGAACACTTGTACTGAGAAACTTGTAACCTGTTGAGATCAATAAAGAAGATGATCTAGAGCGAGTTCTTCCTTATGTCTTTCTTCTTCAACCTCTAGCCTTGGCTAAGTTCTTGAGGAAACCATCCGGAAGTTCATCCCGTCTAATCAGAAACCCTCCCGCGAATCCTCTTGCGTCCATTCGGCCCCAACCTAAGCCATCCTATGGCATCTGTTTGTTCACCACGACAACAGTTGGCGCCCACCGTGGGGCTCGAAGTGGCGCTTGCTGGAATACACATTCGGGCGGGCATCCTCGAGGTCGCCGGCGAGCGGACGCTGTCTGCGCTCGTCCAGCGCTTCTACTCCATCGACTTCATCAACGACAACGCGGGCTGCTTCGCCAACGGCGGCATCTTCCCCAAGAACGGCCGCATCATCGAGTTCGGCAGCCACCGCGTCTACTTCGGCACCGTCCCCGTGCGCCAGCGCCTCTCGCCGGTGCTGGTGGCACCGGACCCGCCAAGGTGGCTCTGTGCTGGCCGCGCTGCCGGCAGCGTCGAGGTAATGATGGCTGGCGCAGCCGGCGCGGGTAAGGAGGTTGCGGATGAAGGTGCTGGTCGTGCGGCTTCGACCCGCGCGGCCAAACCACCGCTGGAGCGCGACACCGGCGCGCCGGGAGCATCTTCCGCACCACCGGCAACGCCTCTCCAAGCGGCGATGAACATGTTGGCAAGGCCCATCGCGCAGAACATCGACCCGGCAGCGGCTCAGGCGGAGCTGGAGGCGCAGCGCCAGAAGCTGCTCGCGAACGGCGCCGACATCGTCCGGGCGCAGCGCGAGCTGAACCTAACCCTACGTGAGTACAACGCTGCCCATGGCTTTGCTTCACGTTAGCGCTCATGCTGCTAGGATACCGGAGAACCGGCTTAAGGCTCGCAATCTAGATCGGGATTTGCGTAAGGAAGTTCTTACCGGCAAGAATACCTCACGCATCCGCTAGCATCGTAGAAAAACCTAAATACAAGCAGCCCGGATAAAACCATAAAAGCTGCTAAGGCTGCTCAGTAGAGCCTGTGTGATTCGCTTATCGGAGATGCTCGGAAAAACAACAAGAGCGTGTTAGAGAGCCGCTAGACACTATCGAGCAGCGAACGCCGAGCAGTTGGTTAAGCTGAACAAGGCTGTGGCCTCAAAATCCGCGCGTTCAACAAAGAATGCCGGAAGCAAGTCCCATGGGCAGGCCTCGTCCCCCCATCCGGACAGAAGAAGAGAAAAAGAAGTGAACGCACAGCAGATGACTGCGTATGATCCGGTCCTTGCCGGTAAACAACAAGCCGGGCAACACGATGCCGGTAGAAAAAGCCAAGGGGCAGATCGAGGCTACGCCAAAGGAGGCTATGCCGGAAACAATCATGCCGGTAGACACGAGACCGGGCAAAACTATCCGGCTGCAAGGGCAGCGTATGATGATGAGGAGATGCCTCCACCAAGGTACCGGCAGGCAAGGGCCGCGGTACCGGAACCTTACGATGAAGCTGATTCAACAAGACTCACCGCTTACCGGAAACCTTTGGGAGAGCGGTTGGGAGAAAGAAACTTGCCGGAACGGGATGCGAGGCACCGTCTGGACAGAGTGTACCTGTCTGAAATGATTGAGGCAGAGGGTCCTCCGGGTCCAAAGTGCTTTGGCCCAAGGATCATGAAGGAGCAACCACCAGTTCGTAACTTTCAGTTGCCCCGTGACACCAAAACATATGATGGCACCATAAAGCCGGAAGACTGGCTCGCGGATTATGTGACCGCGGTATACGTCGCTGGTGGCGGAGGTTGCATAGCCGGAGGAGGAAACCGGCGTTGGGCCGTAAGAATCGTGCCAACGTTCCTAGTGGGACCGGCAAGAATCTGGCTGAACAACTTGCCGGAAGGAAGCATAAATGGATGGTTGGACTTTGAGGAAGCTTTTGTGAGCAACTTCAGCAGCACCTACAGAAGGCCAAACAGGCCTCAGCAGCTTGCTTTGTGCGTGCAGCGCCCGCAAGAAACAGACCGGGATTACCTGACCCGGTGGAACTCCACTAGAAACTCTTGTGAAGGAGTGATAGAAGCACAGGCCATTGCTTGGTTTAGCCAAGGATGCCGGCGAGGTTCACCTTTGTGGCAAAGGCTACAGAGGAACATGCCAACAACGTTGGCGGAGATGATGCGAGTGGCGGATAACTATGCGTTGGGAGACCCAATGCAACCGGCGATACAAGCCGAGCCGGAACAATCAAACCCGCCTCAGCAGCAATACCGGGATAACCGGAACAACAAAAGAAGGGAAGATTTCCCGGATCGAAGGTATGGCTCGCAGCAAGTTGCCGCTGTACAAGAGAACTCTGGATGCCGCGCAGCCGAGGCAAAGAACCGGACCGCAGCCATGGGCGGGCCCTAAGAAGCAAGGGGTCGAAAAGAAACCCCGGGGGCCGTAAAAAGAACCGGCAAGAACCCGCAAAATACACCATGGAAGCCGCCATGGATCAACCTTGCCGGTGGCACACGCCGAATCCGGCTCACCCGTCAAACCACCTGACAAAAGATTGTACCTGGACCAAGTACTTGATGCAAAAGGGAGCGGTGAAAGACGCCCAGGGACAAGGGGGCAATGCAATGATGCCACCACCACAAGATATGCCGCGTCAGCAACAACTACCACCACCACCACCGCTTACCGGGGCAAATGCCTTGCCGGTACACCCTCAACAAAACAGGCAGCAGTATCGCTAAGTCAATCGGTGGGAGAGGGCCACCGCTAACCGCCTCCACCAAGCACCTTTGGGTCGGAATGTTTATGAGGATCCGGATGTGTGTCTGTGTCGTGTTCGTCACCGAGCCGACAGACAAGCAAAGCCTCGCGCCGTCGTTCCATGGAGGTGAACGCGGTGATGCCGGCAGTGCCAAAGTACATGCCGTGGTCGATCGGAGAACTCACGTGGTCATACCGGGACCACCCCAAAATCATGCCGAATCCGGGTGGCTACGCTCTCGTGGTGGACCCAATCATGAAGGGGCCAACGACTCGCGTCAAGTTCAGCAAGGTGTTGATAGACAATGGGAGCAGCATAAACATAATGTACCGGCACACCATGCATACGCTGGGCATAACAGAGAACATGCTCCAGCCAACTCATACGACATTCCATGGGATCGTTCCGGGTTTGTCCTGCGCACCGGTTGGAAAAGTCCGGGTGGATGTGTCGTTTGGAGGACGTGACAACTGTCGGGTTGAAAACCTTGAGTTCGAGGTGGTGGACTTAGAAAGTCCGTACCATGCATTGCTGGGGAGGCCGGCGTTGGCAGCCTTCATGGCCTCGACCCACACGGCGTATCTCAAGATGAAGATGCCGGCGCCTCGTGGACCCTTGACTGTGGTGGGGAACTACAAAGTCTCACTGGAAACAGCATCCGCCGGATCGAACCTAGCGGAATCGCTGGTGATCGCGGAGGAAAAAAGGAGGATGCAAACCGCAGTTGCGCCGGCTCGCCTTCACAATTGAGCTTAGCGGCAATGAGTGCAAGTCCGAGCGCCCCGGCGTTCAAGCCGACAAAGGAAACAAAGGACATAGTGCCGGACCCGGCTTTCCCCGAGCGTACCGTTCGTATCGGTGCCGGCCTCGGTGAGGCATAGGAAAGCGCGCTCGTCGCCTTCCTCCGTGAGAATCGGAACATCTTTGCCTCGGTCTACCGATGACTTGGTAGGTGTCCCGAGGGAGCTGGCTGAGCACTCTCTCGAACGTCGAGAAGGATGCCAAGCCGGTGCGTCAACCACCGCGCCGGTTCGCCGAAGATAGGAGGAAGATTATTGGAGAAGAGGTAACGAAGCCGTTAGTTGCCGGTTTCATTGTGGAAGTCACGCATACCGAGTGGTCTGGCCAATCCGGTGATGGTCGAAAAGAAGAAAGATGAGAACCTCGGAGGCAAAAGCTCCAAAGGTGTGGCGCATGTGCATCGACTACACCAACCTCAACAAGGCTTGCCCAAGAGATCCTTTTCCTTTACCGCAGATCGATCAAGTGATTGATTCCACCGCTCGGGTGTGAGCTGTTGTCTTTCCTGGATGCCTATTCCGGTTTCCACCAAATCCCCTTGAAAAAGGAAGATCAAATAAAAACTGCGTTCATTACCCCGCACAGGGCTTACTGCTATATCACTATGCCTTTTGGTTTGCGCAACGCTGGTGCAACGTACCAGCGCTGTATGCAAAAATGCTTGTTTGATCAAATTGGAAAGAATGTGCAGGTGTACGTGGATGACATTGTGGTAAAAACTAAGATAAAAGATACCCTAATTGACGATATCCGGCAAACGTTTGATAATTTAAGAAGGTTCCGGATGAAGCTCAATCCGCAAAATGTACCTTCGGAGTCCCTGCCGGCAAGCTGCTGGGTTTCCTCGTCTCAAGCCGGGGCATTGAGGTCAATCCGGTAAAGATCCGGGCAATTGAGAGAATGACGATACCGCAAGATCTTAAGGACGTGCAAAAGTTTACCGAAGCTTAGCATCGCTAAGCCGGTTCATAAGCGGTGTTAGGGGAAAAGGCCTTGTCGCTTTATGCTTTGATGAAAAAATCCGATAAGTTCGTCTGGACCCCTCAGGCAGACGCGGCGTTTAAGGAACTGAAAACAATGATGGACACCGCGCCGATATTGGCTTCGCCGTTGGAAAGAGAGCTGATGTTGCTATACATAGCAGCAACCAACCGGGTCGTGAGTGTTGTTGTGGTGGTAGAAAGGGAAGAGGAAGGAAAAACCGTCCCGCAGGCCGGTATACTACCCGAGCGAGGTGCTCTCCCTCTCAAAGCAAAACTACCCGCACTTCCGAGAAAATGACCTATGGCGTGTTCATGGCCGCCACAAAGCTCAAGCACTACTTTGAGGAACATCCTATGAAGGTGGTGAGTGAAGCACCCATCTCCGATATCATGTGCAACAAAGACGCTAGCGGCAGGATTGCGAAATGGGCAATACAGATATCACCGTATGTACCGGTGTATGAAAGAAGAGACGCCATCAAATCAGAAGCTTTAACTGATTTCTTAGTTGATTGGGCGGAAATGCAGTACAAGCCCCCGGATCAAAGAATGGAATACTGGAAGATGCACTTTGACGGATCCAAGCTCAAAGAGGGTCTAGGTGCCGGTGTGGTGCTAACCTCACCAAAGGGAGATCATCTCCGGTATGTTTTACAAGTACATTTCAGGGCATCAAACAATGTCGCCGAATACGAGGCTTTGATCCATGGGCTTAAGGTCACAAAAGAAATCGGTGCACACCGGATCATTTGCTATGGAGACTCAGATCTGGTGGTGCAACAATGTTCCGGAGATTGGGACGCAAAAGATGCCAACATGGCCTCGTACCGGTTTCACGTGCAAAAGATTGCCGGTTTCTTTGAAGGGTGTGAATTTCACCATGTACCGCATGCGGAAAATGAAGCCGCGGATGCTTTGTCCAAACTGGGCTCGTCCAGGCAAGAAATTCCTCCCGGAATAGCCTTGGCACACTTAAGAGTACCATCGATCAAGCCGAGTCCGGAGTCGGAATCAATTTTTGTACCGGAGTCACACATTGTACCAATGGATATCGACGAAGGAAACCCGGGGCCGTTCCGGTAAACTCGGGACTGTTCCGGTAAGATCGGCCGCTGCTGCGCCGGTACCGGAAGAAACAATGCTGGTGGATAACATGGACATAGACATACCGGTGTTCCTAGTTCGAGAGACACCATCATGGGTTAAACCTATTAAGGAATTCCTGGTTAACGGCATCTTGCCGGTTGACGAAAATGAGTCAAGAAGGATCCAAAGGAGGTCCAAGGCTTACACCATCATTAATGGCGAGATGTACAAGAGAAGTGTTACCGGTGTCCTCCAAAGATGTGTGGAACCGGAAGAAGGAAAGGAGATGCTCGAGGAGATTCACCGAGGGGAGTGTGGGCATCACGCTTCGTCAAGGGCACTGGTGGCAAAAGTGTTCCGGCATGGGTTCTATTGGCCATCGGCCTTGGAGAACGCAGAGGATCTGGTAAGAAAATGCAATGGGTGCCAGAGGTACGCCAAGCAAAATCATACCCCAGCCTCCGGCTTAAAAACAATACCATTAACTTGGCCGTTTGCCGTTTGGTGCCTAGACATGGTGGGCCCATTCAAAAAAGCAAGGGGAAATATGACCCACATCTTGGTTATGGTGGACAAATTCACCAAGTGGCTAGAAGTGAAACCCATCGCAAAGTGTGATGGGCACACAACGGTCAAGTTCTTAAAGGATGTCATTTTGCGGTATGGATACCCACATAGCATTATCACTGACAAGGGCACAAACTTTGCTCAAGGTGAGTTCAAAAGATTTTGTGAAGACAACAACATCCGGTTGGATTTGTGCTCGGTCGCACACCCACAAGGCAATGGCCAAGTTTAAAGAACAAACGCTTTGGTACTTTCCGGTATCAAACCGAGACTCATCGATGCGGTGGAAAAATCGCCGGGGTGTTGGCTCGATGAGCTACCATCAGTGTTGTGGAGTATAAGAACAACTCCAAACCGGTCTACCGGATACACTCCATTTTTCATGGTTTATGGAGCAGAAGCAGTCATACCAACCGACATTCTCCATGATTCACCAAGGGTGCAACTCTATAATGAAGAAGAGGTAAAGGAGGCTCGAGAAAACGATGTGGACTTGCTAGAAGAAGCAAGAGAGCTAGCCTTGGAAAGAACAGCCATTTACCAGAGAAACCTCGTACGCTATCATAGCCGAAGGTTAACCCGAGAGTGTTCCGGGAAGGGGACTCGGTGCTACGCCTAGTGCAGCAGACTGAAGGCCGGCACAAGCTTTCCCCGCCGTGGGAAGGGCCTTTCATTGTGAGCAAGGCTCTCCACAATGATGCCTACTACCTGATTGATGCACAGGAATGGAAGAAAGGAAAGGCGGACAGGTCCGGAGAGGAGACCAAGCGTCCATGGAATGTAGCATTGTTGCGCCCTTTCTACTCTTGAAGTTGTGGAGTAAGAAGTTCCTTTTTGTACCTTATGTGCTATGAATAAAAGATGTCAGAACCTCGAATGAATCTCGGGACTACCCCACTAAGATTGCATGTAACTTGTCTATTTTTTCAGCTTACCGGTTGTTTATTGAACGTTTTTTCTTTCCGGTTTAGTAGTGTGCTAAACCCTACCGGAGTCTTCGACTCGCTCGTTGTCCGCAACCCGGCTTCATGGCAAGCAAGATAAACCGGTAGGGGATAAGCACATGAACCGCGAAAAGGGAGAGCGGGAAAGAACAATCCGGAAAAATTTAACTAACCCCGATTATACCGGCTTTTGCAAAAATTTTGAGTTATTTCTAAGTTCAAGAAAGTGCTTGCTTGGTAAAAGAACTTTGTGCTCATACGCCAAAAACGCCCAGAGAAGGTAGGCAGAGCCAAAGCAAAAGAGCCAAGTGTGCATTGAATTGAATGCGGAAACAATTTCGGAATCATTGCAGTGCAAAACCAAAATCAAAACGATAAGCAAAGTGCTAACAAGCAAACCAACATAACTTAATAAGTTACCGGTATGCACGATACCGGCATAAGTTGTACCACAGCCAAAATAGAGCTTAAGTTCTATCTTACATCATAGACCCCGGCATACCGGGGTAGAATTTAACGGGCATTGTCTTAAGATCAACATGACAAGCATGTCACAAGCATCATTTAGGCATATTTCAAGCAACAGGGGCCTTAGGAGGAGCAGCGCTGGCCTCAGGAGCTTCCGGTGGCGCATCCTCGGCACCTTCATCTTCACCTCCGTCTTCTTCTTCCTCATCGCTGAGGTAGTCCTTGACATCAGGAGGAGGAGGGATGAAGGTGCGCATTTCAGCATACTCCGCGATGTGGTACGCGCGATCCTGCCGCTTAGCGGTAAGGACCGGGTCCAAGTCGGTGGGAGCTCCTTCGCGCACGCCAATGAGGGCATCCAGGTCCAGCTCCGGGTACCAGGAGCAGACAACGCGAAGCGCTGAGTCTGCTCTGGCACGGGCGGCAGAACACTGCCACTCCCGGATCCTTCGGCCGGCACCTTTCAGACGGTCGCTGATGAGGGAGAAGTTGTCCGGCACCACATCTCCAGGCCAGAGAGTCCTGAAGAGCTGGGCGGCCACCTTCGGAATGTCCGAGACGTTCCGGTCCACGCAGCGCACGTGGGAGACCCGCGAGTTCAGCGCAACCAGGTGGTCATAGGGATCCCAGGCCGCGGCCAAATCCGTGCGCCCTTGGGCAACCCGGTGCTCTTCGACCTTCTTCACAGCATGCGTCTGGGAATCCGTAAAGAGCCCTGCAAGACAAAGAAAAGAAGCTAAGTGCATGTTACCGGAGCAAACAAGCTTATAAGCAGAAACCGGGAAAGGGAAAAGAAAAACGTACGAAGGGCGAGCGCGTCAGTCCGCGTAACCAGAAGGTCGTACTCCTTCTGTTCCGCCTCCAGCCGCGCGACCTTGTCTTCAGCTGCCTCTCGTGCCTTGGCGGCCTCCTCCGCGGCTGCTTTATGCGCCTTGGCGGCCTTGCCCTCGGCTGCTTTCTGTGCTTTGGCGGCCTCTTCCAGCTCAGCCTGCAGCACCACGCTGGCATTGGTGGCATCCTCCAGCGCCTCTTGAAGCTTGGCCTCGGCGGCAGACTCAGCAGCTTTCAATGCATTATCATGGTCAAGACCAAGCTGGATATACTGACGCTTAAGCTCCCCGTAGCGGGTCTCCTGGGCGCTCAGCTCCTCCTGATGCTTCAGAGCAAGTTTGTCCTTCTCCTCTGAGGATCGGAAAGCAAATGTTAGCAAAGTTGCACTGATACAATGCAGAGAAAGCAGGTTAACCGGAAAACAAAACGGATACCTCGGAGTGCGGCAACCTGGACCTTGAGGGCCTCAATGGAGGCTTCCGGAAGCTGTTACGCGAAAAGTTAGTAAGTAACAAAGAAAGAAGAAAAGTTTCCGGTGAAAAGGTGCCGGAAGAAGAGAAGGAAAGAAACAAACCTTGGCAGTGGCTTTGGGCCTCGGCAAGATCCCGGTGCTCCCACAGAAGCTCCTCGAAGAGCTGCTTCCGGGCGTCAGCGGTGCTCTGTTCAAAGGAAGGTAATTGTGAGAAAGGAGAAAACAAAGATCTTAACCCGAAACTCGGGGACTGGCTATGCCGGTTTTGCGCGTTTCTAGTTGAGTTTCGCGCTAAGAGCAAAGATCTTAACCCGAAACTCGGGGACTGGCTATGCCGGTTTTGCGCATTTTTGGTTAAGTTTCGCGCTAAGAGCTGCGCTCTCAACACGAAACTCGGGGACTGGGAGGATAGACAAGATCCGGAAAGAAACAAACCGGCATCAGCGAAACTTACAAGAAGATTGGAGAAACTTACCACGACATTGCTGGTCGCATCGTACCATGCACTGTCGAACTCCTTCACGGCTCGCTTGAGCCGCATGAAGTGTTCTTCAGTGGACCGCGGCCCAGCTGGATCCGGCGCCGGAAGGCGGTCCTTCCCCAAGCCTTTCGTGGATGCGGAGATGTCCGCATTGTTCCACTTCTGGGCGTAGGGGAGAAGGTGCCCCAGCTCCTTGCCCTCGCGCTTGAGATCGACAATCCGGCCCAGGAGGCCAGAAGGTTTCTCCGGGACCGCAGCGGCGGCAGGCCCGACGTGCAGCACCAGAGACCGCGAGCCGCTGGAGGCGCTGCCGTCCACAGCCTTTCCGCGGGACGCCCCCGGCTTGAGGAACTGAGTGGTCTTGGGGGCCGTCGGCGGCGGCTTCGGCGTAGTCGCGGGAGGTCCTTGGCTCGGCGGAGGTGTTGGCGTGGCCCCGGTCGCCTCAGGAACAGGGATTTCCGGTGGCGGCGTTGGTGTGGCGTCAGTCTCCTCAGGAAGTGGAGCTTCTGGCGCTGATGTAGAGCTTGCCGGCACGGAAGTTTCCGGCACGGCCTTGGAGGGAGAAGAGCGTGAACTCTTCTTCTTCTTCTTCTTTTCTTTCTGGACGGGAGGAACCAAAGGTTCCGCCCGCCCGGCAGCTTCTTCTTCGGCACCGATGTTGCTGGCGCCGGTATCTTGGGTTTCAGGAGGGGAGGTAAGATCCTCCTCCGCGCGGTGATCAGGACATTTAGGGGCCGCGCGCCCTGATACGTCTCCAACGTATCGATAATTTCTTGTGTTCCATGCCACATTATTGATGTTATCTACATGTTATATGCACACTTTATGTCATATTCGTGCATTTTCTGGAACTAACCTATTAACAAGATGCCGAAGTGCCGCTCTCGTTTTCTCGCTGTTTTTGGTTTCAGAAATCCTAGTAACGAAATATTCTCGAATCGGACGAAATCAACGCCAAAGATCTTAGAATCCCCGAAGCATCCGAACACACGAGAGGGACCCGCAGGGGGGCACAGGCCCACCACACCATACCCCGGCGCGGCCTAGGGGGCCCGCGCCCCCTAGGGTTTGGCCAGCCCTTCGACCCCTCGGCGCCGCCTCTTCGCCTATAAAAAGCCCCCGGATCGAAAACATCGCGCGTTGGACAAAAACCACGAAAACCTTCCGCAGCCGCCGCCATCGCGAAGCCAAGATCCGGGGGACAGGAGTCTCCGCTCCGGCACCCCGCCGGAGCGGGGAAGTGCCCCCGAAGGCTTCTCCATCGACACCGCTGCCATCTCCACCGCCATCTTCATCACCGCTGCTGCTCCCATGAGGAGGGAGTAGTTCTCCATCGAGGCTCGGGGCTGTACCGGTAGCTATGTGGTTCATCTCTCTCCTATGTGCTTCAATACAATAGTCTCATGAGCTGCCTTACATGATTGAGATTCATATGATGATGCTTGTAATCTAGATGTCATTATGCTAGTCAAGTGAGTTTTACTTATGTGATCTCCTGGAGACTCCTCGTCCCACGTGTGTAAAGGTGACGATGTGTGCACCGTGTGGGTCTCTTAGGCTAGATTTCACAGAATACTTATTCACCGTTGAATGGCATAGTGAGGTGCTTATTTATATCTCTTTATGATTGCAATGTGTTTGTATCACAATTTATCTATGTGCTACTCTAGTGATGTGTTATTAAAGTAGTTTTATTCCCCCTGCATGTGTGCAAAGGTGACAGTGCGTGCACCGTGTTAGTACTTGGTTTATGCTATGATTATGATCTCTTGTAGATTATGAAGTTAACTATTGCTATGATATATTGATGTGATCTATTCCTCCTACATATGCATGAAGGTGACAAGTGTGCATGCTATGCTAGTACTTGGTTTAGTCTTTTGATCTATCTTACACTAAAGGTTACTAAAATATGAGCATTATTGTGGAGCTTGTTAACTCCGGCATTGAGGGTTCGTGTAATCCTACGCAATGTGTTCATCATCCAACAAAAGTGTAGAGTATGCATTTATCTATTCCGTTATGTGATCAATGTTGAGAGTGTCCACTAGTGAAAGTGTAATCCCTAGGCCTTGTTCCTAAATACTGCTGAGTTACTACTGCTTGTTTACCTGTACTCATCGCGTTACTACCGCTGCATTACTTCCGCTTGTTTCATCGTTCCGGGCAAAGCACTTTTCTCGGTGTCGTTGCCGTTGCTACTCGCTTATTCATACCACCTCGTATTTCACTATCTCTTCGCCGAACTAGTGCACCTATTAGGTGTGTTGGGGACACAAGAGACTTCTTGCTTTGTGGTTGCAGTGGTTGCATGAGAGGGATATCTTTGACCTCTTCCTCCCCGAGTTCGATAAACCTTGGGTATCCACTTAAGGGAAACTTGCCGCTGTTCTACAAACCTCTCGCTCTTGGAGGCCCAACACCGTCTACAAGAATAGAAGCTCCCGTAGACATCAAGCACTTTTCCGGCGCCGTTGCCGGGAGGAAAGGTAAAAGGCTCTCATACTACGGTCTCGTGTAAAGTATTTTTCTCGGCGCCGTCGTGTGTGTGCTCGAAGCTATTTCCTTTAGATCCCGCAATTGCATCTTGTTGTTTCTTGTTTACACTAGTTTGACATAATGTACAAGAGTGAGCTTCTTATTCTATTTCCTGATTTAAAACATGGATTGTTTGATGCGAAAATTAAAAAACCTATGAAATCTTCTTTGCATGCTCGGTAGTGATATTAGTATGAACGCTTTGAACACCATTGTTGACAATAATATAGAAAGTTCTAAGCTTGGGGAAGCCGGTTTTCATGATATTTTTAGTCCCCCAAGCATTGAGGAGAAAATTTTCTTTGATGATACTTTGCCTCCTATTTATGATGATTATAATGATAGTGGTCTTTTGGTGCCACCTACTATGGAGAGTGAATTTGATTATGATTACAATATGCCTCCTATATTTGATGATGAGAATAATAATGATAGCTACTTTGTTGAATTTGCTCCCACTACAACTAATAAAATTGATTATGCTTATGTGGAGAGTAATTATTTTATGCATGAGACTCATGATAAGAATGTTTCATTTGATAGTTATATTGTTGAGTTTGCTCATGATGCTACTGAAAGTTATTATGAGAGAGGAAAATATGGTTGTAAAAATTTTCATGTTACTAAAACACCTCTCTATGTGCTGAAATTTTTCAAGCTACACTTGTTTTATCTTCCTATGCTTGTTACTTTGCTCTTCATGAACTTGTTTATTTACAAGATTCCTATGCATAGGAAGCATGTTAGACTTAAATGTGTTTTGAATTTGCCTCTTGATGCTCTCTTTTGCTTCACATACTATCTCTTGCGAGTGCATCATTAAAACCGCTGAGCCCATCTTAATGGCTAAAAAGAAAGAACTTCTTGGGAGATAACCCATGTGTTATTTTGCTACAGTACTTTGTTTTATATTTGTGTCTTGGAAGTTGTTTACTACTGTAGCAACCTCTCCTTATCTTAGTTTTGTGTTTTGTTGTGCCAAGTAAAGTCTTTGATAGTAAAGTAAGTACTAGATTTGGATTACTGCGCAGTAAACAGCATTTCTTTGCTGTCACGAATCTGGGTCTAATTCTCTGTAGGTAACTCAGAAAATTATGCCAATTTACGTGAGTGATCCTCAGATATGTACGCAACTTTCATTCAATTTGAGCATTTTCATTTGAGCAAGTCTGCTGGCCTAATAAAAACCATCTTTACGGACTGTTCTGTTTTGACAGATTCTGTCTTTTATTTCGCATTGCCTCTTTTGCTATGTTGGATGAATTTCTTTGATCCATTAATGTCCAGTAGCTTTATGCAATGTCCAGAAGTGTTAAGAATGATTGTGTCACCTCTGAACATGTTAATTTTTATTGTCCACTAACCCTCTAATGAGTTGTTTCGAGTTTGGTGTGGAGGAAGTTTTCAAGGGTCAAGAGAGGAGGATGATATACTACGATCAAGAAGAGTGAAAAGTCTAAGCTTGGGGATGCCCCGTGGTTCATCCCCGCATATATTAAGAAGACTCAAGCGTCTAAGCTTGGGGATGCCCAAGGCATCCCCTTCTTCATCGACAACATTATCAGAGTTCCTCCCCTGAAACTATATTTTTATTCGGCCACATCTTATGTACTTTACTTGGAGCGTCTCGTGTGCTTTTGTTTTTGTTTGTGTTTGAATAAATTGGATTACATCATGCTTGTGTGGGAGAGAGACACGCTCCGCTGGTTCGTATGAACACATGTGTTCTTAGCTCATAATATTCATGGCGAAGTTTCCTCTTCGTTAAATTGTTATATGGTTGGAATTGGAAAATGATACATGTAGTAATTGCTATAAATGTCTTGGGTAATGTGATTCTTGGCAATTGTTGTGCTCATGTTTAAGCTCTTGCATCATATGCTTTGCACCCATTAATGAAGAAATACATAGAGCATGCTAAAATTTGGTTTGCATATTTGGTTTCTCTAAGGTCTAGATAATTTTTAGTATTGAGTTTGAACAACAAGGAAGACGGTGTAGAGTCTTATAATGTTTTCAATATGTCTTTTATGTGAGTTTTGCTGCACCGGTTCATCCTTGTGTTTGTTTCAAATAAGCCTTGCTAGCCTAAACCTTGTATCGAGAGGGAATACTTCTCATACATCCAAAATACTTGAGCCAACCACTATGCCATTTGTGTCCACCATACCTACCTATACTACATGGTATTTTCCCGCCATTCCAAAGTAAATTGCTTGAGTGCTACCTTTAAAATTCCATCATTTACCTTTGCAATATATAGCTCATGGGACAAATAGCTTCAAAACTATTTTGGTATTGAATATGTAATTATGCACTTTATCTCTTATTAAGTTGCTTGTTGTGCGATAACCATGTTTATCGGGGAACGCCATCAACTCATTGTTGAATTTCATGTGAGTCGCTATGCATGTTCGTCTTGTCCGAAGTAAGGGCGATCTACACCGAGTTGAATGGTTTGAGCATGCATATTGTGAGAGAAGAACATTGGGCCGCTAACTAAAGCCATGATTCATGGTGGAAGTTTCAGCTTTGGACAAATATCCTCAAATATCTAATGAGAAAAGAATTATTTGTTGTCAAATGCTTAAAGCATTAAAAGAGGAGTCCATTATCTCGTTGTCTATGTTGTCCCGGTATGGATGTCTAAGTTGAGAATAATCAAAAGCGAGAAATCCAAATGCGAGCTTCTCCTTAGACCTTTGTACAGAGCGGCATAGAGGTACCCCTTTGTGAAACTTGGTTAAAGCATATGTATTGCGGTGATAACCCGGTAGTCCAAGCTAATTAGGACAAGGTGCGGGCACTATTGGTACACTATGCATGAGGCTTGCAACTTATAAGATATAATTTACATGATGCATATGCTTTATTACTACCGTTGACAAAATTGTTTCATGTTTTCAAAATCAAAGCTCTAGCACAAATATAGCAATCGATGCTTTTCCTCTATGAGGACCATTCTTTTACTTTCAATGTTGAGTCAGTTCACCTATTTCTCTCCACCTCAAGAAGCAAACACGTGTGTGAACTGTGCATCGATTCCTACATACTTGCTTATTGCACTTATTATATTACTCTATGTTGACAATATCCATGAGATATACATGTTACAAGTTGAAAGCAACCGCTGAAACTTCATCTTCCTTTGTGTTGCTTCAATGCCTTTACTTTGAATTATTGCTTTATGAGTTAACTCTTATGCAAGACTTATTGATGCTTGTCTTGAAGTGCTATTCATGAAAGGTCTTTGCTTTATGATTCACTTGTTTACTCATGTCATACACATTGTTTTGATCGCTGCATTCACTACATATGCTTTACAAATAGTATGATCAAGATTATGATGGCATGTCACTCCGTAAATTATCTTTGTTATCGTTTTACCTCGCTCGGGACGAGCAGAACTAAGCTTGGGGATGCCGATACGTCTCCAACGTATCGATAATTTCTTGTGTTCCATGCCACATTATTGATGTTATCTACATGTTATATGCACACTTTATGTCATATTCGTGCATTTTCTGGAACTAACCTATTAACAAGATGCCGAAGTGCCAGTCCTCGTTTTCCGCTGTTTTTGGTTTCGAAATCCTAGTAACGAAATATTCTCGGAATCGGACGAAATCAACGCCAAAGATCTTAGAATCCCCGAAGCATCCGAACACACGAGAGGGACCCGGAGGGGGGCACAGGCCCACCACACCATACCCCGGCGCGGCCTAGGGGGCCCGCGCCCCCTAGGGTTTGGCCAGCCCTTCGACCCCCGGCGCCGCCTCTTCGCCTATAAAAGCCCCCGGATCGAAAACATCGGCGCGTTGGACAAAAACCACGAAAACCTTCCGAGCCGCCGCCATCGCGAAGCCAAGATCCGGGGACAGAGTCTCCGTTCCGGCACCCCGCCGGAGCGGGGAAGTGCCCCCGAAGGCTTCTCCATCGACACCGCTGCCATCTCCACCGCCATCTTCATCACCGCTGCTGCTCCCATGAGGAGGGAGTAGTTCTCCATCGAGGCTCGGGGCTGTACCGGTAGCTATGTGGTTCATCTCTCTCCTATGTGCTTCAATACAATAGTCTCATGAGCTGCCTTACATGATTGAGATTCATATGATGATGCTTGTAATCTAGATGTCATTATGCTAGTCAAGTGAGTTTTACTTATGTGATCTCCGGAGACTCCTCGTCCCACGTGTGTAAAGGTGACAGTGTGTGCACCGTGTGGGTCTCTTAGGCTAGATTTCACGTAATACTTATTCACCGTTGAATGGCATAGTGAGGTGCTTATTTATATCTCTTTATGATTGCAATGTGTTTGTATCACAATTTATCTATGTGCTACTCTAGTGATGTGTTATTAAAGTAGTTTTATTCCTCCCGCATGTGTGCAAAGGTGACAAGTGCGTGCACCGTGTTAGTACTTGGTTTATGCTATGATTATGATCTCTTGTAGATTATGAAGTTAACTATTGCTATGATATATTGATGTGATCTATTCCTCCTACATATGCATGAAGGTGACAGGGTGCATGCTATGCTAGTACTTGGTTTAGTCTTTTGATCTATCTTACACTAAAGGTTACTAAAATATGAGCATTATTGTGGAGCTTGTTAACTCCGGCATTGAGGGTTCGTGTAATCCTACGCAATGTGTTCATCATCCAACAAAAGTGTAGAGTATGCATTTATCTATTCTGTTATGTGATCAATGTTGAGAGTGTCCACTAGTGAAAGTGTAATCCCTAGGCCTTGTTCCTAAATACTGCTGAGTTACTACCGCTTGTTTTCTCGTACTACCGCGTTACTACCGCCGCATTACTTACCGCTTGTTTACCGTTCCGGGCAAAGCACTTTTCCGGTGTCGTTGCCGTTGCTACTGCTTATTCATACCACCCGTATTTCACTATCTCTTCGCCGAACTAGTGCACCTATTAGGTGTGTTGGGGACACAAGAGACTTCTTGCTTTGTGGTTGCGAGGTTGCATGAGAGGGATATCTTTGACCTCTTCCTCCCTGAGTTCGATAAACCTTGGGTATCCACTTAAGGGAAACTTGCTGCTGTTCTACAAACCTCTGCTCTTGGAGGCCCAACACTGTCTACAAGAATAGAAGCTCCCGTAGACATCACGCCCCGAACTTGCAGTGCCCCCCGGAGGGGAGGCAGAGATGTTGCCGACACCAGGTGGTGTCGGGCTCGAGTGAGGAGGAGGAGTTGAGGTCCTCGCGGAGCCGGCAGAGCCCTCAGGCCTGGGCCCAAGCTTGAGCGCAGGGCTGAAAGAGAGAAAAAGAAAGAGTTGGAAAAAAGCAACCGGAAAAGACTTGGCAAAAACGAGACAAGCAAAGGAATGGGGCTTACCCGGAGGAAGTGGGCATCTGCTTGCCCTTGTAGCGCCTCGTGCCTACTTGCTTCCCCGCAAAGGGTTCAGTCCGGAAGCGTTTGGCAGGAGGGGCTTGGCTTGACTCGGCATCCGTCGCCGGGGTCTTGTTCTTCTTGCCCCCGACGGTGAGTTTGTCCAGAAACTCCTGGCCAACCGCGGCCTGCAGCGGGGTGACATGCTCATGAACCTGTGAGTTGATGTTGGCTGAGGGAAGATCTACAGAGGAACAATAACGGTGAAATATGAGAGATCAAATAGAGAAGCTACCTCAAGCGAGGTCAGGTCGTCAGACGAACCGGCGGGTTCCGGCGGAGACTTGCCGAGGCGCGAGGCTGGGGTCCTGCCCATCTTCAGATCCCGCCAATGAATAACGGGGTCGGGGTCGAACTTGTCTAAACCGCGTTTCCGGCAAGGGCCTCGCTGGTCAGACTCGATGCCGGGGAAATGGTCCTTGGCCTGAAAGAACAAAAGAAAAAGAAAAGGGGGTTAGTCACAAAGCAAAAGTTACCGGTAAGCCGACCCGAGTTGCGTAATCTCTTACTTCTTGGGTCGGGGGGTTAGTGGAACTAAGAGGCCGAAGACCCCATTCCCAGTCTTCCGGCATGGCAGTCTGGCAGATCTGCCCAGCCTTGAGGACGATGTCCTTCTTGCTGAGAGCGATTCCAGTGATCTTGGTAGGATCACCGGGACCGTACATCTCGCTCATCTTGTGCATGCGGCGCTGGAGGGGAAGCACCCGGCGCGAGATAAAGGCGCGGATAATATCATCTGAGCAGATGCCGGTGCTCTTCATCAGCTGTCTCATGAAGCGTATGATCCGGTTGGTCTCTATGTGAGACTCCTTCGGATTGTAGCTCCAGTTGGCCCTCGTGGGTGGCGCCGGATTGAAGGGCGGCAGGTCGATAAGGACTCGCAGCGCCCGTGTTTTTCACATAGAAGAAGGTCCCTTGCCATAGCCGGCATGACTCGAGACCAGAGAACTTGAAAAAAGGGCTCCCTTGACGGGAGCCGATGATGCAAGACCCGCATTGTACGGGAGGTTTGGGTTTAGGAATTTCCTTGCCCCGAACGGAGTTGATCCGAAGAGCAAAGAAGCGGGCAAACGTCTCACGAGTGGGACGAATGCCGATATAAGCCTCCATGAAGGTGGCATAGCAAGAGAGGTAGAAGATGGCGTTGCCGTGAAGATGGTGAGGTTGAAGTTGATAAAAATCAAGGAAACGCCGGAAAAATCGGAGACCGGAAGGCCGAAGCCGCGCTCAAAGTGAGCGAGAAAGACAACTCGTTCACCGGGTTCGGGCACCGGTACGATCTCATCGCGAGGAAGCCGGCAGGCTACTCCTTCCGGAATCCTCCCGGACCGGTAAAGCCAGTCGATCTCGTATTTGGTAACGTTGGAGCCCATCCAGGCCCCACGGGTGATACCGGAGGAATCCATACCGGAACCCTCACTAGAACTACCGGATGCATGATTGCTACCGGAGTCAGTGTCCATCCGGGCAAGATCGGCGGACAGCCGTCGGAGGATTTGCTACGCCGGCTAGCGGAGGAAGAGGCAGAAGAAGAAGTAGAGGAAGATTCCCCGCTAGACATGAAATTTGGTGAAGAGAAACAAGAATCCCACGATCTACCCCCGCGCGAAGATCTACGAAAGAGAGAAAAAGCAAGAAAAATAAGAAGTAAATACACTACCGAGTCGAGATCTGGAAAGCAAGCAAAAGAGGGGTAAACCCAGATTAAGCCTAACCTGAGGTGGCGGAGTCGCAGAGGAAGAAGTTCGCCGGTGGATTGGTGAGCTTGCCGTGGGAGAGGGAGTCCGTCTGCGGCGAGGTGAAGAAGAGCTCAAGGAAGCACCAATGCCGCGGCTGGGACAGAAGCGCTGCAGGAGTTCTTCACGCGGTGAAGTTCGGCGGCGTCCGGCGGAGCTACGGCGGAGGTCCGTCGGGCGGCGGAGCTCGAACGGTGAAACGGAGTGGCGGAGGCGCAGAGGGCAAGAGCACTGTGCGCGAGGAAGTGGAGAATGCGAGAAGAGGAAGAAGGAGAAGCGGTTCCCCCTTATAAAGGAAGAGGGAGACGTGGGCCAAAAACCGCTGGGCCTCGGTGGTTTGGGTCGTGGGCTGCGACAGTTCGCTCCACGGGCCGCCACGTGGCATGGTGGTACACGCGAGAAAATAGAAAGCCACAGGGAGGTGCACACGGATCCAGAGAGGTGGTTGGGATTCACTGTGAAGCAGTTAATGCGCGCGCAGAAGCCGAAGGGAAGTGACCCCTGACACTGGCGCGTCAGTTACAGTGCGCATGTCACTGACAGGCGCGGGACCCGAGATATTCTCGACTTCGCCGAGGAAGTGTTTAATGACCAACATGTCGGTAAATAAGATGCCGGCAGATACCTTGCAAGCAGAGAAAACGTAAATCTGAGCAAAGAAGCCGGATCTAAGCTGAGAGCCGGAAAAGTTAAACCGGTATCTAAGAGCGTGAGAACCTGGCATGGTCTGTTGGATAGAATCCGCCAGACTATACCAGCTTCGGGGACTAATGTTGGGGGGATGACCCCCGGTATGCCAAAGGCATGCTAAACCGGATGGTTTGAGCCATCAAGATACCGGTTTAATGTTCATACCGGAACATAGAGATAAGAAATTAGCTAAGTGAGGCTAAGCCGGTATCCCCAAGAGGGGTATGCCGGAACCGGATAAGAAGATACCGGGCTACCGGAAGGAAGAGCAGGTCGGCAGGACTGGTCAAAGATTCTCTCCAGAGCTAGAAGACAAGGATGAGCTAAGCAAAGTAGCTTTAAGCGAAGGGCTGACGATAAAGAGAAGGATGACGGTCAAAGAAGCCGGAGGACGTCGGCATCCCCGATTAAAGAGGACTCCGGTGTCATCTATGATTAAAGTAGCTTTATAAAGTAGTTTGTCTAGTCAAAGATGCCATTAGGGTTTCTTGCTCTCGTAAGCCACCCTCTCCCCTATATAAGGAGAGGGGCAGCCCTTCTTACGGGCACGCACGAAGAGAGCTAGGGTTAGAATAACACTTGTACTGAGAAACTTGTAACCTGTTGAGATCAATAAAGAAGATGATCTAGAGCGAGTTCTTCCTTATGTCTTTCTTCTTCAACCTCTAGCCTTGGCTAAGTTCTTGAGGAAACCATCCGGAAGTTCATCCCGTCTAATCACAAACCCTCCCCCGAATCCTCTTGCGTCCATTCGGCCCCAACCTAAGCCATCCTATGGCATCTGTTTGTTCACCACGACAACAATTGGGTCCACAACAAGAGCGTAACCACCCGGGTTCGGCATGATCTTAGGGTGATCCTTGAATGACCAGGTGATTTCCTGATCTGACCACAGCATGTACTTGGGAATTGCCGGCATCACGGCATTTACTTCCATGGAATGGCGATGCACACTTTGCCTGTCGGTTGGCTCAGTGACAAAGACAACACAACACCAATGTGGGTCTTCGTAAACGTTCCGGCCCAAAGGAGCCGGCGGAGGTGGTTGATCATGATTTTCCTCCACCCGATTAACTTGTTGGTGTTGTTGTACCGGTATGGTATTGGCTCCGGTAAGCGGTGGTGGTGGTGGTAATGGATGATGGTGCAGCATGCCATGCGAGGGCGGCAATATTGTGGAACAGCCTTGCGCTTGCGCATCTTTTGCCGCACCTCTCAGCATCAAGTGCTTGATCCAGGAACAATCTTTCGTCAAATGGTTCGCCGACTTCGATGGATGTGGAGTGTGCAGCTTGCACGGCATATCCATTGCCGCTTCCATGGTGTATCTCATATGCTCTTGCCAATCTTTTTTCTGTCCCCATCCTTCTTTTTGAACCCATTTCTTCTTAGGACCCGCCCATGGCTGCGATCCGGTTTTTTGCCTTTGGTTTCCGCTGGGTCCAGAATTTTCCTGCACCGCGGCTACTTGCTGCGGACCATACCTTCGGTCCGGAAAGTCTTCCCTTCTTTTGTTGTGCCGGTTATCCCGGTGTTGATCTTGCCGGGGTTGGCTTGTTTGTGCCGGTTCAGCGTGTACTGCCGGTTGCATTGGATCTCCCAACGCATAGTTTTCCGCCACCCGCATCATTTCAGCCAATGTGCTTGGCATATTTCTTTGTAGCCTTTGCCACAGCGGTGATCCCCTACGGCATCCCTGACTGAACCAAGCAATTGCTTGTGCTTCTATCACTCCTTCACACATGTTTCTCGTTGAGTTCCACCGGGTAAGATAGTCCCGGTCGGTTTCATTCGAACGCTGTTGGCATAAAGCGAGCTGCTGAGGCCTGTTTGGCCTCTTGTAAGTACTGCTGAAGTTGCTCACAAAGGCTTCCTCAAAGTCCAACCATCCATGTATGCTTCCTACCGGCAAGTTGTTAAGCCAAATACGTGCAGGCCCTACTAGGTAGGATGGTATGATTCTTACAGCCCAACGTCGGTTTACCCCGCCACCAGCTACATAGACAGCCGTGACATAGTCCGCCAGCCAATCTTCCGGCTTGGTCGTGCCATCATATGTTTTTGTGTCTCGGGGCAGTTGGAAATTGCATACCGGTGGCTCTTCTCCCATGATCCGCGGGCCAAAGCACTTTGGGCCAGGAGGACCCTCAGATTCGATTATCTCTGAAAGATGCACTCTGTCCAGCCTGTGCCTCGCATCCTGGCCTGGCAAGCATCTTTCCCCCACACGTTCCCCCAAAGGGTTCCGGTAGGTTCTGACTCGTTCCACCTCGGAATCTCCTTCTTCATATCTTTGTGGTTCCGCGGCTCTTGCCTGCTGGTACCTTGGTGGTCGCATTTCTTCTTCAGCATACGCTGCCCTTGCAGCTCGATAATTTTGCCCGGTTTCATGTCTACCGGCATGATTGTTTCCGACATAACCATTTCGCGCATAGCCATTTCCGGCATAGCCGCGACCTGCTCCATAGCTTTTTTCTCCGGCATCGTGTGGCCCGGCTTTTTGTTTTCCTAAGAAGAACCCGGATCATACACGGTCATCTGCCGCGCATTCATTTCTTTTTCCCTTCTTTTATCCGGATGGGGGGACGATGCCTACCCCTGGGATTTGCTTCCGGCAACTTTCGTCGACCGGATCGATTTTGACTGGAGCGCTGCTTTGTTCATTCTAGCAAGCTCATCATTTTGTGCCTGTATTGTATTGATGGCGTGTAATACACACGTTCGTTGGGAACCCCAAGAGGAAGGTATGATGCGCACAGCAGCAAGTTTTCCCTCAGAAAGAAACCAAGGTTTATCGAACCAGGAGGAGCCAAGAAGCACGTTGAAGGTTGATGGCGGCGGGATGTAGTGCGGCGCAACACCAGGGATTCCGGCGCCAACGTGGAACCTGCACAACACAACCAAAGTACTTTGCCCCAACGAAACAGTGAGGTTGTCAATCTCACCGGCTTGCTGTAACAAAGGATTAGATGTATAGTGTGGATGATGATTGTTTGCAGAAAACAGTAGAACAAGTATTGCGATAGATTGTATTTAATGTAAAAGAATGGACCAGGGTCCACAGTTCACTAGAGGTGTCTCTCCCATAATATAAATAGCATGTTGGGTGAACAAATTACAGTCGGGCAATTGACAAATAGAGAGGGCATGACCATGCACATACATGATATGATAAGTATAGTGAGATTTAATTGGGCATTACGACAAAGTACATAGACCGCTATCCAGGCATGCATCTATGCCTAAAAAGTCCACCTTCGAGGTTATCATCCGAACCCCTTCCAGTATTAAGTTGTAAACAACGGACAATTGCATTAAGTATGGTGCGTAATGTAATCAATAACTACATCCTCGGACATAGCATCAATGTTTTATCCCTAGTGGCAACGAGCACATCCACAACCTTAGAACTTTCTCATCACTTGTCCCGCGATTTAATGGAGGCATGAACCCACTATCGAGCATAAATACTCCCTCTTGGAGTTAAGAGTAAAAACTTGGCCAGAGCCTCTACTAATAACGGAGAGCATGCAAGATCATAAACAACACATAGGTAATAGATTGATAATCAACATAACATAGTATTCTCTATCCATCGGATCCCGACAAACACAACATATAGCATTACAGATAGATGATCTTGATCATGTTAGGCAGCTCAGAAGATCCGACAATGAAGCACATAAGGAGAAGACGACCATCTAGCTACTGCTATGGACCCATAGTCCAGGGGTGAACTACTCACTCATCACTCCGGAGGCGACCATGGCGGTGAAGAGTCCTCCGGGAGATGATTCCCCTCTCCGGCGAGGTGCCGGAGGCGATCTCCTGAATCCCCCGAGATGGGATTGGCGGTGGCGGCGTCTCAGTAAGGTTTTCCGTATCGTGGCTCTCGGTACTGGGGGTTTCGCGACGGAGGCTTTAAGTAGGCGAAAGGGCAGGTCAAAGGGCGTCACGGGGGCCCCACACAACAGGGCCGCGCGGGCCCCTTGCTGGCCGCGCCGCCCTAGTGTGGCGGCGCCCGTGGCCCCACTTCGTCTTCTCTTCGGTCTTCCGGAAGCTTCGTGGCAAAATAGGCCCCTGGGCGTTGATTTCGTCCAATTCCGAGAATATTTCTTTACTAGGATTTCTGAAACCAAAAACAGCAGAAAACGACGAACTGGCTCTTCGGCATCTCGTTAATAGGTTAGTGCCGGAAAATGCATAAATATGACATAAAGTATGCATAAAACATGTAGATATCATCAATAATGTGGCATGGAACATAAGAAATTATCGATACGTCAGAGACGTATCAGCATCCCCAAGCTTAGTTCCTGCTCGTCCCGAGCAGGTAAACGATAACAAAGATAATTTCTGGAGTGACATGCCATCATAACATGTATATTAATGCAGCAATCAAAACAATGGTAATGACATGAGTAAACAAATGAATCATAAAGCAAAGACTTTTCATGAATAGCACTTTCAAGACAAGCATCAATAAGTCTTGCATAAGAGTTAACTCATAAAGCAATAAATCAAAGTAAAGGTATTGAAGCAACACAAAGGAAGATTAAGTTTCAGCGGTTGCTTTCAACTTATAACATGTATATCTCATGGATATTGTCAATGTAAAGTAGTATAACAAGTGCAATATGCAAGTATGTAGGAATCAATGCACAGTTCACACAAGTGTTTGCTTATTGAGGTGGAGAGAAATAGGTGAACTGACTCAACATAAAAGGTAAAAGAATGGGCCCTTCGCAGAGGGAAGCATTGATTACTATTTTTGTGCTAGAGCTTTTCATTTTGAAAACAAGAAACAATTTTGTCAACGGTAGTAATAAAGCATATGTATCATGTAAATTATATCTTACAAGTTGCAAGCCTCATGCATAGTATACTAATAGTGCCCGCACCTTGTCCTAATTAGCTCGGATTACCAGGATTATCATTGCAATACACATTTTTTAACCAAGTGTCACAAAGGGGTACCTCTATGCCGCCTGTACAAAGGTCTAAGAAGAAAGCTCGCATTTGGATTTCTCGCTTTTGATTATTCTCAACTTAGACATCCATACCGGGACAACATAGACAACAGATAATGGACTCCTCTTTAATGCATAAGCATGTAGCAACAATTAATGTTCTCAAATGAGATTGAGGATATTTGTCCAAAACTGAAACTTCCACCATGATTCATGGCTTTAGTTAGCGGCCCAATGTTCTTCTCTAACATTATGCATGCTCTAACCATTAAATGAGTGGTAAATCTCCCTTACTTCAGACAAGACGGACATGCATAGCAACTCACATGATATTCAACAAAGAGTAGTTGATGGCGTCCCCAGGAACATGGTTATCGCTCAACAAACAACTTAATAAGAGATAAAGTGCATAAGTACATATTCAATACCACAATAGTTTTTAAGCTATTTGTCCCATGAGCTATATATTGCAAAGGTAAAGAATGGAAATTTTAAAGGTAGCACTCAAGCAATTTATTTTGGAATGGTGGAGAAATACCATGTAGTAGGTAGGTATGGTGGACACAAATGGCATAGTGGTTGGCTCAAGTATTTTGGATGCATGAGAAGTATTCCCTCTCGATACAAGGTTTAGGCTAGCAAGGTTATTTGAAACAAACACAAGGATGAACCGGTGCAGCAAAACTCACATAAAAGACATATTGTAAACATTATAAGACTCTACACCGTCTTCCTTGTTGTTCAAAACTCAATACTAGAAATTATCTAGACTTTAGAGAGACCAAATATGCAAACCAAATTTTAGCAAGCTCTATGTATTTCATCATTAATAGGTGCAAAGTATATGATGCAAGAGCTTAAACATGAGCACAACAATTGCCAGGTATCAAATTATTCAAGATATTTTAGAATTACTACATGTAGCATTTCCCGATTCCAACCATATAACAATTTAACGAAGAAGATTCAACCTTCGCCATGAATACTATGAGTAAAGCCTAAGGACATATTTGTCCATATGCAACAGCGGAGCATGTCTCTCTCCCGCACAATGAATGCTAGGATCCATTTTATTCAAACAAAAACAAAAACAAAAACAAACCGACGCTCCAAGAAAAGCACATAAGATGTGATGGAATAAAAATATAGTTTTAGGGGAGGAACCTGATAATGTTGTCGATGAAAAAGGGATGCCTTGGGCATCCCCAAGCTTAGACGCTTGAGTCTTCTTAAAATATGCAGGGGTGAACCACCGGGGCATCCCCAAGCTTAGAGCTTTCACTCTCCTTGATCATATTGTATCATCTCCCTCTCTTGATCCTTGAAAACTTCCTCCACACCAAACATAAAACAACTCATTAGAGAGTTAGTGCACAATTAAAATTTACATGTTCAGAGGTGACATAATCATTCTTAACACTTCTGGACATTGCACAAAGCTACTGGACATTAATGGAACAAAGAAATTCATCCAACATAGCAAAAGAGGCAATGCGAAATAAAAGGCAGAATCTGTCAAAACAGAAAAGTTCGTAAAGACGAATTTTAAAGTGGCACCAGACTTGCTAAAATGAAAATGCCCAAATTGAATGAAAGTTGCGTACATATCTGAGGATCATGCACGTAAATTGGCATATTTTTCTGAGCTACCTACAGAGAGGCAGGTCGAAATTCGTGACAGCAAAGAAATCTGTTTCTGCGCAGTAATCCAAATCTAGTATGAACCTTACTATCAACGACTTCACTTGGCACAACAATGCACAAAACTAAGATAAGGAGAGGTTGCTACAGTAGTAAACAACTTCCAAGACTCAAATATAAAATAAAAGTACTGTAGTAAAAACATGGGTTGTCTCCCATAAGCGCTTTTTTTAACGTCTTTCAGCTAGGCGCAGAAAGTGTATATCAAGTGTTATCGAGGGATGAAGCATCAACATTACCTTGGGCTTTACCCTTACCTTTCTTGTTCTTTTTATTACTCTTTGATTTAGGGAATATATGTCTACCCCCGGGTGTAGAGGTGAATTTTAGGGTGCCTTCTCCCATATCTATGACTGCTCCCAATAGTTTCAACAGGGATCTTCCGAGTGTGATTTGTCCTGTTCCTGCACATTCAATAACAAGATAATAAATGGATACGGTTGTATGCACACCCACAGCTATTCCTTTAGGAATTATAACAGAGTTATCAATAAGAGTTATTCCTTCTCCCCCTTCAACGAATCCCCAAAGTTTCAAAGATTCATGAATACTCTTAGGCATTAGGCAAAATTCAGACATAATATCACAATTGGCATGAAGAGTTTGGTCACCGATAACAATTTTAATAGTAGGATCCCATAATGAAGGTTCACAGTTCACTAAAACTTGATCAAGACGATTACGAACATATCTATAATTTTCATTCAAGCGAGATGCACTTGTCTCAAGAGTGTTTAATCTATTATAAATGCTAATAAGGGCTGAATCAAAGTTATTAGCTGAATCATGTGATGCAACCAACTTCTTTATGGCATTAAAAGCTTGATCCCCATTGCAATGAAGGAAATCTCCTCCTACTATAGTATCCAAGGCATATCTATAGCGAATCATAAGCCCAAAATAAAAATTACTAAGGAGCAGACTTAGAGTCATTTGAGGTTCAGCTTTACGATAAGAATCAAAAATTCTAGACCAAGCATCTTTAAAACTCTCCTCATCCCCTTGTTTAAAAGTGAAGACTAATTCCTCAGGTGAAGAAGTAACAGGTGCAGAACTAGACATGGTAACAAAAGTAAAATGCAAGTAACTAATTTTTTTGTGTTTTTGATATAGAGAACAAGACAGTAAATAAAGTAAAGCTAGCAACTAATTTTTTTGTGTTTTAATATAATGCAGCAAACAAGAAAGTAAATAAAATAAAACAAGGCAAAAACAAAGTAAAGAGATTGGATTGTGGAGACTCCCCTTGCAGCGTGTCTTGATCTCCCCGGCAACGGCGCCAGAAAATATTGCTTGATGGCGTGTAATACACACGTTCGTTGGGAACCCCAAGAGGAAGGTATGATGCGCACAGCAGCAAGTTTTCCCTCGAGAAAGAAACCAAGGTTTATCGAACCGGGAGGAGCCAAGAAGCACGTTGAAGGTTGATGGCGGCGGGATGTAGTGCGGCGCAACACCAGGGATTCCGGCGCCAACGTGGAACCTGCACAACACAACCAAAGTACTTTGCCCCAACGAAACAGGGAGGTTGTCAATCTCACCGGCTTGCTGTAACAAAGGATTAGATGTATAGTGTGGATGATGATTGTTTGCAGAAAACGAGTAGAACAAGTATTGCAGTAGATTGTATTTAATGTAAAAGAATGGACCGGGGTCCACAGTTCACTAGAGGTGTCTCTCCCATAAGATAAATAGCATGTTGGGTGAACAAATTACAGTCGGGCAATTGACAAATAGAGAGGGCATGACCATGCACATACATGATATGATAAGTATAGTGAGATTTAATTGGGCATTACGACAAAGTACATAGACCGCTATCCAGCATGCATCTATGCCTAAAAAGTCCACCTTCAGGTTATCATCCGAACCCCTTCCGGTATTAAGTTGTAAACAACAGACAATTGCATTAAGTATGGTGCGTAATGTAATCAATAACTACATCCTCGGACATAGCATCAATGTTTTATCCCTAGTGGCAATAGCACATCCACAACCTTAGAAATTTACGTCACTCGTCCCAGATTTAATGGAGGCATGAACCCACTATCGAGCATAAATACTCCCTCTTGGAGTTAAGAGTAAAAACTTGGCCAGAGCCTCTACTACTAACGGAGAGCATGCAAGATCATAAACAACACATAGGTAATAGATTGATAATCAACATAACATAGTATTCTCTATCCATCGGATCCCGACAAACACAACATATAGCATTACAGATAGATGATCTTGATCATGTTAGGCAGCTCACAAGATCCGACAATGAAGCACATAAGGAGAAGACAACCATCTAGCTACTGCTATGGACCCATAGTCCAGGGGTGAACTACTCACTCATCACTCCGGAGGCGACCATGGCGGTGAAGAGTCCTCCGGGAGATGATTCCCCTCTCCGGCAGGGTGCCGGAGGCGATCTCCTGAATCCCCCAAGATGGGATTGGCGGCGGCGGCGTCTCAGTAAGGTTTTCCGTACTGGGGGTTTCGCGACGGAGGCTTTAAGTAGGCGAAAGGGCAGGTCAAAGGGCGTCACGGGGGCCCCACACAACAGGGCCGCGCGGGCCCCTTGCTGGCCGCGCCGCCGTAGTGTGGCGGCGCCCCGTGGCCCCACTTTGTCTTCTCTTCGGTCTTCTGGAAGCTTCGTGGCAAAATAGGCCCCTGGGCGTTGATTTCGTCCAATTCCGAGAATATTTCTTTACTAGGATTTCTGAAACCAAAAACAGCAGAAAACAACAACTGGCTCTTCGGCATCTCGTTAATAGGTTAGTGCCGGAAAATGCATAAATATGACATAAAGTATGCATAAAACATGTAGATATCATCAATAATGTGGCATGGAACATAAGAAATTATCGATACGTCGGAGACGTATCATGTATCAAGCAACTCCGTAACTCTGTCCTGCTGCTTTGCTAATGCATCACCGGATAACGAGTCACACATTTCCATAGCGGCCTTAGCAGCTTTTATAGTTTTATCCGGACTACTTTACTTAGGTTTCTCTACGATGCTCACAGATGCAGAGGTACTTTTGCCGGCAAGAATTTCCTTACGCAAATCCTGATCTAGATTGCGAGCCTTAAGCCGGTTTTCCGGCATCCTAGCAGTATGAGCGCTAACTGAAGCAAAACCATGGGCAGCGTTATACTCACGTAGGGTTAGGTTCAGCTCGCGCTGCGCCTGGATGATGTTTGCGCCGCCGGTAAGCAGCGCCTTGCGCGTGGCCTCCAGCTCCGCCTGAGCCTTTGCCGGGTCGATGTTCTGCGCGATGGGCGTCGCCAGCACGTTCATCGCCGCTTGGAGTGGCGTTTCCGGTGGTGCTGAAGATGCTCCCGCAGCGCCTGCGTCGCGCTCCAGCGGTGTCTTGGCCGGGCGGGTCGATGCCGCACGGCCAGCGCCTTCATCCACAGCTTCTTTGCCGGCGCCGGCCACGCCAGCCATCATGACCTCCACGCTGCCGGCGGCGCGGCCAGCACACAGCCACCTTGGCGGATCGGGTGCCACCAGCACCGGCGAGAGGCACTGGCGCACAGGGACGGTGCCGAAGTAGATGCGGTGGCTGCCGAACTCGATGATGCGGCCGTTCTTGGGGAACTTACCGCCGTTGGCGAAGCAGCCTGCGTTGTCGTTGATGAAGTCCATGGCGTAGATGCGCTGCACGAGCGCAGACACCGTACGCTCGCCATCGACGTCGAGGAGGCCCGCCCGAATGTGTACTCCAGCAAGCACCTCTCTCTGCCCCACGGTGGGTGCCAACTGTCGTCGTGGTGAACAGACAGATGCCATGGGATGGCTTAAGTTGGGGCCGAGTTGGACGCTAGAGGATTCGGGGGAGGGTTTTTGGATTAGATTGGATGAACTTCCGGGTGCTTTCCTCAAAAACTTGGCCTAAGCCAGAGGTAGAAGAAGAGAGACACAAGGAAGAACTCTGCTCTAGATCTTTCTCTTCATTGATTTCAACAGGATACAAGTTTCTGGATACCAGATAGCTTATGAACTCTACGTGCCCGCGATGGGGGTGTGCCCCCTCTCCTTATATAGGGGAGTGGGTGGCTTACAGGGGAAGAAACCCTAATGGCATCTTTGAACAAACAAACTACTTTACAAAGCTACTTTAATCATAGGTGACGCCGGTATCTTCTTTAATCGGGGAGGCTGACGTCCTCCGGTTGCTTTTGGCGTCACCTTCCTCTTTTGGCGTCAGGGCTTCGTTTAAAGCTACTTTGCTTAGGTCACCCTTGTCCTCTAGTTCCTGAGAGAATCTTTGACTAGTTCTGCCGACGTGCTACAGTGCTCTTCTTACCGGCAGCCTGGTGTCTTCTTAGCCCATACCGGTATGCCTCTCTTTGGGGATACCGGTATAGACTTACCTTGCCAAACACTTAACGTTGTTCTCCCGAATGAATATTAAGCCGGTACCTTGATGGCTCCAACCATCCGGTTTGGCATGCCTTTGGCATACCGGGGGTCATCCCCCCAACATTAAGATACAACTTTAAGTTTATTACATGTAATCTTCATGTGACTTCGTTTGCTTTTTGAAGACCATTTTTGTTCCTATAGTCATGTAAGTATACGATCTGTACCCATACATATATGGTGTATATCGCACCATATACACCGTGAGTATATCACACAAATGTATGTTATTGACATTTGTCTTTCCTTTCCCAGTTAATATATGTACCGATGATGCAATGTCACATCAAGATGAAATTATGCAAATTGATAAGGATCAACATACTCCAGTTCGGAATGAAGTGATGAAGTCGAATGAATTATCAGAGGAATTAATCAGTATGGTGATAATTCCTTCCGTATAATTTTTTGCATATGTCAGTTATGTCTTTATTATTTTTCAAATTTCATCATGGACTTCATTTTATTTCATCCAGATTGTAAGAATAGTGGAAAAAATCAGGAGGCATAGCTGTGCTACTAAGAACAAGAGGAAGGTTGGTATACTAGTTCTTCGCTCTCTTTTTGCGATTTTTTATTTGATGATTATTCCTTTTTTTACGTGGATTGATTTCTTCTCTTGAGTACACCTAGTATCAAGTTTTCTATTTCAATGCTCAAACTTGTTTCGGTCATCATATTTCTTATGAATTTCTAAATTTTGTATAACGATTCATAGCTATTACGTTCTTTTTGATGAATTGCGTGTTCTCATGTATTACAGTGAGTAATAAGGAAAAAATGAAGGAAATGTATGTGATGCTGATGACGAGACTAAAGCTTGTAGCAGGTGCATTACTACATTCTTCTTCAAAGTCCTTGACAGAGTACGCGCTTGCCCAAGGTATGTTGAGCTTGTCATCATGATGGACTTTGGGCATACGCTGGAATTTGTTGAGTGCATCACCCCTAGAATGTTCGTTCAGAGGGTTGCTGATCATATTGACATGAAGGAATGTACCATCAATGTTAGGACAAAATCTATTTTGCTGTCACCTCAGACTGTTGTTGAAACTCTTGGTACCCCCTGCGGTGAGTTTCTAGTGGATAGCGATGAAGAGGCAGGGAAAAAGCTATTCTGCAGTCATTTGGCATAGAGGAAGTGCCTTCGATAAGATTTTTCGGAAAGAGTATACTTGGGAAAGAAAATCTTCCAGATAACATGTTTTGCAGATGCTTCATGGCAGTCTGTCTTGGTTCATTCTTTCGTACCAATTCAAACACAAAAGTAAGGATGAAGTACATGGGTGTTTTCATTGATGTTCATAGTATAAGGAACATGAATTGGTCAAAGTTCATTCATGAGTGGATGATGTCCTATATACAAAAATATTTGGACAACCCAGCCAAAGGAACAAGACTAAGCCAAACTCTAGGTGGATGCATATACCACCTTGCAGTACGTTACGATTCTTTATAGTCCCATCTACTACACTTCTATCTTTATTTTTTTATCATGAATTTGTGCTTGCTTACTATTCTTATTGATTCATTTATCTCTGGTTGTCTGCAATTATATTATAAACAGGTCAGGTTTCTTAACTTCGTAGAGTTGGGATCCATCAGTCAAATGCCTACTACTTTGCCTATGATAAAGGTTTAGAAGGAGAAACTGATCAAAGTGTTCAGAGACATGTTTATGGGAACTAATGAAAAATATGGATCATATCCCGTAAGAATTCTTTGTCTTTCCGGTCCTTTTCATCTTAGTTACAAGCATTCAATTTTTTGTTTTTTGGCCTGTTTTTCATTTGTTTTTCAGGCTACGGAAATATTTTCTTAGAGTTATACAATTTTGAAGAATACGGTGTGTCATCCCAAGTTCAACTAACATACAAGCAATTTATACTGTACTTTTATACTTCTTTACACACTATTTTTTTATAATGCTACACTTTATTGATTACAGTCTATTTAACCGACATAGTTAGCCATGTAATATCACTATTAAATATTAGTTACAATGTTCGCTTTTATAAAATTTTAATATACGTCATTACAAAAATATTTTTGTGCTAAACTGAACAAGATTTTGTAACAACAATTACCTTTTTAATTATATTTAACAATTGCATATAAATTATGTAGTGTAAATTTGTGGATATTTTGTATCCGAAATGTCATGGTAGAGAACTCTAATGCTGATGATCAAACAAATATCTTAATAGATCTTTCTTGTGCATGATTAGGTAAATATATTTGAAGAAATTTCTAGAATACATACTGAATTGTTGCATAGATTTTATACCAATGTTTTGCGGTAATATGTTTGACAATTTACATGGGTTCAATAAGGAGATAAAAATGTGTGATTCTATGTACCTTGTGCCGCAAGAACATGTTTTATAGTAGTCACCAACAAACATAAATATGACGCCGATTTTGTTACACGTACAGTTCGATTATTTGATATGGTCTCATGCAATGCACTTGATATCATCTAGTGTATGAAATAAGAAGTTCTACACAAAATTTCAAAATGAAAATTTGGTTAACTTATATTTCAGTACAACATGCAAAATTTCTATTAGAAAGAGGTTTGTATCCTTATTAAACCCTCACCGCCTCCGATCAGAATACCCAGGAAATATGATCAAATTGTTGTATTCAAATCCAAAACTCACATTGTGGTATAAATGATTTTTCGATACTTCTTGTTAACATGAATCATGTATCCTACAGAAAAACTAAGGGCACATTCCTCTAATAAGAAACACACAAGTTTGGACAAGACACAAGCTGAAAATTTAAGCAACTTTTCCTTGAATGCTAATTTTGTCACACAACTTGGTCTATTTAGGTTGCATCAAATTTATATCAAACTTTGGAGTTCTCCCAATAAGTTGGGTAGTTGGCTATGGGGAATACCATCTATATTTATATCTCATATTCTTGTTGGAGCAGAACGGCTGTGTTGGGCTTGTTGCTTTGCACGGATACAATGTGTCACAAAAAGAAGATTTAATCGGAATCTGACTACATGGTACACGCTCGTGTTAGCATTGACTTTGTATGTGGTTTCAGCTTTAACACTGGGAGCACAGGGAGTTTTATAAAGCGACATGTATCCAAGTGGAGCAGGTAGTAATGGGTGTTTCTACCCTCACATGGATGACCAGATGACGATATAAGGTGTGTTTGGATTGCTACCGAGGAATACCCTACCATTTTTAGGTCATAGCCAAAAGATTGGTTCTTGTTTGGATATTTGACATCGTTTTGGCTTGATAATCCTCCACTACCAACTTGAGTTTATTTTTTAGCCAAAGTTGGTCAACTTGTGGACAAGGAATAACTCAACCAAAATATTGGCTAGCCAAAATTTTGGTAGGAAAAATCTGGGGCACAAACTAAACACGCCCTATAGACTCTGGATATGGTCTCCACCTCGTTAGATGGTCTTATTTTTTTTCCTGTCTTGCTAGTAATGTTATGAATGAAAGGTTGCATTTTATGGGTTTTGTGCCTCATTCTGATGCAGAGGCTAGGAGTAAATCCTTTTACCTGTACCGCCTTTCTTCAATTTTTAAGTCAATAAAGTTCCCTTCACTGAGAAAACATAGGGTTACCAGGAGGAAAGATGCCTCTCGGGGCATCTGAGAATGATTCAAGCCCTGGATTGCATTACTTAATTGATTTACTAGGCCGCTTCTTAAGTGCTTTGACCATGCCACAAAAAACTTCTTCCAGTCGGATCACTTGTTGGAAAAACATAATGCTCACACATGTTCCACACGGACAAGGAAGCATAATATAATGAAAGCCGTCTGAGATTCTTTCTATAGGAACCCTGAAGATAAAGGATCCTTGCCTAGAAGAGAATAAGGGAGTTGGATGTAAGGAAGCTCAAGCGAAAATGCAATTCTCGGGTGAGGGAAGGTCCAAGGAGAAATCAGAGTCTGCTAGCTCCTTCTGATGGGATTCGTAGCATAGAAAACAAAAAATTTCCTACCGCAGGAACGAATAACAAGCCATGATCCAATCTAAAAGATGGTAGCAACGAGAAGATCATGAGACTAACCCTCGAAGATTTCCAAAGCCTACGAGATTAGATCTCGTTGTTGCTGTAGTCGATCACTTGCCGCTTTCGAAAGCGCGTAGAAGATCTTGACGGTGCCACAGTCGGGCAGCACCTCCGTACTCGGTCACACGTTCGGTGTTGATGAAGACGTCCTTCTCCCCGTTCCAGCGGGCAGCGGAAGTAGTAGATCCTCCTCGGAATCCCGGCAGCACGACGGCGTGGCGGCGGTGGTGGTGGAGAACTCCGGCAGGGCTTCGCCAAAGCGCTACTAGAGTTGTATGTGGAGGAGGGGCGGCTAGGGTTTGGGAGAGAGAGGGGGCTAGGGCGCCGGCCATGGGAGCCCTAGGTGGTGCGGCCAAGTCTAGGGCTGCCCCCTCCCTCTCCTCCTCATTATATAGGTGGAACCCCAAGGGTTTGCCCAAAGTCTTCGAATAAGACCCCAATTCAAAAACTGCCTTTTGGACGAAACCTAGAGAGACATGGACTCTCCCCTTTCCCCTTTCTTTGGCCGGCCAAGGAGGTGGAGTCCACCATGGACTCCACCCTCCCACTTGGTTGGCTGGTTAGGGTTGGTGGAGTCCAACCGGGACTCCACCTTCCATAGTGATTTCTTCCGGAAGGTTATAGAACATTCTAGCGCCTTCCATAAATACACCGGATCATTTCCAAACTTGGAAAGTGACTTCCTATATATGAATCTTATTCTCCGGACCATTCCGGACCTCCTCATGATGTCCTGGATCCCATCCGAGACTCCGAACAAAACTTCGAACTCCATTCCATATTCCATATCTACTTAAAACGACATCAAACCTTAAGTGTGTTACCCTACGGTTCGTGAACTATGCAGACATGGTTGAGACTTCTCTCCGACCAATAACCAATAGCGGGATCTGGAGATCCATAATGGCTCCCACATATTCAATGATAACTTAGTGATCGATTGAACCATTTACATACGATACCGATTCCCTTTGTCACGCGATATTTTACTTGTCTGAGGTTTGATCATCGTTATCTCTATACCTCGTTCAACCTCGTCTCCGACAAGTACTCTTTACTCGTACCGTGGCATATCATCTCTTGTGAACCATTCACATGCTTGCAAGCTAATCAGACGACATTCCACCGAGAGGGCCCAGAGTATATCTATCCGTCGTCGGGATGGACAAATCTCACTCTTGATCCATATGCCTCAACTCATACTTTCCGAATACTTAATCCCACCTTTATAACCACCCATTTACGCAGTGGAGTTTGATGTAATTAAAGTACCCTTCCGGTATAAGTGATTTACATGATCTCATGGTCGAAGGACTAGGTAACTATGTATCAAAAGCTTATAGCAAACTGAACTTAATGACGTGATCTTATGCTACGCTTATTTTGGGTGTGTGTCCATTATATCATTCACTCAATGACATAACCTTGTTATTAATAACATCCAATGTTCATGATCATGAAACCATGATCATCTATTAATCAACAAGCTAGTTATACAAGAGGCTTACTAGGGACTCTTTGTTGTTTACATAACACACATGTATCAATGTTTCGGTTAATATAATTTTAGCATGGTATGCAAACATTATCATAAACACAAAGATATATTATAATAACCATTTTATTATTGCCTCTTGGGCATATCTCCAACACCTTCCCCATACTATAGTGAAAGGGAAAATATAAAGATTACCACTAAAGCAGCCCAAGCAAGACTGACTATATCCATGTAGATTCTGTCTCGTAAATAAAAAGGCAAAAATATTGGATTTCAAATAATCATAGTGGAATCAATGGCGCAAAGTCAAAACACACTTGTTGACTAGGGACCACCCACATTCATTCATTGTTCTGTTGTGGATTCGAACCACTAGCACAAATTAGATTTCGAGTCCACTGCACTAAACAAGGATTTCCAGTCCTTCTTGAATGAGGGTAAGATCAAGCATCACGAACAAAGAAAGACTATTTTAGGAGTCCGCCATATCAAGGGAAATGTATCCAAAATATAGTCTTTGTATCAGAGGTGTATTGTTTAGGTACCCCGTGCCAAATTAGTGTACACATTGCTAAAAGTAACTATTTTGCTGAAAATCAGGCCTCTGATTTTTATTAAGTCTCTGTCAACTATTTTAGTCATTATATTTGTCTCGTGATTCATGCTAATATGACAGTTACAAGTGAATTTCAACATAGAAAATTGTGCACGCAACACAAAAATAATTTCTCATGATGTAAAATATTGTTCATCCAATACATTTTTTTGTTCATGAGGTAAAAAAAATGATCCAATACAACTTTTTTGTTCACGATTTTTTTTGAACATCACATATAATAGAATTATTAATGAGGCCAGCCCACTGAGATTTACCCATGGTGGCATGCCCATGGCCGAGGCCACATCATACAAAGTTAAGGTTATCCGTCATCTCTCAACAACTTGATGTGCTTGTCATGGTTTATCAAGGTTTTGTTTACCGATGGATAACCTTTTTTAGATGAATCGTCCCACTTTATTAAGCAATAATGTTCAAAAATGGCATAAGGATCATTACAATTTTTGGAGGATTTAACAGCCACAGGTGGCACCCCGATCAAGAGATGTAGCTGCACGGGCTAGATTGTAAGCTTCTACTATATATTACCTTCATTCATGAATGAAACGAACATCAACAAACCTGAGTGAATACTAATTGATATCTCGATTAACACATGCGTTAGAACCTCTAGATCTCTAATAACTCCTAGACAGTCCGAGGTAATACTAACCTGGCGCACATCCAAGTCCTCGGCTTCAGCTAGAGTGTCCCTACAAGTCAAAGTTTCAAGAACATTTGGGTCTAAAATGCCAGGAAAAACTGTCGCTGCCGCGCCCATGAATATGCCTTCTTGGTTTCGACAGATAGCACCAACTGCACCTTAATTGCTTGCACGAGACATAACTCCATCAACGGTGACCTTGCAGAAGCCAGAAGGTGGAGCCAGCCGACTGCCTGACCCTGTTACGGCCGGTTGAGCATGTTTTTGAACTATAGGCTTCACAAGTTGATGGAGATCAGATATATATATATCCCCTACTGAACAAATGAGTAGATAATGGATTTTGAAAAATTTGCTCATGAACAAATTTGTTGGATAACCGAGTTTCCGCTGCATCCTCTGCAAATTGGTTTTCTGAGCAAAAAAAATCAGATTTTCTGAATTGGGCCAGGCCTAAATGCGATTTTTTAATGTTCTATTATTCTTCGAGTGGGTATCAAAATTAGACGAAACACCCAGTAATTTGAATGTGAAAATTTAAAAATGTTAGTGTTTAAATTTATCCAGTAACATATCGAGATTTCTCTTTAAACATGGTAATCGGAAGTTCAGACCTCCCTCACGAAAGTACCAATTTAGTAACCAACACCTTATGGTCTTCCATTGGGCCAGTAGTTTTTTCTTCTCACAGATGGAAAGTGGACGGTTGTCAGGCATCACCGACTATGTTGGTGGCGGTGTGTCGAGGTATTCCACGTGGAAAATCATACGAACATAGACCTAACAGATGGCTGGTTTATTTGTTGGCTCCTTCCCTAATTTTAGGGCTGTAAACGTGAGACGTTTTCCCCCATATGTCAAGTCGTTTCCGTAGAATAGCCGTAGGTGTAGCATTGTTCTTTTGCTAGGGAAAAGCTAGACTTACGGATTCCACCTTATGGAAAAATCACATCGTAGGTGTAGTCTTCCTCTTTTTGCTATGTGGTTCTCTGGAGCTCGTCTTAAGTCTTGTGTGCGTCTTCAGTCTTGGTGTCCGACATTGGAGCATCACTGAAACGGACTGTTTTGTGAAAAGTTTATCTAACCAGAATTCGTTCAGACCTTAAGGGTAATCCACACCTCTTGGAGTGCCTGCATGTCCCTCCGAAATCTTCCTGTCAATATGCAGGTTTGGCTTATACACTACAGCAATTTCAGTTAGTTTTCTCCTATCCGTTCAGCTCTTTACTAGAGGGATTAATTGTTTATGGAAAAGGCATCTTAATTCCAAACACACAAGATGAGGTTTCAAACTCTCTAGAAATGCAGTTTGAACGCCAGAAACTCCAATTGTAGCCCGGGCTATGTGTAGCCCGGTTTTTCTTTTCTTTTTTCAATCTTCAATTTTTTTGATTTTAAAGTTTCAAAAAATTCTAGAAAAAAATACCAGGACATAGACATGGTGCATTCTATCAGTATGTAAATTTTCAGAACGAAATATATTGTATTGAGCTCTCAGTATCAATAACAAAATCTCACAACAGACAAGATCAAGATATTAATGTACTGTTCATTCCTGTTCATCAATGATGAAATCAAGATTTATCATTTTTGCCAAGTCTAAAATACAACATATTTTCGAAAAATTTACATACTGGTAGATTTCAATATTGTCTACATTACGATGTTTTTTTCTATTTTTTTGAAATGCATAAATCTGAATTGTCAGAGGTTCAAAAATGGGTTCCATGTAACCCGAGCTACAAAAGTCCATACTCGTTTGAACGCCAGATATGTCTCATGCTACCACACTTCATTAGGCAATTGAGCCCTGCCAGTTCCGCAGTTGCCGTACGTCTCGACACCACGGAGTCAACACGTCAAGGCAGCACGTACCGCACAATTTTCTATCTGCCCTGAGGCAGGAACCAAAAGAGTCCACGAAGATCATCAGTCCATTAGTCCATCGGTTTCTTCCTTAAAAAAATCAGACTACGGCAGCAGCGTGACGCCAAATCCTTGAGCCCGTCGAACACTATATATTGCCGCGAAAACGTTGGTGGCAGCATCGCATCCTGATTCCTGATCAAGCTAACGATCGAGCCTCGCAGCAAGCAATCACCTACGACTCATCACACTCTAGCAGAGACCTCTACTCTCATCTGATCATGCTCAACCTTTACCCGAGGCTCTCGGCGAGCTCCCGCTCCCTCGACGCCGACAGCGGCGACGACGGCGTCGCCAGGCCCCGCGCCTTCTTCGGCATCGCCGTCGTCTGCGTGTCCATCCTGCTGTTCTGCTGCGTGCTCGCCGCCACCGCCAACGCCCTCAAGGCCGGCGCGTTCGCCGCCACGTTCGGGCTGCTGCTTGTCGTCCTTGGCTGCTTCGCGCCCAGGACGTCCTGGATTCGCGGCCGCCCCACGGGAAGGCCGGCGAGCGCGGTGCTCACTCTGACGGTCAGATCATCAGGCGGGTGCGCGTACGCGCCCGCGGACGCGCCACCGGCGTTCGCGTTCGTGTGCCCGCTGGAGGAAGGCGACAGCGTTGGCGTCCACGGCGACGACGAGGAGGCGGTCTCGAGCTGCGTGGTGGTGTGCCCTGTCTGCCTGGAGGGCGTGCACGGCGGCGAGATGGTGCGGCAGCTGCCGGCGTGCAAGCACGTCTTCCACGTGGAGTGCATCGACATGTGGCTGCACGCGCACAGGACGTGCCCAATGTGCCGGTGCGTGATCTCGCCGCCGCCGACGACGGAGACGGCAAAAGCCTTCGAGCTGGAAGAGGAGCCAGCGTCGTCGTCGGATGAGGCGTTGCCGCCAGTGTAGTTGTTTTAGCTAGTAAAATTTGAATGTACGAGCTGAGTGTATATACAAGTGTCATTTAATTACCCTGGCGAATATGCCTTTCCCGGCGTTTATCATTTCTGCCAACATGCAAGTATGGTTTGCATCCGAGAAGCAATTTGTAGTAAAATCATAATTACTCCTACTTACTTGTTGTATGTATCTTGTATGCTTGTCGCATGTTTGCCACATAGGTTGTCTATCTATTTAAATATCTAGACAACCTACGATTTATGGGTTTTTGATAATACTAAGATAATAAAATTAGGTAGTCACCTATTCATCCCCTCGAGTCAACCATACCAATCATTTCAATTGGATCATAGATAAACATTCTACAATGCTACTTGGTGAGGAGTGTATGCAATTGGCCCATAAGTATCACACATGTTTTCAAAATATCCTATGTTATGGCATACATGTCCATCGATCATGAACACGAGAGAGTGTATGTATGCATGTGGCCCTCCGCTCCGGCATGCCTTCTTTCTCATCAGGATGAAAACTAGAAGACATCACCGTTTTGGCTTTAGATAAGTCAGAACCACTAGATCTAGATTGAAAATCATTTCCATTGCACAATAACCTATCTAGGGCTCTACAAATGACATGGAGGAGTTCTGATCATGTTCCTCTTCAATGCCACCATCGTGAGCTCAGCGGTTGCGTCATACATAGCCAACACAGGATGTCTTCTTTGTCAATACCCGTTTATCGTCCACACCCTGCCGGCGACACAGTGATGGCGATCCAATTCACCGTCTTTACACCTCGCATCATCCCAGGGCAAACTAAAATACATTTAATTTATACTGAACTCATATATTTGTAAGGTTTTTTTACCATGTTGTGGTCTTATCGGGTATAATTTCACTTACTTTGCATATTTGACCATGTAATTTCACTAACAAATATTAATCACAATGTTCTTTGCTATAAAATCATAATATTCATCATCGCAGAATAATATTTGTGCAAAACTTATACAATTGTGGAAACTATACAATTGAGACTGTGCTTGTCTGTGGGAGAGGGGCGGTTGTTTGTGCTAAAGTTAAACAACTTTTTGTAAATACTCTCGAATTATTTATACAACTACATAAAATAAACAATTTATATTGTCTGCCTCTCTGGGAGGGAGGGGGTGGGTGTGTCCTTGTACATTTATTATTCTCAAACATCAAGTACATAACCCTAAAGTATATGGTTAAACACATATCTTAATAGATGTTTCTAGTGCATAATTATGTAAGCATATAAGTAAAAAATTGTTGGCATTTATTATTCAGAAAAGTTCTTTAGTACAAACTGAACTTCATGTGTATGATTGGCCCGAATTTTAATTCATCAATTGGAAAACAAATAGTAAAGTATTTTTTGCACACTATGAATAAAAAAAAGCATGAGGAGGAAAACACATAAATTTATGATGCGTGCAATTAACACACGTCCGTTGGGAACCCCAAGAGGAAGGTGTGATGCGTACAGTAGCAAGTTTTCCCTCAGAAAGAAACCAAGGTTTATCGAACCAGTAGGAGCCAAGAAGCACGTTGAAGGTTGATGGCGGCGGAGTGTAGTGCGGCGCAACACCAGGGATTCCGGCGCCAACGTGGAACCTGCACAACACAATCAAAGTACTTTGCCCCAACGTAACAGTGAGGTTGTCAATCTCACCGGCTTGCTGTAACAAAGGATTAAACGTATTGTGTGGAAGATGATGATTGTTTGCGAAAAACAGTAAAGAACAATTGCAGTAGATTGTATTTCAGATGTAAAGAATTGGACCGGGGTCCACAGTTCACTAGTGGTGTCTCTCCCATAAGATAAACAGATGTTGGGTGAACAAATTACAGTTGGGCAATTGACAAATAAAGAAGGCATAACAATGCACATACATATATCATGATGAGTACTATGAGATTTAATCAGGGCATTACGACAAAGTACATAGACCGCTATCCAGCATGCATCTATGCCTAAAAAGTCCACTTTCGGGTTATCATCCGAACCCCTTCCAGTATTAAGTTGCAAACAACGAGACAATTGCATTAAGTAAGGTGCGTAATGTAATCAACACAAATATCCTTAGACAAAGCATCGATGTTTTATCCCTAGTGGCAACGAGACATCCAAAACCTTAGAACTTTCGTCACTCGTCCCAGATTTAATGGAGGCATGAACCCACTATCGAGCATAAATACTCCCTCTTGGAGTCACAAGTATCAACTTGGCCAGAGCCTCTACTAGCAACGGAGAGCATGCAAGAACATAAATAACATATATGATAGATTGATAATCAACTTGACATAGTATTCAATATTCATCGGATTCCAACAAACACAACATGTAGCATTACAAATAGATGATCTTGATCATGATAGGCAGCTCACAAGATCTAACATGATAGCACAATGAGGAGAAGACAACCATCTAGCTACTGCTATGGACCCATAGTCCAGGGGTGGACTACTCACACGTCGATCCGGAGGCGATCATGGCGACGAAGAGACCTCCGGGAGATGATTCCCCTCTCCGGCAGGGTGCCGGAGGCGATCTCCTGAATCCTCCGAGATGGGATTGGCGGCGGCGGCGTCTCTGGAAGGTTTTCCGTATCGTGGCTCTCGGTACTGGGGGTTTCGCGACGAAGGCTTTAAGTAGGCGGAAGGGCAGGTCAGGAGGCGTCACGGGGGACCCACACAACAGGGCCGCGCGGCCAGGGCCCAGGCCGCGCCGCCCTGGCGTGTCGTCGCCCCGTGGCCCCACTTCGTTTCCTCTTCGGACTTCTGGAAGCTTCGTGTAAAAATAGGACCCTGGGCGTTGATTTCGTCCAATTCTGAGAATATTTCTTTACTAGGATTTCTGAAACAAAAAACAGCAGAAAACAGCAACTGGCTCTTCGGCATCTCGTCAATAAGTTAGTGCCGAAAAAAGCATAAATATGACATATACTGTGTATAAAACATGTGAGTATCATCATAAAAGTAGCATGGAACATAAGAAATTATAGATACGTTTGGGACGTATCAAGCATCCCCAAGCTTAGTTCCTACCCGCCCTCGAGTAGGTAAACGATAACAAAGATAATTTCTGAAGTGACATGCTATCATAATCTTGATCATACTATTGTAAAGCATGTGAGATGAATGCAGCGATTCGAAGCAATGATGAAGATAATGAGTAAACAAATGAATCATATAGCAAAGACTTTTCATGAATAGTACTTTCAAGACAAGCATCAATAAGACTTGCATAAGAGTTACTCATAAAGCAATAGATTCAAAGTAAAGGCATTGAAGCAACACAAAGGAAGATATAAGTTTCAGCTGTTGCTTTCAACTTCAACATGTATATCTCATGGATAATTGTCAACACAAAGTAATATAACAAGTGCAATAGGTAAACATGTAAGAATTAATGCACACAGTTGACACAAGTGTTTGCTTCTAAGATAGAGAGAATAGGTAAACTGACTCAACAATAAAGTAGAAGATAGGCCCTTCGCGAGAGGAAGCATGGATTACTATATTTGTGCTAGAGCTTTTCATTTTGAAAACAAGAAATAATTTTGTCAACGGTAGTAATAAAGCATATGTGTTATGTATAAGATATCCTATAAGTTGCAAGCCTCATGCATAGTATACCAATAGTGCTCGCACCTTGTCCTAATTAGTTTGGATTAACATGGATTATCATTGCATAGCATATGTTTCAACCAAGTGTCACAAATGGGTACCTCTATGCCGCCTGTACAAAGGTCTAAGGAGAAAGCTCGCATTGGATTTCTCGCTTTTGATTATTCTCAACTTAGACATCCATACTGGGAGAACATAGACAACAGATAATGGACTCCTCTTTAATGCATAAGCATTCAACAACAATTAAAATTCTCATAAGAGATTGAGGATTGATTGTCCAAACTGAAACTTCCACCATGAATCATGGCTTTAGTTAGCGGCCCAATGTTCTTCTCTAACAGTATGCATACTCAAACCATATCATCATGAAAATCTCCCTTACTTCAGACAAGACGAACATGCATAGCAACTCACATGATATTCAACAAAGGTAAAAGTTGATGGCGTCCCCAGAAACATGGTTACTGCTCAACAAGCAACTTATTAATAAATAAGACACATAAGTACATATTCTTCACCACAATAGTTTTAAGGCTATTTTTCCCATGAGCTATATATTGCAAAGGCAAAGAATAGAAATTTTAAAGGTAGCACTCAAGTAATTTACTTTGGAATGGCGGAGAAATACCATGTAGTAGGTAGGTATGGTGGACACAAATGGCATGGTTACTGGCTCAAGGATTTGGATGCACGAGAAGAATTCCTCTCAATACAAGGCTAGGCTAGCAAGGTTGTTTGAAGCAAACTCAAGTATAAAATGTGCAGCAAAGCTCACATATGAACATATTGTAAGCATTATAACACTTTACATTGTCTTCTTGTTGTTCAAACACCTCAACCAGAAAATATCTAGACTCTAGAGATCAATCATGCAAACCAAATTTTAACAAGCTCTATGTAGTTCTTCATTAATGGGTGCAAGGTACATGATGCAAGAGCTTAAACAAGATCTATATGAGCACAACAATTGCCAAGTATCAAATTATTCAAGACATTATACCATTTACCACATGCGGCATTTTCCGTTTCCAACCATATAACAATGAGTGAAGTAGTTCAACTTTCGCAATGAACATTAAAAATAAAGCTAAGAACATATGTGTTCATACGAAACAGCGGAGCGTGTCTCTCTCCCAAACAAAGAATGCTAGGATCCTATTTTATTCAAACAAAAACAAAAACAAAAACAAACAGACGCTCCAAGTAAAGCACATAAGATGTGACGGAATAAAAATATAGTTTCACTAGAGGAACCTGATAAGTTGTCGATGAAGAAGGGATGCCTTGGGCATCCCCAAGCTTAGACGCTTGAGTCTTCTTAAAATATGCAGGGATGAACCACGGGGGCATCCCCAAGCTTAGACTTTTCACTCTTCTTGATCATATTGTATCATCCTCCTCTCTTGACCCTTGAAAACTTCCTCCACACCAAACTCAAAACAAACTCATTAGAGGGTCAGTGCATAATTCATATATTCAGAGGTGACATAATCATTCTTAACACTTCTGGACATTGCACAAAGCTACCGAAAGTTAATGGAACAAAAAAATCCATCAAACATAGCAAAACATGCAATGCGAAATAAAAGGCAGAATCTGTCAAAACAGAACAGTCCGTAAAGACGAATTTTTAAGAGGCACCGGACTTGCTCGGATGAAAATGCTCAAATTGAATGAAAGTTGCGTACATATCGAGGATCACGCACGTAAATTGGCAGATTTTTATAAATTTCCTACAGAGACTACTGCTCAAATTCGTGACAGCAAGAAATCTGTTCCTGCGCAGTAATCCAAATCTAGTATTGACTTTACTATCAAAGACTTTACTTGGCACAACTATGCAATAAAATAAAGATAAGGAGAGGTTGCTACAATAGTAACAACTTCCAAGACTCAAATATAAAATAAAGTGCAGAAGTAAAATAATGGGTTGTCTCCCATAAGCGCTTTTCTTTAACGCCTTTCAGCTAGGCGCGGAAAGTGTGTATCAAGTATTGTCAAGAGACGAAGCATCAACATCATAATTTGTTCTAATAATAGAATCATAAGGTAACTTCATTCTCTTTCTAGGGAAGCGTTTCATACCTTTCTTAAGAGGAAATTGATATTTAATATTACCTTCCTTCATATCAATGGTACCACCAACAGTTCGAAGAACATGTCTTCCCAATATGATGGGACAAGATGCATTGCATTCAATATCCAAGACAACAAAATCAACGGGGACAAGGTTATTGTTAACCATAATACGAACATTATCAATCCTCCCCAAAGGCTTCTTTATAGCATTATCAGCAAGATTAACATCCAAATAACAATTCTTCAATGGTGGCAAGTCAAGCATATCATAAATTTTCTTAGGCATAACAGAAATACTTGCACCAAGATCACATAAAGCATTACAATCAAAATCATTGACCCTCATCTTAATGATGGGCTCCCAACCATCTTCTAACTTCCTAGGTATAGAAGTTTCAAGTTTTAGTTTCTCTTCTCTAGCTTTTATGAGAGCATTTATAATATGTTTTGTAAAGGCCAAATTTATAGCGCTAGCATTGGGACTTTTAGCAAGTTTTTGTAAGAACTTTATAACTTCAGAGATGTGACAATTATCAAAGTCTAAACCATTATGATCTACAGCAATGGGATCATTATCCCCAATATTTTGAAAAATTCCAGCAGTTTTATCAATTTCAGCAGTTTTAGCAGTTTCAGTCAATTTTGCACGCTTTGCACTAGGAGTAGTAACATTGCCAACACCAATTATTTTACCATTGATAGTAGGAGGTGTAGCAATATGTGAATCATTAACATTACTAGTGGTGGTAATAGTCCAAACTTTAGCTACATTATTCTCTTTAGCTAGTTTTTCGTTTTCTTCTCTTTCCCACCTAGCATGCAATTCAGCCATCAATCTAATATTCTCATTAATTCGAACTTGGATGGTATTTGCTGTAGTAACAATTTTATTATCAATATCCTTATTAGGCATAACTTTCAATTTTAAAAGATCAACATCAGAGGCAAGTCTATCAACCTTAGAAGCAAGAATATCAATTTTATCAAGCTTTTCCTCAACAGATTTGTTAAAAGCAGTTTGTGTACTAATAAATTCTTTAAGAATGGCTTCAAGACCAGGGGGTACACTCCTATTATTGTTGTAAGAATCCCCATAAGAATTACCATAACTATTACCATTAGTAGAAGGATATGGCCTATAGTTGTTACCAGAATTATTCCTATAAGCATTGTTGTTGAAATTATTACTTTTAATGAAGTTCACATCAACATGTTCTTCTTGGGCAACCAATGAAGCTAAAGGAACATTATTAGGATCAACATTAGATCTACCATTCACGAGCATAGACATAAGAGCATCAATCTTATCACTCAAGGAGGAGGTTTCTTCAACAGAATTTACCTTCTTACCTTGTGGATCTCTTCCCGTGTGCCATTTAGAGTAATTTGTCATCATATCATCAAGAAGCTTTGTTGCCGCCCCCAAAGTAATGGACATAAAGGTACCTCCAGCAGCTGAATCCAATAGGTTCCGCGAAGAAAAATTCAATCCTGCATAAAAGGTTTGGATGATCATCCAAGTAGTCAGTCCATGGGTTGGGCAATTCTTTACCAAAGATTTCATTCTCTCCCATGCTTGAGCAACATGTTCATTATCTAATTGCTTAAAATTTATTATGCTACTTCTCAAAGATATAATTTTAGCGGGAGGATAATATCTACCAATAAAAGCATCCTTACATTTAGTCCATGAATCAATACTATTTCTAGGCAGAGATAGCAACCAGTCTTTAGCTCTTCCTCTTAAGGAGAAAGGAAACAATTTCAATTTTATAATGTCACCATCTACATCCTTATACTTTTGCATTTCACATAGTTCAACAAAATTATTAAGATGGGCAGCAGCATCATCAGAACTAACACCAGAGAATTGCTCTCTCATAACAAGATTCAGTAAAGCAGATTTAATTTCAAAGAATTCTGCTGTAGTAGCAGGTGGAGCAATAGGTGTGCATAGGAAATCATTATTATTTGTGCTAGTGAAGTCACACAACTTAGTATTTTCAGGAGTATTCATTTTAGCAGTAGTAAATAAAGCAAACTAAATAAAGTAAATGCAAGTAACTAATTTTTTGTGTTTTTAATATAGAGAACAAGACAGTAAATATAGTAAAACTAGCAACTAATTTTTTGTGTTTTTGATATAAGAAGCAAACAAAGCAGTAAATAAGGTAAAGCAAGACAAAAACAAAGTAAAGAGATTGGATGTGGGAGACTCCCCTTGCAGCGTGTCTTGATCTCCCCGGCAACGGCGCCAGAAAATATGCTTGATGCGTGCAATTAACACACGTCCGTTGGGAACCCCAAGAGGAAGGTGTGATGCGTACAGTAGCAAGTTTTCTCTCAGAAAGAAACCAAGATTTATCGAACCAGTAGGAGCCAAGAAGCACGTTGAAGGTTGATGGCGGCGGAGTGTAGTGCGGCGCAACACGAGGGATTCCGGCGCCAACGTGGAACCTGCACAACACAATCAAAGTACTTTGCCCCAACGTAACAGTGAGGTTGTCTCACCGGCTTGATGTAACAAAGGATTAAACGAATTGTGTGGAAGATGTTGTTTGCGAAGAACAGTAAAGAACAATTGCAGTAGATTGTATTTCAAATGTAAAGAATTGGACCGGGGTCCACAGTTCACTAGTGGTGTCTCTCCCATAAGATAAACAGATGTTGGGTGAACAAATTACAGTTGGGCAATTGACAAATAAAGAAGGCATAACAATGCACATACATATATCATGATGAGTACTATGAGATTTAATCATGGCATTACGACAAAGTACATAGACCGCTATCCAGCATGCATCTATGCCTAAAAAGTCCACTTTCAGGTTATCATCCGAACCCCTTCCAGTATTAAGTTGCAAACAACAGACAATTGCATTAAGTAAGATGCGTAATGTAATCAACACAAATATCATTAGACAAAGCATCGATGTTTTATCCCTAGTGGCAACAACACATCCACAACTGATACGTCTCCAACGTATCGATAATTTCTTGTGTTCCATGCCACATTATTGATGTTATCTACATGTTTTATGCACACTTTATGTCATATTCGTGCATTTTCTGGAACTAACCTATTAACAAGATGCCGAAGTGCCGATTCTTTGTTTTCTCGCTGTTTTTGGTTTCAGAAATCCTAGTAAAGAAATATTCTCGGAATTGGACGAAATAAAAGCCCAGAGGCCTATTTTCTCACGAAGCTTCCAGAAGTCCGAAGATGAGACGAAGAGGGGCCACGGGGTGGCCAAACCCTAGGGCGGCGCGGCCCCCCCTTGGCCGCGCGGCCCTGTGGTGTGGGCCCCCCGTGCCGCCTCTCGACTTGCCCTTCCGCCTACTTAAAGCCTCCGTGACGAAACCCCCGGTACCGAGAGCCACGATACGGAAAACATTACTGAGACGCCGTCGCCGCCGATCCCATCTCGGGGGATCCCGGAGATCGCCTCCGGCACCCTGCCGGAGAGGGGAATCATCTCCCGGAGGACTCTACACCGCCATGGTCGCCTCCGGAGTGATGAGCGAGTAGTCTACCCCTGGACTATGGGTCCATAGCAGTAGCTAGATGGTTGTCTTCTCCCCATTGTGCTATCATTGTCGGATCTTGTGAGCTGCCTATCATGATCAAGATCATCTATATGTAATTCTATATGTTGCGTTTGTTGGGATCCGATGAATAGAGAATACTTGTTATGTTGATTATCAAAGTTATGCTTATGTGTTGTTTATGATCTTGCATGCTCTCCGTTTCTAGTAGAGGCTCGGCCAAGTTTTTACTTTTAACTCCAAGAGGGAGTACTTATGCTCGATAGTGGGTTCATGCTCGCATTGACACTGGGACAGTGACGTAAAGTTCTAAGGTTGTGTTGTGCTGTTGCCACTAGGGATAAAACATTGATGCTATGTCTAAGGATGTAGTTGTTGATTACATTACGCACCATACTTAATGCAATTGTCCGTTGCTTTGCAACTTAATGCTGGAGGGGGTTCGGATGATAACTCGAAGGTGGACTTTTTAGGCATAGATGCGGTTGGATGGCGGTCTATGTACTTTGTCGTAATGCCCAATTAAATCTCACTATACTCATCATGATATGTATGTGCATTGTCATGCTCTCTTTATTTGTCAATTGCCCAACTGTAATTTGTTCACCCAACATGCTGTTCGTCTTATGGGAGAGACACCTCTAGTGAACTGTGGACCCCGGTCCAATTCTCTTTACTGAAATACAATCTACTGCAATACTTGTTTTTACTGTTTTCTCTGCAAACAATCATCTTCCACACAATACGGTTAATCCTTTGTTACAGCAAGCCGGTGAGATTGACAACCTCACTGTTTCGTTGGGGCAAAGTACTTTGGTTGTGTTGTGCAGGTTCCACGTTGGCGCCGGAATCTCTGGTGTTGCGCCGCACTACATCCCGCCGCCATCAACCTTCAACGTGCTTCTTGGCTCCTCCTGGTTCGATAAACCTTGGTTTCTTTCTGAGGAAAACTTGCTGCTGTGCGCATCATACCTTCCTCTTGGGGTTGCCCAACGAACGTGTGAAATACACGCCATCAAGCTCTTTTTCTGGCGCCGTTGCCGGGGAACGAAGAAAAGTTACACCGCAAAGATTTCTAACTCCCACGTCAACTACACGCCAGCTCTTTTTCTGGCGCCGTTGCCGGGGAGATCAAGACACGCTGCAAGGGGAGTCTCCACTTCTCAATCTCTTTACTTTGTTTTTGTCTTGCTTAGTTTTATTTACTACTTTGTTTGCTGCACTAAATCAAAATACAAAAAAATTAGTTGCTAGCTTTACTTTATTTGCTATCTTGTTTGCTATATCGAAAACACAAAAAAATTAGTTACTAGCATTTACTTTACTTATTTCATCATGTTTCCTTTTAATTTTACCACAAAGAACATACCGGTAGGACGTGGGTCTATAGTTGGGAGAAATAACATAGAAGAATTCTTCAACCATGTTAGTACCATTGAAAATTTTGAAGATAGACACTTGGTAGACCTTGCGCCTACTTATGAAATTGCTGCTGCGCATTTAGTTCGCTTGTTGGAAACCAAATTTGTTAATCTCAATCCTATAATCCAACATATGTTTTTCACACTTGGTGATATGGAAGAAGGGGAAAAGAAAGATTTTGTTTTAGAAACCCTTCTTAGAGAATTTGGTGGTCTAGCAAGAGAAGCTAGAAAGGTCTTTGCTAAATTTAATATGCTTGGTTCTCCTACTAATTTTGTTAGTCTCCTTGAAAAGATGGATATGGATAGAATAAGATACACTAATAATATTGATGATGGTGGGGAGATCAAAGCACCAATACCATGCAAGCTCCTAGCTATGAATGATGCACTAGAAAATAACTATGCTTGGCTTGTTCCTGAAAATTTGTTTGATGAGAGTAGCACGCCTAAGACTAATGAAAAGGGAGATGCTAAAACTTATGTATCTAATATAATATGCCTGGTTGAGAAGAGCCCACACCCCGCTGTAGAAGTACCACCCTTTGATAATACTTGATACACACTTTCTGCGCCTAGCTGAAAGGCGTTAAAGAAAAGCGCTTATGGGAGACAACCCATGTTTTTACCTACAGTACTTTGTTTTTATTTTGTGTCTTGGAAGTTGTTTACTACTGTAGCAACCTCTCCTTATCTTAGTTTTGAGTTTTGTTGTGCCAAGTTAAGCCGTTGATAGAAAAGTAAGTACTAGATTTGGATTACTGCGCAGTTCCAGATTTCTTTGCTGTCACGAATCTGAGCCCACTGCCCTGCAGGAAGCTCATAAAGTTATGCCAATTTACGTGCATGATCCTCAGATATGTACGCAACTTTCATTCAATTTGAGCATTTTCATTTGAGCAAGTCTGGTGCCATTTTAAAATTCGTCAATACGAACTGTTCTGTTTTGACAGATTCTGCCTTTTATTTCGCATTGCCTCTTTCGCTATGTTGGATGAATTTCTTTGATCCACTAATGTCCAGTAGCATTATGCAATGTCCAGAAGTGTTAAGAATGATTGTGTCACCTCTGAATATGTCAATTTATATTGTGCACTAACCCTCTAATGAGTTGTTTCGAGTTTGGTGTGGAGGAAGTTTTCAAGGGTCAAGAGAGGAGTATGATGCAACATGATCAAGGAGAGTGAAAGCTCTAAGCTTGGGGATGCACCCGGTGGTTCACCCCTGCATATATCAAGAAGACTCAAGCGTCTAAGCTTGGGGATGCCCAAGGCATCCCCTTCTTCATCGACAAATTATCAGGTTCCTCCCCTGAAACTATATTTTTATTCGGCCACATCTTATGTGCTTTTTCTTGGAGCGTCGGTTTGTTTTTGTTTTTGTTTTTTTTGAATAAAATGGATCCTAGCATTCACTTTATGGGAGAGATACACGCTCCGCTGTAGCATATGGACAAATATGTCCTTGGTTTCTACTCATAGTATTCATGGCGAAGTTTCTCCTTCGTTAAATTGTTATATGGTTGGAATTGGAAAATGATACATGTAGTAATTGCTATAAATGTCTTGGGTAATGTGATACTTGGCAATTGTTGTGCTCATGTTTAAGCTCTTGCATCATATGCTTTGCACCCATTAATGAAGAAATACATAGAGCATGCTAAAATTTGGTTTGCATATTTGGTTTCTCCGAGGTCTAGATAATTTCTAGTTTTGAGTTTGAACAACAAGGAAGACGGTGTAGAGTCTTATAATGTTTACAATATGTCTTTTATGTGAGTTTTGCTGCACCGGTTCATCCTTGTGTTTGTTTCAAATAAGCCTTGGTAGCCTAAACCTTGTATCGAGAGGGAATACTTCTCATGCATCCAAAATACTTGAGCCAACCACTATGCCATTCGTGTCCACCATACCTACCTATACTGCATGGTATTTTTCCGCCATTCCAAAGTAAATTGCTTGAGTGCTACCTTTAAAATTCCATCATTCACCTTTGCAATATATAGCTCATGGGACAAATAGCTTAAAAACTATTGTGGTATTGAATATGTAATTATGCACTTTATCTCTTATTAAGTTGCTTGTTGTGCGATAACCATGTTTACTTGGGAACGCCATCAACTCATTGTTGAATTTCATGTGAGTTGCTATGCATGTTCGTCGTGTCGGAAGTAAGGGCGATCTACACTGAGTTGAATGGTTTGAGCATGCATATTGTGAGAGAAGAACATTGGGCCGCTAACTAAAGCCATGATTCATGGTGGAAGTTTCAGTTTTGGACAAATATCCTCAAATCTCTAATGAGAAAAGAATTAATTGTTGTCAAATGCTTAAAGCATTAAAAGAGGAGTCCATTATCTCGTTGTCTATGTTGTCCCGGTATGGATGTCTAAGTTGAGAATAATCAAAAGCGAGAAATCCAAATGCGAGCTTTCTCCTTAGACCTTTGTACGAGGCGGCATAGAGGTACCCCTTTGTGAAACTTGGTTAAAGCATATGTATTGCGGTGATAATCCAGGTAGTCCAAGCTAATTAGGACAAGGTGCGGGCACTATTGGTACACTATGCATGAGGCTTGCAACTTATAAGATATAATTTACATAATGCATATGCTTTATTACTACCGTTGACAAAATTGTTTCATGTTTTCAAAATCAAAGCTCTAGCACAAATATAGCAATCGATGCTTTTCCTCTATGAGGACCATTCTTTTACTTTCAATGTTGAGTCAGTTCACCTATTTCTCTCCACCTCAAGAAGCAAACACTTGTGTGAACTGTGCATTGATTCCTACATACTTGCTTATTGCACTTATTATATTACTCTATGTTGACAATATCCATGAGATATACATGTTACAAGTTGAAAGCAACCGCTGAAACTTAATCTTCTTTTGTGTTGCTTCAATACCTTTACTTTGAATTATTGCTTTATGAGTTAACTCTTATGCAAGACTTATTGATGCTTGTCTTGAAGTGTTATTCATGAAAAGTCTTTGCTTTATGATTCACTTGTTTACTCATGTCATACACATTGTTTTGATCGCTGCATTCTCTACATATGCTTTACAAATAGTATGATCAAGTTTATGATGGCATGTCACTCCGGAAATTATCTTTGTTATCGTTTTACCTGCTCGGGACGAGCGGAACTAAGCTTGGGGATGCTGATACGTCTCCAACGTATCGATAATTTCTTGTGTTCCATGCCACATTATTGATGTTATCTACATGTTTTATGCACACTTTATGTCATATTCGTGCATTTTCTGGAACTAACCTATTAACAAGATGCCGAAGTGCCAGTTGCTATTTTCTGCTGTTTTTGGTTTCAGAAATCCTAGTAAAGAAATATTCTCGGAATTGGACGAAATAAAAGCCCAGAGGCCTATTTTCTCACGAAGCTTCCAGAAGTCCGAAGATGAGACGAAGAGGGGCCACGGGGTGGCCAAACCCTAGGGCAGCGCGGCCCCCCCCCCCTTGGCCGCGCGGCCCTGTGGTGTGGGCCCCCCGTGCCGCCTCTCGACTTGCCCTTCCGCCTACTTAAAGCCTCCGTGACGAAACCCCCAGTACCGAGAGCCACGATACGGAAAACATTACCGAGACGCCGTCGCCGCTGATCCCATCTCGGGGGATCCTGGAGATCGCCTCCGGCACCTCGCCGGAGAGGGGAATCATCTCCCGGAGGACTCTACACCGCCATGGTCGCCTCCGGAGTGATGAGTGAGTAGTCTACCCCTGGACTATGGGTCCATAGCAGTAGCTAGATGGTTGTCTTCTCCCCATTGTGCTATCATTGTCGGATCTTGTGAGCTGCCTATCATGATCAAGATCATCTATCCGTAATTCTATATGTTGCGTTTGTTGGGATCCGATGAATAGAGAATACTTGTTATGTTGATTATCAAAGTTATGCTTATGTGTTGTTTATGATCTTGCATGCTCTCCGTTTCTAGTAGAGGCTCTGGCCAAGTTTTTACTTTTAACTCCAAGAGGGAGTACTTATGCTCGATAGTGGGTTCATGCCCGCATTGACACCGGGACGATGTGAGAAAGTTCTAAGGTTGTGTTGTGCTTGTTGCCACTAGGGATAAAACATTGATGCTATGTCTAAGGATGTAGTTGTTGATTACATTACGCACCATACTTAATGCAATTGTCTCGTTGCTTTGCAACTTAATACTGGAGGGGTTCGGATGATAACCTCGAAGGTGGACTTTTTAGGCATAGATGCGAGTTGGATGGCGGTCTATGTACTTTGTCGTAATGCCCAATTAAATCTCACTATACTCATCATGATATGTATGTGCATTGTCATGCTCTCTTTATTTGTCAATTGCCCAAGCTGTAATTTGTTCACCCAACATGTTGTTCGTCTTATGGGAGAGACACCTCTAGTGAACTGTGGACCCCGGTCCAATTCTCTTTACTGAAATACAATCTACTGCAATACTTGTTTTTACTGTTTTCTCTGCAAACAATCATCTTCCACACAATACGGTTAATCCTTTGTTACAGCAAGCCGGTGAGATTGACAACCTCACTGTTTCGTTGGGGCAAAGTACTTTGGTTGTGTTGTGCAGGTTCCACGTTGGCGCCGGAATCTCTGGTGTTGCGCCGCACTACATCCCGCCGCCATCAACTTTCAACGTGCTTCTTGGCTCCTCCTGGTTCGATAAACCTTGGTTTCTTTCTGAGGGAAAACTTGCTGCTGTGCGCATCATACCTTCCTCTTGGGGTTGCCCAAAGGACGTGTGAAATACACGCCATCAACAACCTTAGAACTTTCTGTCACTGTCCCAGATTTAATGGAGGCATGAACCCACTATCGAGCATAAATACTCCCTCTTGGAGTCACAAGTATCAACTTGGCCAGAGCCTCTACTAGCAACGGAGAGCATGCAAGAACATAAATAACATATATGATAGATTGATAATCAACTTGACATAGTATTCAATATTCATCGGATCCCAACAAACACAACATGTAGCATTACAAATAGATGATCTTGATCATGATAGGCAGCTCACAAGGTCTAACATGATAGCACAATGAGGAGAAGACAACCATCTAGCTACTGCTATGGACCCATAGTCCAGGGGTGGACTACTCACACATCGATCCGGAGGCGATCATGGCGATGAAGAGACCTCCGGGAGATGATTCCCCTCTCCGGCGAGGGTGCCGGAGGCGATCTCCCGAATCCCCGAGATGGGATTGGCGGCGGCGGCGTCTCGGAAGGTTTTCCGTATCGTGGCTCTCGGTACTGGGGGTTTCGCGACAAAGGCTTTAAGTAGGCGGAAGGGCAGGTCGGGGAGGCGTCACGGGGGACCCACACAACAGGGCCGCGCGGCCAGGGCCCAGGCTGCGCCACCTGCGGCGTGTCGTCGCCCCGTGGCCCCACTTCGTTTCCTCTTCGGACTTCTGGAAGCTTCGTGTAAAAATAGGATCCTGGGCGTTGATTTCGTCCAATTCCGAGAATATTTCCTTACTAGGATTTCTGAAACCAAAAACAGTAGAAAACAGCAACTGGCTCTTCGGCATCTCGTCAATAAGTTAGTGCCGGAAAATGCATAAATATGACATATAATGTGTATAAAACATGTGAGTATCATCATAAAAGTAGCATGGAACATAAGAAATTATAAATACGTTTGGGACGTATCAATTTACTAGAATGCAAGTGAAACATTTAAGCATCTTATCTGGGAATGCAAGTTCTCCTCACTTCCTCTCTAAATCCGTATTTTGCTATAATCATTATCTTCTCTGATCCAAATATGGAAATAACAAAGAAGTGAGCCTAGCTCACTTGGTTAGGGAAGTGGATGTACAACCCAGCCACCCAGGTTCAAGTCCCCACGGACGCGGATTTGGGTTCTTATTATTTCACAAAAAAAACCACTGTAGGGGCTTCCCCTACCGCATTCCTTTCAAAAAAAATATGGAAATAACATACAATTAATGATATGGAGAGAATATTATCCGATCCAACCTGTTTACATCTCTAGATATGTGGATATGGAGAGAATATTCTCTCTAAGTCCCTTATTTTGGTATTTAATTCCCGGTAGGCTAAAAAACCCCATTTTATGTATTTTTATCTTCAAGTGATCTCCGGTGACATAAATAAATCGAGGAAAAATACCACGAATGTTTTTTATTCAAAACAGAGACCATGGGCGTAAGAAGTCAACGGGGAAGGCCACGACGCCACAACTAGGACCCATGGCACGGCTAGATACCCCCCACCCGCGTCTTTTTACCAGCTGATGCGTGTAAAATGCATGCATGAACTTTGTAGTTTGTTGATAAATATTCCCATATATTAGCAACATATATGATGGTATATCTATGATTTATATTGATTTTTTTTAGGATTTACCAATGATCCCTTTTATTTTGATTATAACTCTGCACGACAGTAAAAACCTGTTTTATGTATTTCTAACTTTCAGGAACCTAAACAAAGTCAAATTGAATTAGAATTCCGGGGATGTCAATATTTCAGCAAGAGAAACATCTGGAGCACTTGGATTTTATGAGATGGGCCATGAATGCCAAAATATACCTGGTGGCGTGCCCAGCCAGGGGGCACACCACCCAGGCACTTTCCCTCCTCGACCGTCTAATTCGCTTGATTCTTTCGCCCACGGACTCCGTCTGACCTAAAACTCCATATATAAAGAATTTCCCGAGGCTTCATGGAGGGAGTGCGTCCTAGCAAGACTGAAACACCAAAACAGAGCCAGAACCAGCGAAGAATTGGAGGCGGAAACTCCGTCGGAGCCGCCGTCGGAGGGACATCCACTTTCTCCAACGTCTCCACCATCACCATGATGAAGAGGGAGTAAGTCTACCTCTAGACTATGGGTTTGTGGCAGTAGCTTGATCTATTTCTCTCTTGTTCTTCATAGATATAGTACCATATAAGCTACCCAACATGATTATGGTTATATATGAAATTCCTACGTGGTGGATCTTTATTCTATGATATTGATATATGAGATTGGAACTTATTATATGTAAGATGTATTGATAGATGCATATCATGTACCCTGTTCTGAAGTATTTGTTCTAATCCAACTTGTATGCAAGAACATATGTGGGAATAAATGTGTATTAGATGGAGTAGCATGATGGTAGTAATTGAATAGTGACAAAAGATTCAAGATCTACTATGATATTTACCTTTCTTTGCTATTTACATTTCTTTGCTGCCTCACTAGGGATAAAGTAAATACATGTGCTATAATTATCATGTGAAATTGTGATAATCTTGTTTGTTCAAGGAAGCAACGCCTCATCCGACGATAGTGATGGCGAAAGCCTTGGAGCCGGAAGAGGAGCCAGCGTTGTTGTCGGATGATGCCTTGCTAGTTATTTTAGCTAGTAAAATTTGAATGTAGGAGCTGAGTGTATATACGAGTGTCATTTATGCACTTCCCGCCTTTATCATTCATGCAAACAAGCTAGTATGGTCCACATCCGAGAAGCAAATTGTAATAAAATTGTATTTAATACTGATCAATAAAGTGCATGAGTTCTCAAGAAAGAGAGAGAGAAATAGGTAGCACATGGTATTTAGGTGACATGTGTACGAGAACAAAGATAATATCAAGCACATTGCTACCCACTCTCAATGTAATAATACAAACTAGTAATATAGACATTACACTATTTTTTTTATTTTAGGAATAAATATACATATATACATAACACTAGTTTGTGTTACTTCCCACCAGAAGCAACATAAAACGTTTGATGACTTTCCCAACTAATCTACCTCTATTTTAGATCCAAGATTGACATTTGTACAAAAAAAATAAACCCGTATAAAAAATAAATTGTTTTTTCCAATAAACTATAAAAAGTTCATTTTTCTATGAAATTTATATTCAATTTAATCAATGGTTTGTGATTAAATAGCTAGTTTAATATTTTTTCAATGTGATCTAACCTAATGCATTGGATTAAAACTAAGGAGTCCCCTCCCCGTAGTGGACGACACCGGCAGTTAAGTCTTGGTGGCAACTCGTCCTCTTAACGAAATGTTTTTATGTACTTCCTAGGTTCCAAGGTTTGGTTGAAGTTAAGCTTTGCAATCTTTGATCAACTATCCATGATAAAATATCAATATATATATATATATATGTATATATATATATATATGATAAATACATAAATCAAATGTAAATGATGTGATAGGATATCACATTACGGTACTAATAATAAAATGTTGATTTTCTAAATTATAGTGATTACATAGCAAACATGGCCAAATTTAACCTTGATAAAGCCTAATATGGAAACAAAAGGATTATAGGGTCACTACGCATTACAATACAGAACTTTGACTAATCATTTGACCAACAAAATAAAATTTATATGACATCAAACACATGTTGTTGGAAACATCTTTCAAATATGAATCCAGCCGTATGCTTTTGATGAAATATAACTTATATTTGTTGATTATATTATTAGTCAAAGGGTCTACCATAAAATTGGTGGTAGCCTTATAACAAAACGAGGGAGTAGCATAAACAACATCTTACTCAGAAATTTAATTCGGCTCCCAAGTGCATATGGTCCCACCACCCAAAAAACATTTTTTTACTTGTCAAAAAATTCCGACAAAAGATTTCACATGTACATCTCGATAATCTATATGTGTTCGTACAGTTTCATGGAAAGCCGGTATTTTTTGTGGTCGATGTTAAAACGACAAAACTTGTCTCAGAAAAATGCTTTATTTTTATCGCCAAACTTTCTCTTTTTAGACAACCAAACGATAAGTCCATTTTGTTAGAAAGACTTTGTCCACACGTAGCAAGTGAAGATGTATTCATGAATTTATCTTTTATTTTTTAATATCTCGAAATCTATTAAAGATGCATTTCAAAATATCAGTTCCTTTACTGCTTGAAGAAAGAGATCTTATAGACACCACATGGGAGAATGAGGATAGAGACCGGAGATAAAGGAATTGAGCCGTGCCTTTACCGTAGTTGCCGTACCTTTGGATTCAACACGTCAATGCAACGCCGCCGTATTTTTTCTATCACGCCGTCAGGTAGTAACTAAAATCGAAGACCACCAGTACATTACTTTTGACTTAAAATCTAAACAGCAGCGAGACGCCAAAAGCAAGTTCCACGTCCTCGATGCGAACACTATTTATATTGCCGCGAAAACGTTGTGGAAGCAGTGCATCCCAAACTCCCGATCAAGTTTAACGATCCAGCACCAAGCGCGACCCGTCTCTCTCCACTCTCGGCTCATCATCAGCATGCTTAACCTGTACCCGAGGTTCTCGGCGAGCTTCCGCTTCCGCGACGGAGGCGACGAGGACGTGTCCAGGCTCCGCGCCTTCTACGGCATCGCCGTCGCCTGCGTGGCCATCCTCCTGTTCTGCTGCGTGCTCGCTGCCACCTCTAGCGTCCTGAAGGCCGGCGCCTTCGCCGCCACGGCCGCGCTGCTGCTCGTCGTCCTCGGCTGTCTCGCGCCCAGAGCGTTGTGGCTTCGCCGCCGCCGGGCGGGGAGGCCGGAGAGCCGAGTGCTCGCTCTCACTACTGCTGCTAGAGGCGGGTGCGCGTGCGACGCGCCACCGGCGTTCGCGTTCGAGTGCTCGCTGGAGAAAGGCGACGGCGTTAACGGTGAAGGCGAGGAGGCGGTCCCAGGCTGCGTGGTGGTGTGCCCGGTCTGCCTGGAGGGCATCTACGGCGGCGAGATGGCGCGGCAGCTGCCGGCGTGCAGGCATGTCTTTCACGTCGAGTGCATCGAGACATGTGGCTGCACTCGCACAGGACGTGCCCAATGTGCCGGTGCGTGATGTCGCCGGCGCCGACGGTGACGGCGAAAGCCTTGGGGCCAGAGGAGGCGCTGGAGTCGTCGAATGAGGCGTTGCCACCGGTTTAGTTGTATTTTTTTGGACTTGACGGTTTAGATGTTCTTAGCTAGTGATTATTTGAAAGTACGAGCTGACTGCTGAGTGTGTATATATGAGTGTGTCGTTTGACATGCCTCGCCAACGGGCATGCATGCCTTTTTTTTTTTTTCCTTTTCCACCATATTTTTTCGAGCAAACGAGCTATACAACCTTTCAAAAAAAAAATAACAATACAAGATTTGAGCGTGCTCAGCATCCCACGGGCTTCCGATCCCTGGAGCGGTTGACACGTGTCCCTAGAACCACTCAAGCATGGGAAAAAACTGCCGCAGGCAGCTGTAATGAGAAAGCCTCCACTTACTCGCCCACGCCACAGGCGGTCCAGGACCTGTCGCCATGGGCGCGGTCAGTTACCGGCGTGCAACTCCGGGGAGGTCGCCGTCCACGCCCCGTCCCAGCAGCCGATACACGTGGTCGGAGCAGTTGTTTTCCACCATAGTAGTATTCACCGCCTGCTATTGCAGTAATCGCCGTTCGCATGGGAGCGTTGCCCCACCGTCGGCGGAGAAGACCGCATGAACCTTTTTGCAGCATCACAGTCTCCCGCTACTAGCACTGCCTGCTTCCGGCAATAGCATTGTCGACGAAGGATTGCTACATCGTGCAATCTCGCTTGCAACGCTCTACAAATGGTGTGGTAGCACCCCCGCACCGGGCGTTAGTTGTAGCAACAACGGGCGCCGCTTGCATAAAAATTTATTTGTTGAGATAGACATAGGTATAGATTGTGCATACAATATAGATTGATCTGTGGTAACCCGAAACACCATTGTTTTAAACATAAGGGTTTGTAAAATTAGTCAAAAGTAAAATTTCACTAGGTTTAACCAAAACATAGAAAATAAAGTATCAATTTATATAATATTTCATATTAAACAAATACAACATGGAAATATACATAATGGTGGGCCTATTGACTAATATTTTGCATTATAGTGTTTTTGTCAATAAGCTTATGGTTTCAAAGGGAGGGAGTATTATAGTTTGGAACAAGTGGAATATTATAAAAAGGGAGGCGCTGAGCGTTTCCCGGGGGATCAAAATCCCCGATCTCCTGGGTCGACAACCGTTTGATGGGTGCATCGGGCATCGGATTCATCTCCTCTTATCAAGTCTCTTTGTCCTTAATGGAATAGAAAATGGAAAAGGAAAGCAACGACTCCATGCCGTCCGTCGTTGCTGCCGCCGAGGAAGAGCGTAACCTTGCCTTGCATCGCGGACACCACCCAAAAATATACTCAGTTTTTGTTTTAACAAGCAAAACCATCTAAGTTACTCTATAGATCTCGACATGGATTCTATTTTTTCTTTTGAAACAATCTAATACAAACTTCGATGCATCGAAGCACAACCTTCAATACCGACAATAAAACATTTAAAATTTTGTTGGACCTGAAAAAACATTGGATTGGAACAACAATATATAGATAAAATTGGTACAAAGTTCGGTGTGATTTTTGGCCGATGGAAATAGTATTCATAAAAATTAACCTTGATTAGGTTTGTACTAACATTTAGTCCATTCAGCATAAATTTTTGTGGGGGTTTAAATGTTCCACTCGCCATGGCTAGCAAGGGGAAAGCGGCAACACAGTAAAGGGATGGTCGGGGGAGACCTAGAACGACTAGGGTGTGGTTGGAGCCAATTTTCGTATCAATCAGCAGTAGCAAACTGGAGGGAAACAGCCGACCAAGACAACCCCGAGGTAAAATTCTCTCCGTGCTAGGAAAAATTGTTTTGGGGAAGCATGTAAAGACCACTCATCTCCTCTATGTTTAAGCACATGCTAACATAATTTTTTCTACATATTTGTTTTTCGATAAAGAGCATATATTAATATCACGGAGATACCAATTACACCCAGCCTCTGCAACAAAATCATACCCTAATGGCATAAAGGATGCACACAACCAAACAAGAGAAAATAATTACAAAAAAGAAAGGTCCCGCTACAGAGATCCATAACTTGAAATAACAACACTAACACCACCAAGACAACACCAGAAGATCAGCTTCTCAATAAGCGACGCCTCCAAGAAGGAAACAGTGCATAAACGCTGTCGTCGCCCGATCATAGATCTTAGGTTTTCACCCTGAAGAAAGTCATCTCTCTCAAAACAATGTCTTCAACAAGAACATTGCCAGGCACAACCAATTAAGGCCAGACCTTGGATTTTCACCCTGAAAGATTAGACTCTGAACTTCTCCTGTGCAGCCGCCCCCACATACCAGTCGTTGTTTCAAGCCACGAAGCACCAAGCCAACTCCACCTCACCACCAATATCGGACCATCATAGCTGTTCCACCGATCTCGGCTTGATAACCTTCTCTGCTAGCACCATGGAAAGAAAACGAACTCCATGATATTAACAGCCAGCCGAGCTTCAAAGCGCTCCCTCTGAAACCAAATCTACATATTTGTTTATTTGCATATGCAAAATATGATGTTGCTAGATGTTTTCCATTTTACATATATTCACATGTACTCCAGGACGAAACCCACACCTCATGGGGAAGTAAAGGATGCGTCCTAAATCTTTACCCATTGTCTGTTTGGAGACACTCAGGCAAATCCCGTCTTTGCCAAATCTTGGGCCCTTTTACACTTGGTAAAGTTCGTTGAAACAAATCAAAGCGGCCGACGAATATCAATTGCTACCTTGGTATGTAGGCGCATGTCCGCTAGATTTTAGCTTCAGTCCATGGGCAAATCGTATTGGTACCTTGGTATGACGTGGTTTTCCAGTTCGATTTGAGACGATCGAGCTTGGTTGCCACGTCAATTTGAATTAGGCACCCACGGAGGCGCGTTAGTTACAATCCGACGTCAATATACCTGCACATACTTTTTGATTAGTTTCCTTGTACCTATACCAAGATTTACATGTGTATGTACTGCATGCGAACTGGATACTACACATGCACAGTTCCATCCAGACTTGCACTCCGTTTCCGTTTCTGGATTGCTGTTAGACCTAGCTAGACCTGGATCGATATAAGCTTAGACCTAGGGCACACCATAGAGCACACGCGCGGCCTCTTCTTCCACTACTTTCTACTCTCGTCGCATCCATCGCCTGACGCCTGCCTACCCATCCATGGCGTCGGCGGAAGATGGCTGTCCTCCTGGTACTGTCTTCAACCTGCCGGATCATGTGCTCATCAAGAAGTTCCTCCGGCCAAAGGTGGCCAATCTCCCGATCCACAGCCGCCACAACATCCACGACTTCGACGCATACTCCGTCCCACCCGACCAACTCGTCGACAAGCGCGAGCACGCGTTGGGAACCGACGAGGACGACGGGAAAGGGGGGCACTGGTACTTCTTCACGCCGGTGCGTCGTTACCAGGCCAAGAACGGCCGCGGGAGGCGGCAGCGCGCCGTCGGCGAGGGTTACACATGGCACTCGGAGGGTCGCGAGAAGCCCATTATTGACGGTGATACTGGTCGCTGCGTTGGCTACAAGCTGGAGCTCTCCTACGTTTTCAAGGAGTCGCCGCGAGATAGGCCTACCAGGCTCGGATGGTGCATGACCGAGTACCGCCTCGACGACGATGACGCCGGACTGGTCCTATGCAGGGTCTGCGTGTCGCGCCACAAGAGTGAGACGACGTACGAGTCGGTAATCAAGGCCATGGCGGATTGCAAGAAGAGGAAGGCCGCCGACGATCCACACCCGGATGCTCCACGACTCCAAACCCCGCGCCGCCAAGAACGACCTGCAGAACTTGAAGAGATCGAGCACCGCTGGTTGTATTCCAACGACGACGCCATGCCCGCCGCCGCCGGAGCAGACAGCAGCATGCATCCGGCGGGGTTCTCCTTTCAAGACCTCCACGACATGGAGCGCTGGTTGCTTTCCGACCAAGACGACGATGCCATGCCCGCCGCCGCCGGAGCAGACAACAGCTTGCATCTGGACGGATTCTTCTTTCAAGACCTCCCACAACCCGAGTACGAAATGGAGCGCTGGTTGCTTTCCGGCCAAGATGACGACGCCATGCCCGCCGCCGCCGGAGCAGACATCAGCCTGTATCCGGCCGGGTTCTCCTTTCAAGACCTCCAACAACCTGAGCGTTGGTGGCTTTCCGACCAAGACGACGTGATGCCCCCCGATGGCAGCGTGGATCGGGCCGGGTTCTCTGTTGACATACTCTTTGAAGACTTTGAAGAATTTCGCCGGACGCAGCAGCAGCCAATGGTTGAGGACGAATACGAGGAGGTCACGTATGCGGGCCTGTTCGCCGACGACGACATGGACCTGGTGTAATGCCTAGCAGTCTAGCTAATTTGAACCTTTGATGTATGTCATGGAGAAACATGTGCTGTGATTGTAGCAAGCTATTCATGTTGAAATCAATTGATTATTATTTTGCAAATATTAATTTTGCGCAATATTGAATGATTACAGATTCACTTCCTCTGTCCTTAAGATGCAATAAATACTTGTGTGACAAAATAAAGCCTAGATCCTTTTTCGGAAAATAATGAACCCTGGGATAATTAGATTGGTGTACTTTTTTGCATGCAAGCTATTGCTAGATCATGAGTTCATGGCAGAGGCAAGAAGAAAATGTAGATCTAGGCTTTTCCAATGTTTAGATGCCTCTCGTGCATTAGTCAATGTTGATTTTCGACTAAGCCACTGTACGTCCCGGGGGAAATCTTATAAGCCGAGTAATTTGCATAGCAATTCAGTGTGTTAGCTGAATTACCAAGTGTTATGCTCGGCAGATAAAATCGATAAATCAGAAACTTTGCAGAGTGTTACACTCGCCAAACAAAAGATACTTAGGGAATAAAAAAATTTGCAACCAAAAGATACTTAGCAAGTCAAAAAAATTGCGGAGTATTTCCTATATAACAATCAGAAAAGTTCCTTTTACCGAATTTTAAATCCAATAAATAAAATAAAAAAGGAAATTTTCATATATGGAGTCCTTTTTCTCATGAAAAATACCAACCTTATAAAATTCTAATTAAAAAAACTATTTATAATTTTCCCCAAAATGGGCAAATACCTTCATATTGGCATGGAAAACAACATTGCCAACTAGAGGAGTGGCCAAGCTTCAAATAAATAGTTGGACGAGCCAAAGTTAAATAAGCACGATTATTTTTCACTAACTAATAACTTGAGGGGTGGGGGGGGGGGGGGGCTTAGAGAAAGAAAAAAAAGAAATGGGTTTGGTGGACATGGGTATACAACTGACCCTTGACAAAGAGAGAAATCGGAAAACATACAATATAAATCATGCATGTAGAAAAGATATGTGCATGTAAAGTTTGACTCTAAACTACAAAAGCATATAACTTATAAAACAAATAATTAAAGTGCTCAAGAAATATTTTAAGGACCCACATTTTTACTGTGGAAAATACAAATTTTAGTTTCTCTATTTATGTAGGTCACACTCAGACGTATTTAAAAAAAATCCAGGACAAAGTACTTGATTTTTTTAGAAACAGTAAAATTATTACTCCCTCCGATTCATATTAATTGACTTCAATATGGATGTATCTAGAACTAAAATGTGTCCAGATACATTTATATTAGAGTCAATTAATATGAACCGGAGGGAGTAAATGATTTAAAATTCTGGTTCAGATGTACCACTACCATGTCCACCACTCAATGAAATTATTGTGATTAAACCATTAGTCAGAGAAACAAAATAAAACGTGTTAGACCAGCCAAGGTATGATATTTTATTTGTGTTTTTCAGAGGCCACTCATAATATCTTTTTTTCCTTATTTTTTTGTCCGAAGATAGAATGTGCAGACATACACAGCGGGTTTTTTTTTTCGGATTTTTTTGACACACATAAATTTCGTTTCTATGTACTTTTTATAATACTAGTAAATACACCCATGCGTTGCAACGGGATAGGGATAATCTAAGATGTGGATATAATTTTAGCGCGACACGGTGTGCTCTGCAGTAAAGCGGAAGAGGGACAATCTAAGTCGTGGAGACAATTTTAGCACGACACGGTGTGCTCTGCAGTCAAGCGTGCCACCACGAAGGACCCCTACTTCATGACGAAGTAAAATGTATTGAAAGAATGGGTGTTTTGGTTGAAATACTATTCATTTATATTATGTACCTCATACAATTTTAATTGTGAACTATGCGGATCTAAAGATCATATTAACTATCAGTGCAAGGACATCGATGATACTATATATATTAGCCTATTGTAATGGAGCTGGTGAATGCTTTGCTCATGGAGATTTTTCTGAATGAGTACTTTACACTAGTTGTTTTGAGCTTCTATCTCGCATAAGTAAATTAAATATAGAACATGGAGAACTCGACAAGATAAATGGAATGACATATATATTGTACTATTATTGTGGTGATAACTTTAGTGATGAGGAATTAGTGTTTACTTCTCCTAATCGGATCATGGAAGAGACTAACCTTTTGCAGGAATCATGGAAGGAACCCCAAGATGAAGAGGATGTTCACCACAACGAACATACTACTGCTGCTGGTATGGATTTGTTAATCTTGTAGGATTCATTAGATGGATGTGCAAGATCATTTTGTAAGTCATATCATGAGACTTGTGATAAATGTATGGCAGTTGTGATAAAGTCATATCATGAGACTTGTATACTTTTTTCAATGTTCCATTATTTTTGAAGAATCCTTTGTGTCTCACACTAGAGATGAAGTCATAAAATATTTGGTTTATAAAGGTGTCAATGATCTACTCTTAAAAGAATCCATCCTAAGGAAGTGTAGTGATAGTATGCTTCATAGCAAACTTATTGAATTGTTACCAATGTTACAAATTTATTGTCAAGAACATTTTCATGATAATGCACTTGTGATAAAGAGTAAGGAACAATGCAAATTTGTAGTTCCCGAAAATAACCATTTGCAGGATTCACAAGATAAAGAGGAGGAACACCAATAAGGTGAGGTTGACAACGAGTTGCACACTATAAATACTGTTATTGTTAATGATGCATCTGTCTTTAGTGATGATTCTTGTAATGCTAATACTGAACATAATTTATATGTTGAGGCCTTGTGCCTAGATAGTCATGAAGAGAGAATTACTAATGATGAACTAGAGATAGAACCTTGCTATGAATCTTTCGATGCTAATATGCAGGAACAAATTTCTTATGCGAAAGAAGAATACTATGAAATATCCCCCTACAATAAAAGCCAAGGTAAAGATTTAAAATTTATTCATGAATCCCTAAACTTTTTTTTGCAGCCATATAAGAAGGCATGCTCACCATGCTTGGTGCATGTACACTCGCTTGAAAGCGAGAATCTATTCATCTACAAGATTCCGATGCACCGCTAGCGGGTACGACTCCGAACGTACTACACTATGAGATGCTCCAAACCTCTTGAAGGTAAAATGCACAATTCTAGTCACATGCTTGCAAGCTAATTGGTTGACATTCCACCGAGAGGGTCCAGAGTATATCTATCTGTCATTTGGATGGACGAACCCCACTATTGATCCACGTGCTTCAACCTATACTTTCTGAACACTTAATACCACCTTTATAACTACTCATTTACGAAGTAGTGTTTGATGTCATCAAAGCATCCATCCGGTGTAGGTGATTAACATGATCTCATGATCGAAGGATTAGGTTACTATGTATCTTAAAGCTTGAAGCAAAACGAACTTAATGACTTAATCATATGCTATGCTTACTATAGGTGTATGTCCATCACATCATTCATCTAATGAGATGATTTTTTTATTAATAACATCCAATGTTCATGATCATGAAACTATGACCATCTATTAATCAACAAGTTAGTTTAACAAGAGGCTTACTAGGAACTCTTTTATGTTTACAAAACACACAAGTATTAATATTTCGGTTAATACAATTATAGCATGTGATGCAAACATTTATCATAAACACAAAGATATAATAATAATCATTTTATTATTGCCACTTGGGCCCAACACTTTTATCAGCTCTAAACAAATCCTTATAATAATCTGTCTCTACTTTAAGCATCTATTTATTATCAATAACAAGACCTTCGAGCCTGTTGCAAGTCTTCTAAACATCCTAAGTTTTCCTTGCCAAATATCAACTACATTATTACTATTAACCTCTAGAGCCCAGGCTTTAATAACCAGCTCACTGAAATCAAGGATAGCTAACCACCATTTTTCAAATTTTAAACCCCCTTTTTATGAATTATAGTCTCACTAGAATCCCAGATAAAGGGTGCGTGATCACTACCCGAGCTAGATAAAGCTCTAGCATTAGCTAAAGGAAAATTTGCATCAAAAGATGTAGTTCAGAAAATCCTATCCAACTTGCACATGACATGATTTTCTTGGTTATTACCCCAAGTATAATTTCTACCAGAGACTCCTATTTCTATTAGAGCCCACATCTCTATCCATGCATTGAATTTGTCTGCCCACTTAAAATCTATATTACCATTATTTTTATTCTCAACAAATCTTATTAAATTTAAATCTCCACCAATAAGTGCAGGTCCCTCCCAGTTAAGAAAAAGCTCATGGAGTTCAGAAATAAACTCTTGCTTCTTCTCCCCATAGGAAGAGCCATAGACAGTAGTAATTATAGAAATCAAATCATTCCTCCTATTTTTAACTATAGCAAATAAAATCATTCCTCCTATTTTTAACTATAGCACTAACCGAAAAAGTTTTGACCTCACATGATAAAACCTCCAGGAGATCAGCATTAATTCCAACTAGAATACCTCCAACAGTACCTATAGCTAGCAGGTGGTTCCAAACAAAATTCCTATTTCCTAGTAATTTTTTCAAGAAATAATTAGTAACTTATGCCTTTTTAGTTTCTTGGAAAGCCAATGTAATCTAAGTTCAGAGGCACTAGATTATCATCTATGAATAATTTTCTACCAGGAGCAGAAATACTTCTGCTATTCCAAAAACCACATATCATGGGTAAAACTTCTTGGGGTGCTTGTCCCGAGATTTTCTAATCACATCTATCCATCCATCGGCTAGTTCTTCGTGCCGATCCTTATCCGACAAGGAATCATCTCTAGGGAAAGAACAAGCAGAGTACATGCTATCATTATCATCATTAATATTAACACCAACTATTTTGGCAACATTATCTAATTCGTAAAATTGTAAAACATTGAAAGGGTAACTAGACATTATACCTTTCATCCTGGGTATCTCTAGATTGCTGGTTTTCTTTATTTCATGAGCTTTTTGGATAATATTCTTGGATCTGTCAATTCCGCTACTTTGTCTGACAGGTTGCACCGGTCCCCATTTGGATTTCTTCTTTGCAGGTACATTTATCTCTTTCATAGGAATCCTGGAGGGAATCTCAATATCTGGCATGATATCATCTTGCAACTCAAACTCTTGCTTGGCAGCCTCTTCAATCATCTGATTGATGTTCTTCTCTAGCATTTTCTCACTGTACCAAAACTTCTTCAGTTCCTCATTTACAGTGGCGGATGCTGAGGTTTTGTCCCACACAAAAGCACCATTTGTGTCTACCATACCAATCCCTTTTGTAGTAGCAAACGGTAAACAACATAGTTTTTTGCACCCTCAGGGGAACAATCATCACCAGGAGGAAGCACCACATTCTAATCCTTCTGAATGTATTGACCATTCGCAGAAGCTTGACTAACATTACCAAGAGAGAAAGATTGTGATCTGGTAGGAGGACCAATTTTTCCTTCATTGTCTTGACCACCTTGGTTACTCCCCTCATTATCCTCCAATCAAATATGCTATCTTGGTTTCTAGAGGAGCTTAATGTAACTCTTCTTCTGATCTGGATCGGTGTTCTTGTTGCCTCCAATCCAATATGCTATCTTTACTACAAGGATTAATTGATTAAGGAAAATGCATCTTAATTCCAAATACACAAAGAAGAAGTTTTAGTAACAAAAATATGTTGTAATGTTGTATGCATCATTTTGATCTAGAGGTCGGAGGTTTCAAACTCTCTAGAAATGTAGTATGAACGCCAGATATGTCTCATGCTACTACAGCTGATTAGGCAATTGAGCCCTGCCAGTTCCGCGGTTGCCGTACGTCTGGACACCACGGAGTCAACACGTCAAGGCATTAACCAAGAGTCCACGCAGGTCATCACTCCATTAGTCCACGGTTTCTTCCTTAAATTAATCAGACTACGGCAGCAGCGTGACGCCAAATCCTTGAGCCCATCGAACACTATATATTGCCGCCAAAACGTTGGTGGCAGCATCGCGTCCTGAACTCGTTCCTGATCAAGCTAACGATCGAGCCTAGCAGCAAGCAAGCACGTACGACTCATCACACTCTAGCAGAGACCTCTACTCTCATCTGATCATGCTCAACCTTTACCCGAGGCTCTCGGCGAGCTCCCGCTCCCTCGACGCCGACAGCGGCGACGACGGCGTCGCCAGGCCCCGCGCCTTCTTCGGCATCGCCGTCGCCTGCGTGTCCATCCTGCTGTTCTGCTGCGTGCTCGCCGCCACTGCCAGCGCCCTCAAGGCCGGCGCGTTCGCCGCCACGTTCGGGCTGCTGCTTGTCCTCCTTGGCTGCTTCGCGCCCAGAACGTCGTGGATTCGCGGCCGCCGCACGGGAAGGCCGGCGAGCGCGGTGCTCACTCTGACGGTCAGATCATCAGGCGGGTGCGCGTACGCGCCCGCGGACGCGCCACCGGCGTTCGCGTTCGTGTGCCCGCTGGAGGAAGGCGACAGCGTTGGCGTCGACGGCAACGACGAGGAGGCGGTCTCGAGCTGCGTGGTGGTGTGCCCGGTCTGCCTGGAGGGCGTGCACGGCGGCGAGATGGTGCGGCAGCTGCCGGCGTGCAAGCACGTCTTCCACGTGGAGTGCATCGACATGTGGCTGCACTCCCACAGGACGTGCCCAATGTGCCGGTGCGTGATCTCGCCGCCGCCGACGAAGGAGACGGCAAAAGCCTTCGAGCCGGAAGAGGAGCCAGCGTCGTCGTCGTCGTCGGATGAGGCGTTGCCACCAGTGTAGTTGTTTTAGCTAGTAAAATTTGAATGTACGAGTACGAGACTACGAGCTGAGTGTATATACGAGTGCCATTTAATTACCCTGGCGAATATGCCTTTCCCGCGTTTATTCCTGCCAACATGCAAGTATGGTTTGCATCCGAGAAGCAATTTGTAATAAAATTATAATTAGTCCTACTTACTTGTTGTATGTATCTTGTATATTTGTCTTATGTTTGACACATAGGTTGTCTATCTATTTGAATATCTAGACAACCTACAATTATGGGTTTCCGATAATACTAAGATAATAAAATTAGTTAGTCACCTATTCAACCCCTCCAGTCAACCATACCAATCATTTCAATTGGATCATAGATAAACATTCTACATTGCAACTTCGTGAGGAGTGTATGCAATTTCCCCATAAGTATCACACATGTTTTTAAAATATCCTATGTTACGGCATACATGTTCATCGATCATGAACACGAGAGAGTGTATGTATGCATGGGGCCCTCCGCTCCTGCATGACTTCTTTCTCATCAGGATGAAAACTAGAAGACATCACCGTTTTGGCTTTAGATAAGTCAGAACCACTAGATCTAGATTGAAAAGATGATATATAGGGCAATTATCTGGCTCCAACAATAGTTGTTGGAATCTTCATAAGGAATCATTTACATTGCACAATAACCTATCTAGGGCTCTGCAAATGACATGGAGGAGTTCTGATCATGTTCCTCTTCAATGCCACCGTCGTGAGCTCAGCGGTTGCGTCATACATAGCCAACACAGGATGTCTTCTTTATCAATACCCTTTTATCGTCCACACCCTGCCGGTGACCCAGTGATGGCAATCCAATTCACCGTCTTTACACCTCGCATCATCCCAGGGCAAACTAAAATACATTTAATTTATACTGAACTCATATATTTGTAAGGTTTTTTTACCATGATGTGGTCTTATCGGGTATAATTTCACTTACTTTGCATATTTGACCATGTAATTTCACTAACAAATATTAATCACAATGTTCTTTGCCATAAAATCATAATATTCATCATTGCAGAATAATATTTCTGCAAAACTTATACAATTGTGGAAACTATACAATTGAGACTGTGCTTGTCTGTGGGAGAGGGGCGGTTGTTTGTGCTAAAGTTAAACAACTTTTTGTAAATACTCTCGAATTATTTATACAACTACATAAAATAAACAATTTATATTGTCTGCCTCTCTGGGAGGGAGGGGGTGGGTGTGTCCTTGTACATTTATTATTCTCAAACATCAAGTAGATAACCCTAAAGTATATGGCTAAACACATATCTTAATAGATGTTTCTAGTGCATAATTATGTAAGCATATAAGTAAAAAAATGTTGGCATTTATTATTCAGAAAAGTTCTTTAGTACAAACTGAACTTCATGTGTATGATTGGCCCGAATTTTAATTCATCAATTGGAAAACAAATGGTAAAGTATTTTTTGCACACTATGAATAAAAAAAAGCATGAGGAGGAAAACACACAAATTTACTAGAATGCAAGTGAAACATTTAAGCATCTTATCTGGGAATGCAAGTTCTCCGCACTTCCTCTCTAAATCCGTATTTTGCTATAATCATTATCTTCTCTGCTCCAAATATGGAAATAACATACAATTAATGATATGGAGAGAATATTATCCGATCCAACCTGTTTACATCTCTAGATATGTGGATATGGAGAGAATATTCTCTCTAAGTCCCTTATTTTGGTATTTAATTCCCGGGAGGCTAAAAAACCCCCTTTTATGTATTTTTATCTTCCAGTGATCTCCGGTGACATAAATAAATCAAGGAAAAATACCACGAATGTTTTTATTCAAAACAGAGACCATGGGCGTAAGAAGTCAACGGGGAAGGCCACGAGGCCACAACTAGGACCCATGGCACGGCTAGATACCCCCCACCCGTGTCTTTTTACCAGCTGATGCGTGTAAAATGCATGCATGAACTTTGTAGTTTGTTGATAAATATTCCCACATATTAGCAACATATATGATGGTATATCTGTGATTTATATTGATTTTTTAGGATTTACCAATGATCCCTTTTATTTTGATTATAACTCTGCACGATAGTAAAAACCTGTTTTATGTATTTCTAACTTTCAGGAACCTAAACAAAGTCAAATTGAATTAGAATTCTGGGGATGTCAATATTTCAGCAAGAGAAGCATCTGGAGCACTTGGATTTTATGAGATGGGCCATGAATGCCAAAATATACCTGGTGGCGTGCCCAGCCAGGGGGCTGATACGTCTTCAACGTACCTATAATTTCTGATGTTCTATGCTTGTTTTATGAGAATACTTACATGTTTTGCTTGCACTTTATAATGTTTTTATGCATTTTCCGGAACTAACCTGTTAACAAGATGCCGAAGTGCCAGTTCCTGTTTTCTGCTGTTTTTGGTTCCAGAAAGGCTGTTCGGGCAATATTCTCGGAATCGGACGAAATCAACGCCCAGAACCTTATTTTTCCCGGAACCTTCAAGAAAGTCAGAGGGGGGCCAGAGGGGTGCCCTGGGGGCCCCACATGTGTGGGCCGCGCGGGCTCCACCCTGGTCGCGCCGGCCTAGTGTGAGGAGCCCCCGTGGCCCCTCCGACTCCGCCTCTTCGCCTATATAAGCCCTTTCGACCTAAAAACACGATACCAATTGACAAAACTCCAGAAAGACTCCAGGGGCGCCGCCACCATCGCGAAACTCCGTTTCGGGGGACAGAAATCTCTGTTCCGGCACCCTGCCGGGACGGGGAAGTGCCCCCGGAAGCCATCTCCATCAACGCCGCCGCCTCCATCATGCTCCGTGATTAGTTCCCCCATGGACTACGGGTTCTAGCTGTAGCTAGTTGGTATTCTCTCCCCCATGTACTTCAATACAATAATCTCATGAGATGCCTTACATGATTGAGATTCATCTGATGTAATCGGTGTTGTGTTTGTCGGGATCCGATGGATTGTTACATTATGATTGTCTATCTACAAAGTTTATGAAGTTATTGTTGCTGCAATCTTGTTGTGTTTAATGCTTGTCACTAGGGCCCGAGTGGCATGATCTTAGATTTAAGCTCTATACTTATTGCTTAGATTGTATCTACAAGTTGTATGCACATGTCTATGTCCGGAACCAAAGGCCCCAAAGTGACAGAAATTGGGACAACTGGAGGGAAAGGCTTAGATATGAGGATCACATGTTTTCACGGAGTGTTAATGCTTTGCTCCGGTGCTCTATTAAAAGGAGTACCTTAATTTCCAAGTAGATTCCCTAGAGGCCCGGCTGCCACCGGCTGGTAGGACAAAAGATGTTGTACAAGTTTCTCATTGCGAGCACGTATGACTATATATGGAAAACATGCCTACATGATTAATGATCTTGATGTTCCGTCTTAATGCTATTTCAATCCTATCAATTGCCCAACTCGTAATTTGTTCACCCAACACTTGTTATTGGAGAGTTACCACTAGTGTAGATAGCTGGGAACCCCGGTCCATCTTTCATCATCATATACTCGTTCTACATATCATTGGAAGTAGTATCAACTATTTTCTGGTGCCATTGCTCTCATATTACTATTACTGTCGTCGTGTTATCGTTACTACCGCTCTCATATTACTGCTGCTTTCACATCACCCCCGTTACTAGTGCTTTTCCATGTGCAGCTGAATTGAGGACTCAGTTGTTAAGGCTTATAAGTATTCTTTACCTCCCCTTGTGTCGAATCAATAAATTTGGGTTTTACTTCCCTCGAAGACTCGTTGCGATCCCCTATACTTGTGGGTTATCAAGACTATTTTCTCGGCGCCGTTGCCGGGAGGCATAGCTCTACTCATAAGTTCACCTGGGGAGTACACTCTACCTCTATCTCTGTTTTTATCTTATTTTATTTTGTTTTGCTTAGTTTACTTTTGTCTAGTTTATTTGTGCTTAGTTTATTTCTGTCTAGTATTATTTTGCTTAGTTTACTTTTGTCTAGTTCGTTTTTGTTTTGTTTTATTTTCCTCATATACCCGAAAATCCATAAAAATTTGAAAAATCGAAAAATTAAAAACTATTGCTATGAGAGAACCTACAACCTATTTGGAGCTTATTGAATTATATAATAACTATAGAGAATCAAGAACGGGAAAAGTTATGAGTGCTGTGATAGAAAAACTGAATACAATTGCTAAAATCTTGCTTAAACGCCATGATATAAACTCGTTGCTCTAAACAGGATACTAAACATCTTAAATTTCAATGTGGCTTTAGTGAGGAAGTTTTAATTAAGAACTATAATTGGAATAGCTATATTCATTTTGGGTTCGTAGAGGTAGAACAATTTGTCTTATTTATGGGAGCATCTGAGATCGAATCCTTCATTGCTAAAAATTATGAAACTTGTGTTGTTTGTAAGGACCTTAAAGATTATGTCTCTGATACGTCTCCGACGTATCGATAATTTCTTATGTTCCATGCCACATTATTGATGATATCTACATGTTTTATGCACACTTTATGTCATATTCGTGCATTTTCTGGAACTAACCTATTAACAAGATGCCGAAGAGCCGCTTGCTGTTTTCGCTGTTTTTGGTTTCAGAAATCCTAGTAACGAAATATTCTCGGAATTGGACGAAATCAACGCCTGTGGTCCTATTTTGCCACGAAGCTTCCAGAAGACCGAAGAGGAGTCGAAGTGGGGCCACGAGGTGCCGCCACACTAGGGCAGCGCGGCCCAAGCCCTGGCCGCGCCGACCTGTGGTGTGGGGCCCTCGTGTGGCCCCCCGTGTTGCCCTTCCGCCTACTTAAAGCCTCTGTCGCGAAACCCCCGCATCGAGAGCCACGATACGGAAAACCTTCCGAGACGCCGCCGCCGCCAATCCCATCTCGGGGATTCCGGAGATCTCCTCCGGCACCCTCGCCGGAGAGGGGATTCATCTCCCGGAGGACTCTTCACCGCCATGGTCGCTCTCCGGAGTGATGAGTGAGTAGTTCACCCCTGGACTATGGGTCCATAGCGTAGCTAGATGGTTGTCTTCTCCTCATTGTGCTTCATTGTTGGATCTTGTGAGCTGCCTAACATGATCAAGATCATCTATCTCGTAATACTATATGTTGTGTTTGTCGGGATCCGATGGATAGAGAATACTATGTTATGTTAATTATCAAGTTATTACGTATGTGTTGTTTATGATCTTGCATGCTCTCCGTTATTAGTAGAGGCTCTGGCCAAGTTTTTACTCTTAACTCCAAGAGGGAGTATTTATGCTCGATAGTGGGTTCATGCCTCCATTGATATCTGGGACAGTGACAGAAAGTTCTAAGGTTGTGGATGTGCTGTTGCCACTAGGGATAAATTATTGATGCTATGTCTAAGGATGTAGTTGTTGATTACATTACGCACCATACTTAATGCAATTGTCTGTTGTTTTGCAACTTAATACCGGAAGGGGTTCGGATGATAACCTCGAAGGTGGACTTTTTAGGCATAGATGCATGCTGGATGGCGGTCTATGTACTTTGTCGTAATGCCCAATTAAATCTCACTATACTTATCATGACATGTATGTGCATTGTTATGCCCTCTCTATTTGTCAATTGGCCGACTGTAATTTGTTCACCCAACATGCTTTTATCTTATGGGAGAGACACCTCTAGTGAACTGTGGACCCCGGTCCATTCTTTTATACCGAAATACAAATCTGCTGCAATACTTGTTCTTTACTGTTTTCTCGCAAACAATCATCTTCCACACAATACGGTTAATCCTTTGTTACAGCAAGCCGGTGAGATTGACAACCTCACTGTTTCGTTGGGGCAAAGTACTTTGGTTGTGTTGTGCAGGTTCCACGTTGGCGCCGGAATCTCCGGTGTTGCGCCGCACTACATCCCGCCGCCATCAACCTTCAACGTGCTTCTTGGCTCCTCCTGGTTCGATAAACCTTGGTTTCTTTCCGAGGGAAAACTTGCTGCTGTGCGCATCACGCCTTCCTCTTGGGGTTCCCAACGGACGTGTGAGTTACACGCCATCAAGCTCTTTTTCTGGCGCCGTTGCCGGGGAGATCAAGACACGCTGCAAGGGGAGTCTCCACTTCCTAATCTCTTTACTTTGTTTTTGTCTTGCTTTATTTTATTTAATACTTTGTTTGCTGCATTATATCAAAACACAAAAAAATTAGTTGCTAGCTTTACTTTATTTACTGTCTTGCACTCTATATTAAAAACACAAAAAAATAGTTACTTGCATTTACTTTATCTAGTTTGTTTTATTTACTACTGCTAAAATGGCCACTCCTGAAAATACTAAGTTGTGTGACTTCACAAATACAAATAATAATGATTTCCTATGCACACCTATTGCTCCACCTGCTACTACAGCAGAATTCTTTGAAATTAAACCTGCTTTATCGAATCTTGTTATGCGAGAGCAATTTTCTCGGTGTTAGTTCCGATGATGTCGCTGCCCATCTTAATAATTTTGTTGAATTGTGTGAAATGCAAAAGTATAAAGATGTAGATGGTGACATTATTAAATTGAAATTGTTTCCTTTCTCATTAAGAGGAAGAGCTAAAGATTGGTTGCTATCTCTCGCCTAAGAATAGTATTGATTCCTGGACTAAATGCAAGGATGCTTTTATTGGTAGATATTATCCCCCGCTAAAATTATATCTTTGAGGAGTAGCATAATGAATTTTAAACAATTGGATAATGAACATGTTGCTCAAGCTTGGGAAAGAATGAAATCTTTGGTTAAAAATTGCCCAACCCATGGACTCGACTACTTGGATGATCATCCAAACCTTCTATGCAGGACTAAATTTTTCTTCGCGGAATTTATTGGATTCAGCTGCTGGAGGTACCTTTATGTCCATCACTTTGGGGGCGGCTACAAAGCTTCTTGATGATATGATGATTAATTACTCCGAATGGCACACGGAAAGAGCTCCACAAGGTAAGAAGGTAAATTCCGTTGAAGAATCCTCTTCCTTGAATGATAAGATTGATGCTATTATGTCTATGCTTGTGAATGATAGGACTAATGTTGATCCTAATAATGTTCCGTTAGCTTCATTGGTTGCCCAAGAAGAACATGTTGATGTAAAATTCATTAAAAATAATAATTTCAACAACAATGCTTATCGGAACAATTCTAGTAATAACTATAGGCCATATCCTTATAATAATGGTAACGGTTATGCTAATTCTTATGGGAATTCTTACAACAATAATAGGAATGCACCCCCTGGACTTGAAGCTATGCTTAAAGAATTTATTAGTACACAAACTGCTTTTAACAAATCTGTTGAGGAAAAACTCAATAAAATTGATATTCTCGCTTCCAAGGTTGAAAGTCTTGCCTCTGATGTTGATCTTTTGAAATTGAAAGTTATGCCTAATAAGGATATTGAAAATAAAATTGTTACTACAGCAAATGCCATCCAAGTTAGAATTAATGAGAATATAAGATTGATGGCTGAATTGCATGCTAGGTGGGAAAGAGAAGAAAAAGAAAAACTAGCTAAAGAGAACAATGTAGCTAAAGTTTGGACTATTACCACCACTAGCAATGCTAATGCTCCACATGTTGCTGCACCTCCTACTATTAATGGTAAAATAATTGGTGTTGGCGATGTTACTACTCCTAGTGCAAAGCGTGCAAAATTGCCTGAAACTGCTAAAACTGCTGAAACTGCCTGTGATAAAACTGCTGAAATTTTTTCCAACATTGGGGATGATGATCCCATTGCTTTAGATTGTAATGGTTTGGATTTTGATGATTGCCACATCTCTGAAGTTATAAAGTTCTTACAAAAACTTGCTAAGAGTCCCAATGCTAGTGCTGTAAACTTGGCTTTCACAAAACATATTACAAATGCTCTCATAAAAGCTAGAGAAGAGAAACTAAAACTTGAAACTTCTATTCCTAGAAAGCTAGAGGATGGTTGGGAGCCCATCATTAGGATGAAGGTCAATAACTTTAATTGTAATGGTTTATGTGATCTTGGTGCAAGTATTTCTGTTATGCCTAAGAAAGTCTATGATATGCTTGACTTGCCACCATTGAAAAACTGTTATCTGGATGTTAATCTCGCTGATAATGTTAAAAAGAAACCTTTGGGGAGAGTTGATAATGTTCATATTATGGTTAACAATAACCTTGTCCCCGTTGATTTTGTTGTCTTGGATATTGAATGCAATGCATCTTGTCCCATTATATTGGGAAGACCTTTTCTTCGAACCGTTGGTGCTACTATTGATATGAAGGAAGGTAATATTAAATATCAATTTCCTCTCAAGAAAGGTATGGAACACTTCCCTAGAAAGAGAATGAAGTTACCTTATGATTCTATTATTAGAACAAATTATGATGTTGATGCTTCATCTCTTGATGTTACTTGATTTACACTTTCTGCGCCTAGCCGAAAGGCGTTAAAGAAAAGCGCTTATGGGAGACAACCCATGTTTTTACTACAGTATTTTTGTTTTATATTTGAGTCTTGAAAGTTGTTTACTACTGTAGCAACCTCTCCTTATCTTAGTTTTGAGTTTTGTTGTGCCAAGTAAAGTCTTTGATAGTAAAGTAAGTACTAGATTTGGATTACTGCGCAGTTTCAGATTTCTTTGCTGTCACGAATTTCGAGCTGCCTCCCTGTAGGTAGCTCAGAAAATTAAGCCAATTTATGTGCATGATCCTCAGATATGTACGCAACTTTCATTCAATTTGGGCATTTTCATTTGAGCAAGTCTGGTGCCTCAATAAAATCCTTCTTTACGGACTGTTCTGTTTTGACAGATTCTGCCTTTTATTTCGCATTGCCTTTTTTGCTATGTTGGATGAATTTCTTTGATCCATTAATGTCCAGTAGCTTTATGCAATGTCCAGAAGTGTTAAGAATGATTGTGTCACCTCTGAACATGTTAATTTTTATTGTCCACTAACCCTCTAATGAGTTGTTTCGAGTTTGGTGTGGAGGAAGTTTTCAAGGATCAAGAGAGGAGTATGATACAATATGATCAAGGAGAGTGAAAGCTCTAAGCTTGGGGATGCCCCGGTGGTTCACCCCTGCATATTCTAAGAAGACTCAAGCTGTCTAAGCTTGGGGATGCCCAAGGCATCCCCTTCTTCATCGACAACATTATCAGGTTCCTCCCCTGAAACTATATTTTTATTCGGCCACATCTTATGTACTTTGCTTGGAGCGTCAGTTTGTTTTTTGTTTTTGTTTGAATAAAATGGATCCTAGCATTCACTATATGGGAGAGAGACACGCTCCGCTGTAGCATATGGACAAGTATGTCCTTAGGCTTTACTCATAGTATTCATGGCGAAGTTTCTTCTTCGTTAAATTGTTATATGGTTGGAATTGGAAAATGCTACATGTAGTAATTCTAAAATGTCTTGGATAATTTGATACTTGGCAATTGTTGTGCTCATGTTTAAGCTCTTGCATCATATAATTTGCACCCATTAATGAAGAAACACTTAGAGCTTGCTAATTTGGTTTGCATATTTGGTTTCTCTAGAGTCTAGATAACATCTAGTATTGAGTTTTGAACAACAACGAAGACGGTGTAGAGTCTTATAATGTTTACAATATGTCTTTTATGTGAGTTTTGCTGCACCGTTCATCCTTGTGTTTGTTTCAAATAACCTTGCTAGCCTAAACCTTGTATCGAGAGGGAATACTTCTCATGCATCCAAAATCCTTGAGCCAACCACTATGCCATTTGTGTCCACCATACCTACCTACTACATGGTATTTATCCGCCATTCCAAAGTAAATTGCTTGAGTGCTACCTTTAAAATTCCATCATTCGCCTTTGCAATATATAGCTCATGGGACAAATAGCTTAAAAACTATTGTGGTATTGAATATGTACTTATGCACTTTATCTCTTATTACGTTTCTTGTTGTGCGATAACCAAGTTTCTGGGGACGCCATCAACTATTCTTTGTTGAATAACATGTGAGTTGCTATGCATGTCCGTCTTGTCTGAAGTAAGAGAGATCTACCACCTTAATGGTTGGAGCATACATATTGTTAGAGAAGAACATTGGGCCGCTAACTAAAGCCATGAATCATGGTGGAAGTTTCAGTTTTGGACATATATCCTCAATCTCATATGAGAATAATAATTGTTGCCACATGCTTATGCATTAAAGAGGAGTCCATTATCTGTTGTCCATGTTGTCCCGGTATGGATGTCTAAGTTGAGAATAATCAAAAGCGAGAAATCCAAAATGCGAGCTTTCTCCTTAGACCTTTGTACAAAGCGGCATGGAGGTACCCCATTGTGACACTTGGTTAAAACATGTGTATTGCGATGATCCGGTAGTCCAAGCTAATTAGGACAAGGTGCGGGCACTATTAGTATACTATGCATGAGGCTTGCAACTTGTAAGATATAATTTACATAACTCATGTGCTTTATTACTACCGTTGACAAAATTGTTTCATGTTTTCAAAATAAAAGCTCTAGCACAAATATAGCAATCGATGCTTTCCTCTTTGAAGGACCATTCTTTTTTACTTTTATGTTGAGTCAGTTCACCTATCTCTCTCCACCTCAAGAAGCAAACACTTGTGTGAACTGTGCATTGATTCCTACATACTTGCATATTGCACTTGTTATATTACTCTATGTTGACAATTATCCATGAGATATACATGTTACAAGTTGAAAGCAACCGCTGAAACTTAATATTCCTTTGTGTTGCTTCAATACCTTTACTTTGATTTATTGCTTTATGAGTTAACTCTTATGCAAGACTTATTGATGCTTGTCTTGAAGTACTATTCATGAAAAGTCTTTGCTTTATGATTCACTTGTTTACTCATGTCATTACCATTGTTTTGATCGCTGCATTCATTACATATGCTTACAAATAGTATGATCAAGGTTATGATGGCATGTCACTTCAGAAATTATCTTTGTTATCGTTTTACCTCGCTCGGGACGAGCAGTAACTAAGCTTGGGGATGCCGATACGTCTCCGACGTATCGATAATTTCTTATGTTCCATGCCACATTATTGATGATATCTACATGTTTTATGCACACTTTATGTCATTATCGTGCATTTTCTCGGAACTAACCTATTAACAAGATGCCGAAGAGTCGCTTGTCGTTTTCTCGCTGTTTTTGGTTTCAGTAAATCCTAGTAACGAAATATTCTCGGAATTGGACGAAATCAACGCCCAGTGGTCCTATTTTGCCACGAAGCTTCCGAAGACCGAAGAGGAGTCGAAGTGGGGCCACGAGGCGCCGCCACACTAGGGCGGCGCGGCCCAAGCCCCGGCCGCGCCGACCGTGGTGTGGGGCCCTCGTGTGGCCCCCCGCGTTGCCCTTCCGCCTACTTAAAGCCTCCGTCGCGAAACCCCCAGCACCGAGAGCCACGATACGGAAAACCTTCCGCAGACGCCGCCGCCGCCAATCCCATCTCGGGGATTCTCGGAGATCTCCTCCGCACCCTCGCCGGAGAGGGGATTCATCTCCCGGAGGACTCTTCACCGCCATGGTCGCCTCCGGAGTGATGAGTTAGTAGTTCACCCCTGGACTATGGGTCCATAGCAGTAGCTAGATGGTTGTCTTCTCCTCATTGTGCTTCATTGTTGGATCTTGTGAGCTGCCTAACATGATCAAGATCATCTATCCGTAATACTATATGTTGTGTTTTTCGGGATCCGATGGATAGAGAATACTATGTTATGTTAATTATCAAGTTATTACCTATGTGTTGTTTATGATCTTGCATGCTCTCCGTTATTAGTAGAGGCTCTGGCCAAGTTTTTACTCTTAACTCCAAGAGGGAGTATTTATGCTCGATAGTGGGTTCATGCCTCCATTGATATCTCGGGACAAGTGATGTAAAGTTCTAAGGTTGTGGATGTGCTGTTGCCACTAGGGATAAAACATTGATGCTATGTCTAAGGATGTAGTTGTTGATTACATTACGCACCATACTTAATGCAATTTTCTCGTTGTTTTGCAACTTAATACCGGAAGGGGTTCGGATGATAACCTCGAAGGTGGACTTTTTAGGCATAGATGCATGCCGGATGGCGGTCTATGTACTTTGTCGTAATGCCCAATTAAATCTCACTATACTTATCATGACATGTATGTGCATTGTTATGCCCTCTCTATTTGTCAATTGCCCGACTGTAATTTGTTCACCCAACATGCTTTTATCTTATGGGAGAGACACCTCTAGTGAACCGTGGACCCCGGTCCATTCTTTTATACCGAAATACAAATCTGCCGCAATACTTGTTCTTTATCGTTTTCTCGCAAACAATCATCTTCCACACAATACGGTTAATCCTTTGTTACAAGCAAGCCGTTGAGATTGACAACCTCACCGTTTCGTTGGGGCAAAGTACTTTGGTTGTGTTGTGCAGGTTCCACGTTGGCGCCGGAATCTCCGGTGTTGCGCCGCACTACATCCCGCCGCCATCAACCTTCAACGTGCTTCTTGGCTCCTCCTGGTTCGATAAACCTTGGTTTCTTTCTGAGGGAAAACTTGCTGCTGTGCGCATCATACCTTCCTCTTGGGGTTCCCAACGAACGTGTGAGTTACACGCCATCAGTCTCTTCTATCCTTAATTTTTTCATAGAAAGCTACAGTGATAATCCCTATATCATTGATTATAAAGAGAGACTCATTAATGCACAAGAATGCACTCACAATTTGCAGGAACCAGTGGAAGAAGAAATTGATGAACCTGAAAGCTCATTGGATGAAAAAGAGGAGGAAATTGATGAACCTGAAAGCTCTCATTGGATGAAAAAGAAGAGGAGAGTAATGAACAAAAGGAGGAAGAATGGATTAGCTACCCATGCCGACCTTCTAATGAGAGTAACTCTTTATCTCTTACACTATTTGATTGTCCTCCATGCTTACCAAAGAAAGATAAATGTTATGTTCCTGTGGATTCTCTTGAAATAGTACCTATGAGTAAGGATAATTATGCTACTGTTATTTATGATAATCCATGCTACTTTGATAAATCTTATGATAATGCTTTGTTTGTGCCCGATGTCGAAATGCATGGTACTAAAGAGTTTTGCTTGGCAAATGTTTATGACAAATCTCTAGATGATGGTCCTATGTTACTTGATACTATTAATTGTACTACTAATGAAAATGGGATTGGAGAGTTCTTGACTTTATCTATGAGTCCCATATCTTTTGAGATTGATCAATCATCTTGTTACATTATTGATAAAAGTGAGTTTGAAAGTTTTAATCCTATTATTTCTGAGCTTGATAAAAATTATGTGTTTGTGAATCATGAAAAGCATGCTGTATGTGATAGCTATATTGTTGAGTTTGTTCATGAAGCTACTGAAAATTATTATGAGAGAGGAAAATATGGTTGTATAAATTTTCATGGTATCAAAACACCTCTCTATATGCTTAAAATCTTGAAGTTACTCTTGTTTTACCTTCTTATGCTTGTCATTTTGTTCTTCATGAATTTATTTGTGTACAAGACTCCTATACATAGGAAGTGGGTTAGACTTAAATGTATTTTGAATTTTCTTCTTGATGCTCTCTTTTGCATCAACTCTTATTTCTTACGAGTGCATCATTAAAATTTCTGAGCCCATCTTAATGGCTATAAAGAAAGCACTTCTTGGGAGATAACCCATGTGTTTATTTTGCTACTGTTTTGTTGTGTCTTGGAAGTTGTTACTACTGTAGCAACCTTTCCTTATCTTTATTTTATTGCAATGTTGTGCCAAGTGAAGTCTCTAATAGAAGGGTGATGCTAGATTTGGATTACTGCGCAGAAACATATTTCTCGCTGTCACGAATCTGGGTATGATTCTCTGTAGGTAACTCAGAAAAATCTGCCAATTTACGTGAGTGATCCTCAGATATGTATGCAACTTTCATTATTTTTGAGTTCTCTGATTTGAGCAACGGAAGTACCTCTTAAAAATTCGTGTTTACTGGCTGTTCTGTTTTGACAGATTATGTCTCTGTTTTTTGCATTGTCTCTTGTGGACTTTAAGTGAGGCTTTCTAGACGTGGAGAGCTGTAGCTAATGTTTTATTTAGTTCTTGCAATGTGTCACTACATGGCCAAGGTGGATTAAAGTTTTTTGAGTACTAACCCCTCTAATGAAGTTTATGAGAAGTTTGGTGTGAAGGAAGTTTTCAAGGGTCAAGAGAGGAGGATGATATATGATCAAGAAGAGTGAAAAGTCTAAGCTTGGGGATGCCCCCGTGGTTCATCCCTGCATATTTCAAGAAGACTCAAGCGTCTAAGCTTGGGGATGCCCAAGGCATCCCCTTGTTCATCAACTTATCAGGTTTCTTCTATTGAAACTATATTTTTATTCGGTCACATCTTATGTGCTTTACTTGGAGCATCTGTGTGTTTTATTTTTGTTTATGTTTGAATAAATTCGGATCCTAGCAATCCTTGTTTGGGAGAGAGACACGCTCCGCTTTTTCATATGAACACTTGTGTTCTTCGTTTTACTTTTAATGTTCAATGACAAAAGTTGGAAGCTATTGCACTTATTGTTATTTGGTTGGAAAAAGAAAATGCCTCATATTGTCTTGGATAATTTGATACTTGGAAATTGTTTTGAGCTCTCAAGTAGATCATGTTTCTCTTGCATCATGTAGTTTAAACCTATTAGTGGAGAAATACCGTAGAGCTTGTTGAAATTGGTTTGCATGATTGGTCTCTCTAAGGTCTAGATATTTTCTAGTAGAAGTGTTTGAGCAACAAGGAAGACAGTGTAGAGTTTTATAATGCTTGCAATATGTTCTTATGTAAGTTTTGCTGCACCGGTTCATACATGTGTTTGCTTCAAACAACCTTGCTAGCCAAAGCCTTGTACTGAGAGGAAATGCTTCTCGTGCATCCAAAACCTTGAGCCAAAACCTATGCCATTTGTGTCCACCATAACTACCTACTATGTGGTATTTTCTGCCATTCCAAGTAAATACTTCATGTGCTACCTTTAAACAATTCAAAACTTTATTACTCCTTATTTGTGTTAATGTTTTATAGCTCATGAGGAAGTATGTGGTGTTTTATCTTTTAATTTTGTTGGGAAGCTTTCACCAATGGACTAGTGGCTTCATCCGCTTATCCAATAATTTTGCAAAAAGAGCTGGCAACGGGGTTCCCAGCCCCAATTAATTAACTTTCACTAATAATTCTCTTCACGTGTTTTGCCCTGATTCATCAGTAAGCAACTTAATTTTGCAAATAGACACTCCTTCATGGTATGTGAATGTTGGAAGGCACCCGAGGATTCGGTTAGCCATGGCTTGTGTAAGCAAAAGGTTGGGAGGAGTGTCAACCATAAATAAAACTAAAGTACATGTGTAAACAAAAGAGAAGAGGGATGATCTACCTTGCTGGTAGAGATAGCGTCCTTCATGGGAGCCGCTCTTTGAAAGTTTGTTTGATGAGGGGGTTAGAGTGCCCACTACCATTCGTTGACAACAACAAACACCTCTCAAAACTTTAATTTTATGCTCTCTATATGATTTCAAAACTTAAAAAGCTCTAGCACATGATTTAATCCCTGCTTCCCTCTGTGAAGGGCCTTTCTTTTACTTTATGTTGAGTCATTTTACCTACTTCCTTCCATCTTAGAAGCAAACACTTGTGTCAACCGTGCATTGATTCTTACATACTTTCTTATTTGCATTCATCATATTACTTTGTGTTGACAATTATCCATGAGATATGTATGTTGAAAGTTGAAAGCAATTGCTGAAACTTAAATCTTCCTCTGTGTTGCTTCGATGCTTTTACTTCGAATTTATTGCTTTATGAGTTAACTCTTGTGCGAGACTTTTGATGCTTGTCTTGAAAGTACTATGTGACGCCCCGGAACCGGTACCATGAGGATTCCAGCGATCCCGCCGAAATCCGCACGATATCGATTCAGAGACGCCCTCCGACACGACGTGCGCGACGAATCACACACGTGATGCCAGAGGAATTAACACGAGCGGTAACATTACAACAGGATTACAATATAGCCCACAAGATACATATATTACAACAACGACTCCAACGAGTCAAGATACAAATATACAATACAAAGATCCAAATCATACATAAGATCGAATACGTCCGAGTACCGGACAAGATACAAATTGGACTAAGAGTCCCGAAGATAACCAATGGCGTCCATAACCCCGCCTGGGCCAAGCCGGAAGGGTAACCTTGCTAACGTCGTCATCTCGTACCTGTCAAAGTCGGGCCATCGGTTGCCGACAAAAGGGAGGAAGCAAAAGAGAAAGGGAAAAGACGAGAGTAAGTACCAAGGAACGAACTCCGGCACGTACTTAGCGAGACTAGAAATGGCTATGCTCGCCGAGCGAGTATATATATATATCGCCTGGGGCTATATGGTGGGTTTAGCGGCAGCAATACTATAACCAATAGACACACTACAACATCCGTCTACTCAGAGAAGATAAGAGAGCGCATAAGGTAACAGATAAAATACTACACAAACATAACCCAGCCAATTACACATATCCCCTCCAACAATTGCGAAGAGGCAATGTAAAAGGCACTCAACGGTGGACAAGTTTTATTAGTTATCGGTTGTAGTAATGCTATATTACTACGCAAGTTATTATCATATTATTAACAACAAGTATAAGGTGTAAGTTGTTCTATGATCAAGCTATACAATTCCAAGTCGTCCATAACCGCGGACACGGCTTATCGATAAGATGTACACCCCGCAGGGGTTGCCCAAATGTAACCATACGCATGCTCGACCCACTTACGACAGGTGGATGTCTCACAACAAGACCGTTCCCAGCTCAACAAGAAAGTCTAGGGGGGCCACCCAACTAAGCTACCCGTGACGAAGTCCGGCCGTACTCCGAAGCGGACTCAGGGTTTGCGTTAACGGCTAGGCGTGCAAACCACACGCCTAGCTAAACGTTCCGCAGGGTACAAGACAGAATATAAACACCCGAAGGCAACAGGAAGTAAACACCCGAAGGCAACAAGTAAGTAAAGCATGGCATACATGGCATAGGCAAATAAAACCAAGGTTGTGGCCCCCTTTTCAACTAACTTGAGAAAAGGTAATGGGTGAGGGGGGTCCCAATAATCGTCCCCACGCATGGGTAGAGCGCTCAATCTCGAATCGTATAACAAGAACTCGGGTCCTAGGGTACATTAGCGAGTCAAAGTTCCGATGCTTTCGCAAAGGGGCTCACGGATGCCTCTGCTTACAATTTTAGTTGTTAACAATTAAGTAAAGCATGTGTATCTCCAACAACTGATATAGCATGTGATAACCTCCCAACAACCCAACATATCCCGATAACAAATCGAGATAAACAACAGAGCCTAAACACGCCTACGACTCGCAAGGCTCAAACATCAAGCAACGGCTATGGGTAAGGAATGATACATATAGGATTATTAGGGTAAACAAGTGGATAGGACACGTGACTCGATAAAGAAGCGCAACATAAGGATAGCAATGCGAGGGAGAGAGTAAAATAGGTGAAGAGAGAGGGCTCGCCTGTGAAAAGCTGCAGAAGAACTTGTCGGAGAACTCGTCGTATCTCACATCACCACTTCGTGATCCTATCCGGGAAGAAGCAAATGCTGGACAAACAACGGGTGCAAGTCTTACTACTACGGAAGAAGAATCAGCATGATTGAGATGATATGCATGGCATGGCAAATATGGTGTGATGCAACTTAACCATATTAATCGGAGTTGGAACCCCGGACTAACAAATTAAGGTTGGAGTTGCATTTCTACCGACAAAGTTAAGTGTTGATTAGCATGGCACGACATGGCAAGGGTGACCTACTTCAAAGTTAAACGGAGCGGGGAAACCTTAGTCGGTGTCCGAAATACTCCGCATATATGTGAAGTGAGATGCACGAACTATCAACGCGCGACATGATGCGAGATGCAACAGATGTATGGATGGCATATTCATGTTCAGCACATTTTTGTGATCAATTTTCATATACAACACTTTTAATTTGGAGTTACCAATTAAAAGTTATTAACAATTTGGTTTTTATTAATTAAAATAGGAGAACAGATTTATTTTTAATAGAAAAGGATCCGAAAACAAATTTTCATATGGGGGAAGGACCCCGGGTTTGTTTCATAAACAGGCAGGGGGTTTTGGTGAAAACTGACAAGGGCAGGGACGCCGAGTTGGAAACAAAAGCTGGCAGGGGGCTGGATGCAAAACCATCCAGATCTGGATCTGTGGAGAAAACTCACCGAGGAGGGGCTTGGCCCGTGCCGCAGATAGGTGGGGCCAGGGCGCCACGCTGGCGAAGCATCCCTGCGCGCCCACCAGGTGCTCGACGTGCAGCTGATGCCGCTCACGTTCCAGAGGAGGTGGTCACCGCGGCAGTACGGCGAGCGCGCGAGCGATTGGCGACGTTCCAGGAAGAAAGGGAGGGCGCGTCAGGAGCGCCTCGTCGGTGCAGATCAATGGGAGGTGGCGCCATCGTCGGGGGTCACCGGAGAGGTCGTCGGCAACGAGGAACTGTGGAGGAGGTGGCCGGCATCAACAAGAGAAAGGGATAGAGAGGGAGTTAGGGGGCGGGACAAGGTCGAGGAGAAGCGCCTGCTCACCCTGTAGACGATGGTGGGGTCGAGGATGACGGAGGATGGCCGAAGCCGCCAGGATCGACGAGATTGCTGCCGGGGTCGGAGAAGAAGGCGCGAAATCGACGACGATCCAGGGCGCCACGGTTCGATTCGCTTGGGGAGGAAGACGAGGGGGATAAGGAGCATCGAATGGCGGCCTTGGACGAGCTCGGGGTCGACCAGAATGTTGGGGCGCCGGAGGTGCTGCGGCAGTGGTCGAGTATGTCGGGGACGAATTCGTCGTAGAAGAAGCCTCCCGACTCGATTCCTCGCGCCAGGAGGTAGAGGGCGTCGCGGCGGCACGATTGGTGGCAGCGGCATGGCTCGGGGTCGCCGGAAGCAGCGAAACAACGATGAGGAGGGGCGGTGTTGTGGGGTTTCTCCCTCGGATGCTTGGCTTGGAGGAGGGGTGATGGCGTGTATTTCACACGTTCGTTGGGCAACCCCAAGAGGAAGGTATGATGCGCACAGCAGCAAGTTTTCCCTCAGAAAGAAACCAAGGTTTATCGAACCAGGAGGAGCCAAGAAGCACGTTGAAGGTTGATGGCGGCGGGATGTAGTGCGGCGCAACACCGGAGATTCCGGCGCCAACGTGGAACCCGCACAACACAACCAAAGTACTTTGCCCCAACGAAACAAGTGAGGTTGTCAATCTCACCGGCTTGCTGTAACAAAGGATTAACCGTATTGTGTGGAAGATGATTGTTTGCAAGAGAAAATAGTAAAACAAGTATTGCAAGCAGATTTGTATTTCAAGTATTAAAGAATGGACCGGGGTCCACAGCTCACTAGAGGTGTCTCTCCCATAAGATAAAAGCATGTTGGGTGAACAAATTACAGTCGGGCAATTGACAAATAGAGAGGGCATAACAATGCACATACATGACATGATAAGTATAGTGAGATTTAATTGGGCATTACGACAAAGTACATAGACCGCCATCCAACCGCATCTATGCCTAAAAAGTCCACCTTCAGGTTATCATCCGAACCCCTCCATTATTAAGTTGCTAACAACTGTACAATTGCATTAAGTATGGTGCGTAATGTAATCAACAACTACATCCTCTGACATAGCGCCAATGTTTTATCCCTAGTGGCAACAAGACAACACAACCTTAGAACTTTCTCATCACCGTCCTGTGTGTCAATGCGGCATGAACCCACTATCGAGCATAAATACTCCCTCTTGGAGTTAAGAGTAAAAACTTGGCCGCAGCCTCTACTAGTAACGGAGAGCATGCAAGATCATAAACAACACATATGTAATAACTTGATAATTAACATGACATGGTATTCTCTATCCATCGGATCCCGACAAACACAACATAGAGTATTACGTATAGATGATCTTGATCATGTTAGGCAGCTCACAAGATCCAACAATGAAGCACAATGAGGAGAAGACAACCATCTAGCTACTGCTATGGACCCATAGTCCAGGGGTGAACTACTCACTCATCACTCCTGTGAGGCGACCATGGCGGTGTAGAGTCCTCCGGGAGATGAATCCCCTCTCCGGTAGGGTGCCGGAGGAGATCTCCCGTAATCCCCCGAGATGGGATCGGCGGCGGCGGCGTCTCGCAAGGTTTTCCGTATCGTGGTTTTTCGCATCGGGGTTACGCGACGGAGGCTTTAAGTAGGCGGAAGGGCAGAGTCGGGGGCCGACGAGGGGCCACACCATAGGCGGCGCGGGCCCCCTGGGCCGCGCCGCCTTGTGGTGTCGCCACCTCGTGGCCCCACTTCGTATGTTCTTCGGTCTTCTCGGAAGCTCCGTGGAAAAATAGGCCCCCGGGTCTTCGTTTCGTCCAATTCCGAGAATATTTCGTTACTAGGATTTCTGAAACCAAAAACAGCAGAAAACAGGAACCGGCACTTCGGCATCTTGTTAATAGGTTAGTTCCGGTAAAATGCACGAATATGACATAAAGTGTGCATAAAACATGTAGGTATCATCAATAATATGGCATAGAACATAAGAAATTATCGATACGTCGGAGACGTATCAAGCATCCCTAAGCTTAGTTCTCGCTCGTCCCGAGCAGGTAAAACGATAACAAAGATAATTTCTCGAAGTGATATGCCATCATAACCTTGATCATACTATTTGTAAACATATGTAGTGAATGCAGCGATCAAAACAATGGTAATGACATGAGTAAACAAGTGAATCATAAAGCAAAGACTTTTCATGAATAGTACTTCAAGACAAGTATTAATAAGTCTTGCATAAGAGTTAACTCATAAAGCAATAAATCAAAGTAAAGGCATTGAAGCAACACAAAGGAAGATTAAGTTTCAGCGGTTGCTTTCAACTTGTAACATGTATATCTCATAGATAATAGTCAACATAGAGTAATATAACAAGTACAATATGGAAGTATGTAGGAATCAATGCACGGTTCACACAAGTGTTTGCTTCTTGAGGTGGAGAGAGATAGGTGAACTGACTCAACATAAAAGTAAAGAGAATGGTCCTTCAAAGAGGAAAGCATCGATTGCTATATTTGTGCTAGAGCTTTTATTTTGAAAACATGAAACAATTTGTCAACGGTAGTAATAAAGCATATGAGTTATGTACATTATATCTTACAAGTTGCAAGTCTCATGCATAGTATACTAATAGTGCCCGCACCTTGTCCTAATTAACTTGGACTCACCGGATCTTTGCAATGCACATGTTTTGACCAAGTGTCACAATGGGGTACCTCCATGCCGCCTGTACAAAGGTCTAAGGAGAAAGCTCGCATTTTGGATTTCTCGCTTTTGATTATTCTCAACTTAGACATCCATACCGGGACAACATGGACAACAGATAATGGACTCCTCTTTAATGCATACGCATGTGGCAACAATTATTATTCTCATATGAGATTGAGGATATATGTCCAAAACTCGAAACTTCCACCATGAATCATGGCTTTAGTTAGCGGCCCAAAGTTCTTCTCTAACAATATGCACGCTCCAACCATGAAGGTGGTAGATCTCTCTTGCTTCAGACAAGACGGACATGCATAGCAACTCACATGATATTCAACAAAGAATAGTTGATGGCGTCCCCAGAAGCATGGTTATCGTCATCAACCAAGCAACTTAATAAGAGATAAAGTGCATAAGTACATATTCAATACCACAATAGTTTTTAAGCTATTTGTCCCATGAGCTATATATTGCAAAGGTGAATGATGGAATTTTAAAAGGTAGCACTCAAGCAATTTACTTTGGAATGGCTTGGATAAATACCATGTAGTAGGTAGGTATGGTGGACACAAATGGCATAGTGGTTGGCTCGAGGATTTTGGATGCATGAGAAGTATTCCTCTCGATACAAGGTTTAGGCTAGCAAGGTTATTTGAAACAAACACAAGGATGAACGGTACAGCAAAACTCACATAAAAGACATATGGTAAACATTATAAGACTCCATACCGTCTTCCTTGTTGTTCAAAAACTCAATACTAGATGTTATCTAGACTCTAGAGAAACCAAATATGCAAACCAAATTAGCAAGCTCTAAGTATTTCTTCATTAATGGGTGCAAAGTATATGATGCAAGAGCTTAAACATGAGCACAACAATTGCCAA
>NC_061508.1:287692700-287705200 GCF_022539505.1 Lolium rigidum
AAACCAAGTGAATCATGAATCAAAAAGTAAACTTTGATAAACAAAATTTAGAAAAGCTTGTAAAGTAGAAACTTGGGAGAGGAGCATTAAGCCTAAAGTAAAAATAATGGTGCCTTGCTCTTGTAGAGCTTTGCACAAGGGGACCTTGCAAGAGTGTTAGCTTGCAAGAATATTAGCTTGCCTTGGTTGGTGTATGGATCAAAATGTTCCTCCTTCTTCTCCGTAGATGTTCTCGTCGTCCCCTTCGTAGCCTTCGGTACTAGCGTCTATAAACGAATACGAGGATACAATCACCACACAAAACTTGCATGCTAGACTAAACACACCAAAGATTCACACAAGCCTATGCTAGCATCACATCTTATTAGCAGGGTGATTTACTTTGTTTTATTTTAAAGAAAAATAATTTCCTCTCATTATAATTATTTATTAGTATAGCTCTTTAATGCTTTGGAGGAAATAGTTTCCTCTCATTACAAATATTAATTAATGTTTCTATTTATTTATTTGGAGAACTAATCTCCTCTCATTGAATCTTGTTAAGATTTAATTTTCTCAAATACTAAGGTATGAGCACATGTTGACTAAGGTCAACACTTCACACTTATTATTTGAGAAACATAATTTAAATGAGGGAATACACCTCATGCAATTTAATACCAACATAGTAATGATTTAATATCATCAAATAATTCCATATGAGAGTTAATAGACCATGGTCTCTACCTCATGTAGAATTACTTGAGACAAAGGTTTAAATGAGAGGGATACCTCTCATATGATTTAATAATTAGTTGGAACAATTTAAATGCTACTATGGCAATCATTTAATATTCTTAAGTGAGCAAATATGAGACCAAGCAACAAGGGTCATCACATTACTTCATGTTACTTGTGAGAATGATTTAAATGAGGTGCTACACCTCATAGATTTAAATTCCTAAAATTTGAAAGAGTTTAAATGGGCTAGTATTGACTACATAGCCCATATTTTGCTTCTAGCCCATGATCATGCAAAACAACTATGCTATATTTTTGCATAAACAATTAGATTATGTCAAATGTGAATTATTAGAGTTGGAATCAACTCAAAATCATTTATGGATAATTTTTAGTATTTATTTGAAGTTAGAAAAGGCCCTGCATTGTTATTTTTATTATTTGAATTTAATTACGAATTTGGACATGAGGCCAGTGGCATCATTTAGATAATTTCATGAGCTTTCCGAATATATAAAATTTGCTAAATTTGGTGTAGTAGATTTCAAACTATTTAAATTTGAAGTTAGCAGCGGTATGGAATTTGAATTAACAGAAATTTGGTTTTTGAATTATTGGGCTTGGCGGGAAGACTAGATGGGCTACACAGGGAAAAACGGACTGGGCCGGCCCAGCAGTGTGATCGGCACACGCGGGCCGCCGACATGTGAGGGGCCACCCGTCGGCTGGCTTAAACTCACCGAAGCGGTATGGGGTAAGCTGCGCCGTTGGATTAAAAGGTTGATCGACGGCCGAGGGTCGTCCTCATCCTCGACCAAGCTCGCCGGAGAGCTAACCCTACCGGCGGCGGCGAGGGTCGTCGGCGGCGTACCCGGGCTCAGGGCAGGACTTGGCGAGGCGGGCGATCGAACGAGAAGACGATGGCGAGGCAGGGGGTGGTCGCAGCGAGGCTTGGGGTGAAGTAGATCAACGGCGTCGTGGAGCTACTGTGGCGGCGGACTCCGACCAAATTCCGGTGAACTAGCGACTAATTGAGGAGGGGAGGTGGTCGAGGAGAACAAGGGGAAGGAGGGGAGGCGACTGGGGTGAAGAATGCACCAAGGGGGTGCCTCTATTTATAGTCGCGCGTGAGTGCTGTGGGTGCCCGTGGAGGTCGTCCATGGCGCCGGCGTTCTGAGGCGCGAAGGGGCAAGCTACGATGCGCGTCGGGTAGGCGACGGCTAGGAGAGGCTAGAGCACTTGAAGAGACGACAGAGGAAGGACGGGAGCGTGCTGGCGACGGTGGCGTCCTCGCGGTACGGGCTCGGCATAGGTTTGATCATGGCGTTGTCTACGGCGCGAGCGACGGCCAATGGCGGTGTCCGGCGAGGTACGGGAAGGGTGTGGAGTGTGCACGCGCAAGTGGAGGGGAAGGGAAGGACTACGGCGTCCGGGCGAGGCGGTGTACTGCGGCGTCCAGGGCGTGATCACCACGCCGGCTGGCACGTCCTGGCACGGTTTGGACACGCGTGTCCTGGCCAATGCCGAGCCTTGGCGAGCAGGGGCGGTGTACCGTTCGATTCCTTGAGTGACAGAGAAGCTCCAGGACAAGGAGATGGGTTGAGAGAGAGGCCAGAGGTGGAGATGCCAAAGGTGGCCGGCTTGGTATAGTTTTGCATATTTTAGGGTTTCTCCTCGACTTTAATCAACCATGCGAGTGCATCGGGCTAGAGGCGGGGGTGTAGGGGAAGCCGATGATCACATTTCAAAAGAGGTTTAGGCTCAAATCTAGCTGGACAATAGCATGTAACTCCATTTGGAAATGATGCCTGCCACCTGTTCGACATAATGGCCGCAAGAGAATTTTCTTTGAATTTTGCAATTCTTTTTGGTGAATCTCTTTTATATAATTAGAGTGAAGTATTGGTGGTGGTGGTACTCATTTTGGAATTGATTTGCAACATTTCAAATTTGGCATCATCTTCTCTTTATTTCAGACATCCCTACTTGTCACTTTTATTCTGGTCAACCTAGTCAACTCTAGCCATGGTGGTCAACATCAAAGTTACTTACCTTGACATGGTCTTGGATGACATGGCTTTGGTTGACCAAGTTTAGTTCAAGAAATGAGAAAACCAGAGGGGTAAAGTAGTGAAGAAATTATTTTGGTGACAAGTGACCATTATCATATGTATGTAAGAATTTCGAATTTCTTGTGTTTGATTCTTGATCCAATGATGCAATTGCGTTAGTTTATCATATTGAAGTATTTTAGAAGCAAGGGAGCAAGCAATTTTGGCCTTGGTTGAGGATTTGCAATTTTGCATATTGTGTATGTAAGTGAAAAATGGGTTTTTCTCATTTTCTCCAATTCCCCTCAAATTAGGGTTTGATGATCTTGATTAGGGTTCCCATAGTAATGGTTACTCATACTAACACTCATCATGGCAATTGCACAAAAGAAATCACTCAAATGCAAGAAACTATATGTGGCACTATATGCATATGTGGCATTTAAATTTTAATTTGACTTGGCTAGACCCAAATGGTGTTGTTGAGGGTTGAAATGGTATATAAAAGTGATCCCATCATTCACAACAAGTATTAGTGTCAAGGTTCTTAAATTCACATATTTGCTATTTTACTCTCATATGCCTCTATGGCATTTTTAGTTTCTTTTTAAATTTCTTTGGAAACCACTTGGAATTGGTTTGATAGGTACTAGGTAAGGTGTATGAAGGTTTTCCAAACCTCTAAACAAAGTAGAAAGGTCTAGGGTAAAGATTTGTAAGAATAGCCATAGGCACATATACCTTTTTCTTATTTAATTTCCTTTTATTTTATTTTAGCTAGGATGGTGAAAAGAGGGGTGAGTTTTAGGGTTTAAGGTTATTTCAAATTACTATAACAATCAATCATGGTAATAGCACAACAATTAAACAAGATCACTAGGTATCATACTTCATTTAATAAAAGTTTTTGTTGGTTCCAAAATTTGGAACAAGGGAAATTCATTTGTTTTGTTCTGAATTTTTGGGATGTTATAGAGGCCTATTGAAATTCGTGACGACTAAGAAATCTGTTTCTGCCTAAGAATCCAAATCTAGTATCAACCTTACTATCAAAGACTTTACTTGGCACAACAATGCAATAAAATAAATATAAGAAGAGGTTGGTACAATAGTAACAACTTCCAAGACACAAATATAAAACAAAATTGTTGTAGTAAAATAATACATGGGTTATCTCCCAAGAAGTGCTTTCTTTATAGCCATTAAGATGGGCTCAGTGAGTTTTAATGATGCACTCACAAGAGATAAGTAGTTGAACCAAAAGAGAGCATCAAGAAGAAAATAGAAACACATTTAAGTCTAACCCACTTCCTATGAAAAGGAATCTTGTAAATAAACAAGTCATGTAGGCATAATGCAACAAGCATAGGAAAAATAGACAAGCGCAACTTCAAGATTTTCAGCATATAGAGAGGTGTTTTAGTACCATGAAAATTTCTACAACCATATTTTCCTCTCTCATAATGATTTTCAGTAGCATCATGAACAAACTCAACAATATAACTATCAAATGAAACATTCTTATCATGAGTCTCATGCATAAAATTATTACTACTCCCAACATAAGCATAGTCATTCTTATTAATTGTGGTGGGAGCTAATTCAACAAAGTAGCTATCATCAAATATAGGAGGCATATTGTAATCATAATTAAATTTATCCTCCATAGTAGCCGGCACCAGAATACCACTATCATTATAATCATCATAAATAGGAGGCAACGTATCATCAAAGAAAATTTTCTCCGCAATGCTTGGGGGACTAAAAATATCATGCTCATCAAAAACCAGCTTCCCTAAGCTTAGAACTTTCTATATCATTATCAACAATAGTGTTCAAAGCGTTCATAATAATATTACTACTAGCATGCAAATAAGTTTCCATAGGTTTTTATTTTCGCATCAAACAATCCATGTCTTAACTCAGGAAATAGTTTAAAAAGCTGCGTTGTTTTCTATTATGCCTTACTAGTGTTTAATCGAAACAAAAAGATGCAATTGCAGGATCTAAAGGAAATAGCTTCGAGCACTCACACACCGGCAACAATGCTAGGAAATAGCTTAGTAGCTCGGAGGATGTGAATACCTTTACCTTACCTCCCCGCAACGGCGCCGAAAATAGCTTGCCGTCCACAACCGGCGCGTGGCTGACGTGGGAGGTAGAAATCTCGTGGTGTAGCTTTTCTTTGTTCCCCGGCAACGCGCCGTAAAAATAGTCCCCCATGACCCCTTTTTTACACCCGGATGGACGAAAACGGCCCGGCCGCGCCCCCGAACCTCGTTTTCGCCCGGATTTGGGCTTTCATCCATCCGGCGAGCGCAAGTCATCCCCGGCCCCACGGGAGCGCCTGGGAGTCTGAAAGAAACGGAAGCACCGGAAACGTTGAGAAAACTTCCCGCGCGGACGTGGCCCCGACTTGTCGGCCGACAAAGGCTGACCGTCTTCCGCGTGCTTCAAAGCCTCGCCGCCGGCCAGTCTTCGCCGGGACGCGTAGCTTCCACACGTCCGAGCTAATGTCGCCGCCTCGGATTCACGCGCGCTCCTCTATTTATCGCGGAACCTACCGCGTCTAGCCGCATTCGGCACCGCCATCTCCCTCCTCTCCCCCAGCCTTGTCTTCTCTCCCCAATCCGCCTTACCGAGCAATGGCGGGCCACTGGCTTGCAGGTGTGATGAACATCGGCTTCGGCCGGCGTTCCTTGCACTAGTGGAAGGCGGGACTTCTCGCACATGGCGGGCAACCCGGCGCCGCCCGACTTCCGCGTGCCCGGAGGATGGCGCCCGAGCGCGGGGGCATCCCGATCCCGCCGCTTCCGTGGGAGGCGCACAAGCTCGACGCCTCTATCGACGTCGTGTGGGTTGATACGTCTCAAACGTATCTATAATTTCTTATGTTCCATGCTACTTTTATGATGATACTCACATGTTTTATACACACTTTATGTCATTACTATGCATTTTCCGGCACTAACCTATTGACGAGATGCCGAAGAGCCAGTTGCTGTTTTCTGCTATTTTGGTTTCAGAAATCCTACAAAAGAAATATTCTCGGAATTAGACGAAATCAACACCCAGGGTCTTATTTTTCCACGAAGCTTCCAGAAGACCGAAGGGATTACGAAGTGGGGCGACGAGGCGCCGCCACCATAGGGCCGCGCGGCCAGAGGGGGGCCCGCGCCGCCCTATGGTGTGGGCCCCTCGCGCCGCCTCCAACCCTGCCCTTCCGCCTACTTAAAGCCTTCGTCGTGAAAACCCCAGTACCGAGATCCACGATACGGAAAACCTTCCTGAGATGCCGCCGCCAATCCCATCTCGGGGGATTCAGGAGATCGCCTCCGGCACCCTGCCGGAGAGGGGAATCATCTCCCGGAGGACTCTACATCACCATGATCGCCTCCGGATTGATGTGTGAGTAGTTCACCCTGGACTATGGGTCCATAGCAGTAGCTAGATGGTTGTCTTCTCCTCATTGTGCTATCATGTTAGATCTTGTGAGCTGCCTATCATGATCAAGATCGTCTATTTGTAATGCTACATGTTGTGTTTGTTGGGATCCGATGAATATGGAATACTATGTCAAGTTGATTATCAATCTATCATATATATGTTGTTTATGTTCTTGCATGCTCTCCGTTGCTAGTAGAGGCTCTGGACAAGTTGATACTTGTAACTCCAAGAGGGAGTATTTATGCTCGATAGTGGGTTCATGCCTCCATTGAATCTGGGACAGTGATGAAAAGTTCTAAGGTTGTGGATGTGCTTGTTGCCACTAGGGATAAAACATCAATGCTTTGTCTAAGGATATTTGTGTTGATTACATTACGCACCATACTTAATGCAATTGTCCGTTGTTTGCAACTTAATACCGGAAGGGGTTCGGATGATAACCTGAAGGTGGACTTTTTAGGCATAGATGCATGCTGGATAGCGGTCTATGTACTTTGTCGTAATGCCCCGATTAAATCTCATAGTAGTCATCGTGATATGTATGTGCATTGTTATGCCCTCTCTATTTGTCAATTGCCCAACTGTAATTTGTTCACCCAACATGCTATTTATCTTATGGGAGAGACACCACTAGTGAACCGTGGACCCCGGTCCATTCTTTACATCTGAAATACAATCTACTGCAAACTCTATTCTTTACTGTTCTTCGCAAACAAACATCATCTTCCACACTATACATTTAATCCTTTGTTTACAGCAAGCCGGTGAGATTGACAACCTCACTGTTACGTTGGGGCAAAGTACTTTGATTGTGTTGTGCAGGTTCCACGTTGGCGCCGGAATCCCCGGTGTTGCGCCGCACTACACTCCGTCACCAATGACCTTCACGTGATCCTTGACTCCTACCGGTTCGATAACCTTGGTTTCTTACGGAGGAAAACTTGTCGCTCGTACGCATCACACCTTCCTCTTGGGGTTCCCAACGGACGTGTGCTTCACGCGTATCAAGCTCTTTTTTCTGGCGCCGTTGCCGGGGAGATCAAGACACGCTGCAAGGGGAGTCTCCCACATCCAATCTCTTTACTTTGTTTTTGTCTTGCTTTACTTTACTTTATTTACTGCTTTGTTTGCTCTCTATATCAAAAATACAAAAAAATTAGTTGTTAGATTTAATTTATTTACTGTCTTGTTCTCCATATTAAAAACACAAAAAAATTAGTTACTTGCATTTACTTTATTTAGTTTGCTTTATTTACTACTGCTAAAATGGGTACCCCTGAGAATACTAAGTTGTGTGACTTCACTAGCACAAATAATAATGATTTCCTATGCACACCTATTGCTCCACCTGCTACTATAGCAATTTTTTTTGAAATTAAACCTGCTTTACTAAATCTTGTTATGAGAGAGCAATTTTCTGGTATTAGTTCTGATGATGATGCTGCCCATCTTAATAATTTTGTTGAACTTTGTGAAATGCAAAAGTACAAGGATGTAGATGGTGAAATTATAAAATTGAAATTATTTCCTTTCTCCTTAAGAGGAAGAGCTAAAGATTGGTTGCTATCTTTGCCTAAAAATAGTATTGATTCATGGACTAAATGTAAAGATGCTTTCATTGGTAGATATTATCCTCCCGCTAAAATTATATCTTTGAGAAGTAGCATAATGAATTTTAAGCAATCGGATAATGAACATGTTGCTCAAGCATGGGAGAGAATGAAATCTTTTGTGAAGAATTGCCCTACCCATGGACTGACTACTTGGATGATCATCCAAACCTTTTATGCAGTATTGAATTTTTCTTCGCGGAACCTATTGGATTCAGTTGCTGGAGGTACTTTTATGTCCATCACCTTAGGTGCGGCAACAAAGCTTCTTGATAATATGATGATCAATTACTCTGAATGGCACACGTTAAGAGCTCCACAAGGTAAGAAGGTAAATTATGTTGAAGAAACCTCCTCCTTGAGTGATAAGATTGATGCTATTATGTCTATGCTTGTGAATGGTAGATCTAATGGTGATCCTAATAATGTTCCTTTAGCTTCATTGGTTGCCCAAGAAGAACATGTTGATGTGAACTTCATTAAAAATAATAATTTCAACAACAATGCTTATAGGAATAATTCCGGTAACAACTATAGGCCATATCCTTCTAATAATGGTAATGGTTATGGTAATTCTTATGGTAATTCTTACAACAATAATAGGAGTGTACCCCCTGGTCTTGAAGCCATGCTTAAAGAATTTATTGGTACACAAACTGCTTTTAACAAATCTGTTGAGGAAAAGCTTGGTAAAATTGATATTCTTACTTCTAAGGTTGATAGTCTTGCTGCTGATGTTGATCTTTTAAAATTGAAAGTTATGCCTAATGAAGATAAAGATATTAAGTCATTTTCTACAGCAAACGCCATCCAAGTTCGAATTAATGAAAATATTAGATTGATGGCTGAATTGCATGCTAGGTGGGAAAAAGAAGAAAATGAAAAACTTGCTAAAGAGAATAATGTAGCTAAAGTTTGGACTATTACCACCACTAGTAATGATGAAGCTTCACATGTTGATACACCCCCTACTATCAATGGTAAAATAATTGGTGTTGGCAATGTTTCTACTCCTAGTGCAAAGCGTGCAAAACTGCCTGAAACTGCTGAAATTGCTAAAACTGCTGAAACTGTCTGTGATAAAACTGCTGAAATTTTTCAAAATATTGGGGACAATGACCCCATTTCTGTAGATCATAATGGTTTATATTTTGATGATTGTCACATCTCTGAAGTTATAAAGTTCTTACAAAAACTTGCTAAAAGTCCCAATGCTAGTGCTATAAATTTGGCCTTTACAAAACATATTACAAACACTCTCATAAAAGCTAGAGAGGAGAAACTAAAACTTGAAACTTCTATTCCTAGGAAGTTAGAATATGGTTGGGAGCCCATCATTAAGATGAGGGTCAATGATTTTGATTGTAATGCTTTATGTGATCTTGGTGCAAGTATTCTGTTATGCTTAAGAAAATCTATGATATGCTTGACTTGCCACCATTGAAAAATTGTTATTTGGATGTTAATATTGCTGATAATGCTATAAAGAAACCTTTGGGGAGGATTGATAATGTTCGCATTATGGTTAACAATAACCTTGTCCCCGTTGATTTTGTTGTCTTGGATATTGAATGCAATGCATCTTGTCCCATTATATTGGGAAGACCTTTTCTTCGAACTGTTGGTGCTATCATTGATATGAAGGAAGGTAATATTAAGTATCAATTTCCTCTTAAGAAAGGTATGGAACACTTCCCTATAAAGAGAATGAAGTTACCTTATGATTCTATTATTAGAAAAAACTATAATGTTGATGCTTCATCTCTTAATAATACTTGATTCACACTTTCTGCGCCTAGCTGAAAGGCGTTAAAGAAAAGCGCTTATGGGAGACAACCCATTATTTTACTTCTGCACTTTTGTTTTATATTTGAGTCTTGGAAGTTGTTACTAATGTAGCAACCTCTCCTTATCTTTATTTTATTGCATTGTTGTGCCAAGTAAAGTCTTCGATAGTAAAGTCAATACTAGATTTGGATTACTGCGCAGAAACAGATTTCTTACTGTAACGAAATTTAGCAGCCCCTTCTGTAGATGACTCAGAAAAATCTGCCAATTTACGTGCGTGATCCTCCGATATGTACGCAACTTTCATTAAATTTGAGCATTTTGATCTGAGCAAGTGAAGTGCTTCAGAAAAATTCGTCTTTACGGACTGTTCTGTTTTGACGGATTCTGCCTTTTATTTCGCATTGCCTGTTTTGCTATGTTTGATGGATTTCTTTGTTCCATTAACTGTCAGTAGCTTTCTGCAATGTCCAGAAGTGTTAAGAATGATTATGTCACCTCTGAATATGTGAATTTTCGATTATGCACTAACCCTCTAATGAGTTTGTTTTGAGTTTGGTGTGGAGGAAGTTTTCAAGGGTCAAGAGAGGAGGATGATACAATATGATCAAGAAGAGTGAAAATTCTAAGCTTGGGGATGCCCCCGTGGTTCATCCCTGCATATTTTAAGAAGACTCAAGCATCTAAGCTTGGGGATGCCCAAGGCATCCCTTCTTCATCGACAACTTATCAGGTCACATCTAGTGAAACTATATTTTTATTCCGTCACATCTTATGTGCTTTACTTGGAGCGTCTGTTTGTTTTTGTTTTTGTTTTTGTTTGAATAAAATCGGATCCTAGCATTCTTTGTTTGGGAGAGAGACACGCTCCGCTGTTGCATATGAACACATGTGTTCTTATCTTTACTTTTAATGTTCATGGGAAGGTTGAAACTGCTTCGTTCATTGTTATATGGTTGGAAACAGAAAATGCTTCATGTGGTAATTGGTATAATGTCTTGAATAATTTGATACTTGGCAATTGTTGTGCTCATATAGATCATGTTTAAGCTCTTGCATCATGTACTTTGCACCCATTAATGAAGAACTACATAGAGCTTGTTAAAATTTGGTTTGCATGATTGGTCTCTCTAGAGTCTAGATATTTTCTGGTTAAGGTGTTTGAACAACAAGGAGACAATGTAGAGTCTTATAATGCTTGCAATATGTTCTTATGTAAGTTTTGTTGTACCGTTTTATACTTGAGTTTGCTTCAAACAACCTTGCTAGCCTAAGCCTTGTATTGAGAGGGATTACTTCTCGTGCATCCAAATCCTTGAGCCAAAAACTATGCCATTTGTGTCCACCATACCTACCTACTACATGGTATTTCTCTGCCATTCCAAAGTAAATTACTTGAGTGCTACCTTTAAAATTCTATTCTTTGTCTTTGCAATATATAGCTCATGGGAAAATAGCCTTAAAAACTATTGTGGTGAAGAATATGTAGCTTATGTATCTTATTTCTTATAAGTTGCTTGTTGAGCGGTAACCATGTTTCCGGGGACGCCACCAACTAATACACCTTTGTTGAATATCATGTGAGTTGATATGCATGTTCGTCTTGTCTGAAGTAAGGGTGATTTATCATGATCAAATGGTTTGAGTATGCATATTGTTAGAGAAGAACATTGGGCCGCTAACTAAAGCCATGATCCATGGTGGAAGTTTCAATTTGAACAATCAATCCTCAATCTCTTATGAGAATATTATCTGTTGTTGAATACTTATGCATTAAAGAGGAGTCCATTATCTATTGTCTATGTTGTCCCGGTATGGATGTCTAAGTTGAGAATAATCAAAAACGAGAAATCAAATGCGATCTTTCTCCTTAGTGACACTTGGTTGAAACATATGTTATGCAATGATAATCGATGTAAATCCAAGCTAATTAGGACAAGGTGCGAGCACTATTGGTAATCTATGCATGAGGCTTGCAACCTATAAGATGTCTTATACATAACACATATGATTTATTACTACCGTTGACAAAATTGTTTCTATGTTTTCAAAATGAAAAGCTCTAGCACAAAAATAGTAATCCATGCTTCCCTCTGCGAAGGGCCTTTCTTCTACTTTATTGTTGAGTAAGTTTACCTACTTCTTTCTACCTTAGAAGCAAACACTTGTATCAACTGTGTGCATTGATTCTTACATGTTTACCTATTGCACTTGTTATATTACTTTGTGTTGACAATTATCCATGAGATAAACATGTTGAAGTTGAAAGCAACTGCTGAAACTTATATCTTACATGTTTACCTATTGCACTTGTTATATTACTTTGTGTTGCTTCAAATCTTTCTACTAAGAATTTATTGCTTTATGAGTTAACTCTTATGCAAGTCTTATTGATGCTTGTCTTGAAATTATTATTCATGAAAAGACTTTGCTATATGATTCAGTTGTTTACTCATTGTCTTTACCATTGCTTCGAATCGCTGCATTCATCTCATATGCTTTACAATAGTATTGATCAAGATTATGATAGCATGTCACTTCAGAAATTATCCTTGTTATCGTTTACCTACTCGAGGGCGAGTAGGAACTAAGCTTGGGGATGCTTGATACGTCTCAAACGTATCTATAATTTCTTATGTTCCATGCTACTTTTATGATGATACTCACATGTTTTATACACACTTTATGTCATTATTATGCATTTTCCGGCACTAACCTATTGACGAGATGCCGAAGAGCCGATTCGTTGTTTTCGCTATTTTGGTTTCAGAAATCCTACAAAGGAAATATTCTCGGAATTAGACGAAATCAACGCCCAGGGTCTTATTTTTCCACGAAGCTTCCAGAAGACCGAAGGGATTACAAAGTGGGGCGACGAGGCGCC
>NC_061508.1:287710200-287856311 GCF_022539505.1 Lolium rigidum
TTTTAAGACAAAAGTTCCAATCGTCCGTAACCGTGGACACGGCTATTCGAATAGGTTTAACACTCTGCAGAGGTTGTACTCTTGTGCCACAACTTTTGATTACATCCGTCGAGGATAACCTCGAATCATCGTAACTCAGTACGCGGATTATCAACCATAACCTTTCACTTATATACCCTAGTATAGGCACCTCTCCCCATGAGCTTGGCCTCCCGGTGAAAACCAACTGTCAACCCGAGAACTGCACAGGGCTTGGGTCGTACATTCACCTCATATTCACATCATTTCACTTTTAACGGAGCCAGCCTCGACATAGCCCCTATGATGCTTGTTAGAGGGAACCCATACTAAGATACACAAACTTCTAGTTAAGCCCTACCCATAATCAGGTATTGTGGGGTACTTGTATAATTGGAAAGGTATCGCATTCAAACTCAATCATCAGTTTTCATCAAAATTCACCAAGTCATTCATGTCACCTTCTCCTTCAAAAACCTTTCAAGACATTTCACATGCTCCCATCTAGAGTAGTCAATTTTATTTAGTTAGCACTAGTCACTAGTCATGAGGGGTACTATCTAGCTTGGATTTGCTCTAATCTAACTTGGAAACTCTTGTTCTACTCTAGACCCAAGTGAATCATAAATCAAAAGAAAGCTCTGAAATAGTTGATCTACATGATCAACAATAACAAGTAGCGGAAGCGTAGTAGTAGTGGACTATCTATTCCACATGCAACGCTTGACGTTAGAAGATGCTCCTAGATATCGTAGTCGTCCTGTTGTCCGTCGTTTTGATACTGTGGCTCCTCTTTATAGTCTGGCATTTGAATAGTCAGGGACACAGCCGTGAGTACTTTAAAGTACTCGCAAACTAATACTAATGTAATTACTTAACAACTTTAGTAAGGGGTGCTAAGCTCTAGGTTTATTTGCGTAAAGCCAAATTTAGTTCATAAACACTTAGTAAAGACTCTTCATTTTAGCTAACTAGCTCAAGTGGGAACATTAGTGTCATTCCCACCAATAAATGGGCGAGCCTAGCTAGCGCTCGACCGCCGCATCCAATGCGAGCGATCGATTACGGACAGCCCGCGTTTTTCCAATTTTGGAAAGTTCGACGGCCCGCGTTTTTTTCAATTTCGGAAATTTTGCGCCAGCTTGCTATAAAAATAGAAAGCGTGGAGGACGTGAATTGAACCAACGACCACGCGGATGCGCGATCGTCGCGGCGACGCAGCTGACCATATGGCCACCAATTACTTCGCGTCATTCTAGGAGATGGACATATTTTGTACTGTATTCAACAGCCCGTAGCAAACAGTAAAATAACGAACTTGTTCAAAACTAAAAAACGTAGCAAATGGACCGGATCTAAAACATACAGTATTATGCGGAAATCAATTATGTCGGAGTGAATCTTTCCTAATTTTATTTAAAATATTTTAACAATATTTTAGCTCATAATTTATCAACCCCTCCACATGATATTTATCAATGGTAATGCGAAAAAGTTATGGACCCAAAAAAGCTTAAATTATTTAGAATATTTTGGATTATTTGTTGCTCATAATTTATCAACCCCTATGTTCGTTATTTATCGACGGTAAATATGAAGAGTTATCAACCCATAAAAGCTAATTTTATTTCGAATATATTTGGAATATTTTTAGCTTCCAAATTTATCAACCGCTCTGCCCCGTTATTTATCAACAGTAAATGTGAAGAGTTATCAACCCGAAAATACTAATTTAATTTAAAATATTATGGGAACATTTTTATCTCACAATTTATCAACCCCTCCACCTAATATTTATCAATGGTAATGCAAAAAGTTATTGACCCGATAAAGCTTATATTATTTAGAATATTGTAGGGACATTTTTTCCTCACAATTTATCACCCCTCTATTCGTTATTTATCGACGGTAAATATGAAAAATTATCGACTCGTAAAAGTTAATTATATTTAGAATATCTTTGAAACTTTTTTAGCTCCCCAAAATTTATCAACCCCTTCGCCCGTTATTTATCAACGGAAAATGTGAAGAGTTATCAACCCGAAATACTAATTTAGTTTAAAAAATTATGGGAATATTTTTAGCTCACAATTTATCAACCGCTCTGCCCACTATTTATCAACGGTAAATATGAAAAGTTATCGACCCGAAAGGCTAATTTTATTTTGAATATTTTGTTGATTTTTATAGCTCACAATTTATCAACCCTCTCCCTGGTTGTTTATCAACAGTAAATATGAACAATTACCTACCCAAAAAACTAATTTTATTTTTAATATTTTGACGAAATTTTTAGCTTATAATTTATTTGAGTTGCAAATGTATTTATTTGAGTTGCAAGTGTATTTATTTGAGTTGCAAGTGGTAGTTCATTTGAGTTGCAAGTAGTTTTCCCCACCCGTTATTTTTTCCCTCTTAAAAACCACTAACCCAAAAAAGGGAATTAAAAAATAGTCCAAAGGGAATTGTACAAAGGGAATTATAAAACAGATTGCATAGCGAGGTTGAATTTTGAATAAAATTACGCAATCAAAAATAGCACAAAAGGGAATTCGCGATTTTTTTTATATTTTTACGTTTATAACATGTACATTCTAGTACAAAAGATATATGTTTCTATTTCTGACAAGAAAATCGGGCAGCTCATATGGTCAGCAGTTCTGTGTCCTGCGCGCTGGGTAAGATGTTGCAGGTTCGATTCTCCGCAACGCCTTTAATTTTTTCCGTGGCCGGCGCGGCTTTGAATACGACAAAAACTACGCAACGCAGCGTGGCCGGCGCGGCTTTGAATACGACAAAAACTACGCAACGCAGCGATTCGCTCGTAGGAATTAACCGCGCGGACGGTCGATCGTGAGGGAGGGGTTTCGCCAATAAATGGTGATTCAAGTCAAATCACTTTTTATTTCACCATCTATCTTTATATAATTAAAACAACAAACAAATAATGGCCTAGATTGAACACCAAGCCGCAAACGGTTCAGATTGGAAGAGAAAACAACCCACCTAGCGTATATGCCCGGCGCGAACAAAATAAAATCGATGCACGCAGAACGGCAATATACTAGACGTATAGGCATGTTCCCGATCTTTGTTTCCGTGTTGCGTACAAGATCCAACAACTCGCTTAGTTTAGGTCAAAAAGTCACGCAAGCCTCCTGCAATATGTCCTACACCGCCATGGTTCTACGAAGAAGAGGACGAAGAGCGGAAGGGCAAGATGGCGCAGATGATGCCCGGCGGAAACCAGCGCTCAAATTCGTCCATGCGGAGACGCCTGTGCCATGGCTAGAGTCTTCACACTGATCTGTTTGTGTTATTCCTGGACTAATCGCTCGATGTAGTCCACCAGCGTCTCTCCTTCTCACACTAATAATGTGATGATTTCTTCCCTGCCATGTTTCTACAAGGGTTTGTTCTGTAGCTGCCGCACAATCTGATGTTTTCTTCCCTGCCATGTTTGATGAATACGCCTCCTTCTCCAAATTCTGGGCAAATTGCACCGGATCCAGCGTGCATCTTCAGTAGATGACGTTGAGAATGCCTAACATGGATGAATCCAAGTGCTTCAATACAGGTTCGTGGATTCCAACTGGAGTTATCAGCTTCCCGCCGTAATGTCGATCAGATCGATCTATGTTGATTCTGTATTTCTTTTCATGACGGTCGATCATGTCGATACATGGTGCCCGCGTCAATGGTGCAGCTCAGGAAGAGAGGCATCGAGAAGGAGATGGCCGTGGACAGCGTAAGCGGACAGCTCCACCGTGCCCTCCCGAGACTAGCGGCCAGCTGAGATGGAGCCAACGATCGTCGACGCATGACGCAGCATTGGGGGAGACACGGACGCGACATGTTGAAGCAGCTCCGTCCCTGGGTTCTGTTCTGCCACCCATAACAAATCGAAACCATTGTGGATGATACGAGGCGGGGAGCCGGCCAATGACGTGGTTGGGTTCAGAAAAGGCAGCGCCGTGCTGCCGTCGTCCATGCGACGCACCCACCATGAAGCCTGTGTTCTGATCGCTGACATGCTGCAGGAACCTACAAGACTAGCTGAATTAGCCAGGGAGAGTTGCTCCTACAGACGACATGATCCTTGAGGCGGTGTGAATTGTTTGGCCAGGCGTATAGCTTGGGGATGTGTCTCCGCCCATGACTACTACTTCCTATAAGGGCCATCCACGACAGATTGATAGATACAGCTTTGATCGTAGCATGGAGATGATTAATCATATTATACGGTTAGTATAGCTGCATAACACCAGAAGGCTAGCGGTCAGTTGGGTAAGTAAATTTGTTTCTATCAATTTGTGTAGAGTAGCAGTTTTCTCAAATGATGGATGACTGGTATCACATATTTGATGTATGTACTTTACGGATGACATGCATGATTAAGCCACAGGTGATGGCCTGTATCACACTACGGGAAAAACTGAAGTTGCTGTGTTGCTAAACCTTTGCCGTGTGCCAAGAGCCTCGGAACACGGCAAGTACAGGCTTTGCCGTGTGCCACGGAGAAAGAACACGGCAAAGGTTTAAAACACGGCAACATCTCAAAAAAGAACACGGCAAAGAAACCACCACGGTGAAGGTCCGAAAAAGAACACGGCAAAGAGTTGAACACGGCGAACTTCGACCAGGACACACGGCAAAGGTTGGCGGCACGGCAAAAGTTGCGCCACGTGTCCCGAGGGAGTTCTCAGGATGGCGCCGTCATAACGATGTGCCTTTGCCGTGTGTCCCTAACGGACACACGGCAAAGATCCTTTTCCCGCGGACACCCCTCCCGCCAACTTTTCCCGCGCGAAGTAGAATGTCGGCAGTATTTTGGCGCGAAACATTCGCCGTGTTCAGAAGAGGAAGGAACACGGCAAAGGTATCTTTGCCGTGTGCCGTACCATAAAGCACACGGCAAAGGTCAATTTCCCTCTTCTTCCCCGCCATTTCTCTCGTCTTTCCCGCCGTTTCAGCACTCGCCCTCCCTATATATACCCATGTGTTTTCTTTGTGCGTTCCCAACTTGGTGAACCCCGGCCTGCGGTTCTGGTGGTTCGTCATTTCATGTGGGTCCCATTTTGGGAAGAAATGTATCGAAACAAAGTCGGAAATATGCGAGACGTTGCGGGGCGTCGTTTTATGTGACCTAGTAGCGAGAACAAAAGACGAATGCGGGATATGGATGTTCTTCTGAAAAACCCTTCACGAAATGAGCTATCATGTCCGGAGTTATATGGCTATTAGGGCAAAAGAGCTATTGCCCTCCGGACACGCATAGTTCGTCGGAACGAGCCCATATCGGGCACGTGCGTGTGCCTTAGGACGGGAAGCAACGCCGTATGCAGTGTTTCCTTTTCGGTGCAACGAAAAACCCGTTTCCCATTTCCCGAGTGCCGAAGCGGGCTATTTTTGTGAAGCACCTACAGAGGGCACATTCAATAATTCAACGGGACCTTTGCACGTTGATAGAGGAACGCATATACACCACAGATCACATGCGTGTCGCGCGGGTTAGCTTTCTGGGTAGACATGCGGCTCCGTGCGGTGTCCTGCCGATTCCGGTGGAAACGGTCCGGATTTGAACTAAGCGTCCACTTTCTGTCGCCTCAATTTTTTTGGAAAAATCATTTTTAGAACCGGGACACGTTATTTTATGTGTAAAGGTAACCTCGGTTTCGCGCGTTCCCAACTTGGTGAACCCCGGCTTGCGGTTCTGGTGGTTCGTCATTTCATGTGGGTCCCATTTTAAGCAGAAATGTATCGAAACAAAGTCGGAAATATGCGAGACGTTGCGGGGCGTCGTTTTATGTGACCTAGTAGCGAGAACAAAAGACGGATGTGGGATATGGACGTTCTTCTGAAAAACCCTTCACGAAATGAGCTATCATGTCCGGAGTTATATGGCTATTAGGGCAAAAGGCTAGGTATTGCCCTTCGGACACGCATAGTTCATAGAACGAGCCCATATCGGGCACGTGCGTGTGCCCTGGGACGGGAAGCAACGCCGTATGCAGTGTTTCCCTTTCGGTGCAACGAAAAACCCGTTTCCCATTTCCCGAGTGCCGAAGCGGGCTATTTTTGTGAAGCACCTCCAGAGGGCACATTCAATAATTCAACGGGACCTCTGCACGTTGATAGAGGAACGCATATACACCACAAATCACATGCGTGTCGCGCGGGTTAGCTTTCTGGGTAAACATGCGGCTCCGTGCGGTGTCCTGCCGATTCCGGTGGAAACGGTCTGGATTTGAACTAAGCGTCCACTTTCTGTCGCCTCAATTTTTTTGGAAAAATCATTTTTAGAACCGGGACACGTTATTTTATGTGTAAAGGTAACCTCGGTTTCGCGCGTTCCCAACTTGGTGAACCCCGACTTGCGGTTCTGGTGGTTCGTCATTTCATGTCGGTTTCGCGCGTTCCCAACTTGGTGAACCACGGCTTGGGACCATAGCTATGGAGGAGATTCGGGTATGTTCTTTATCCTTCCCAATCTACACTTCGTTTCATATTTTCTGCTGCAACAATCATGACAAAACAAATGGCACAACGTAGAATGAGGTGGCTGAAGAAAGGAGGCGACGTGAGGACATGGAGACTTTGGTGAGCCAGCGAGCAGCAGCAGCTGGCCCAGCAACAAGCAGGCCCCGATCCAGCAGCAGCAGATGCTCGGAGGTTATGAGAGTCCGGATGCAATCCTTGATACCGACCGGCGGGACTGGTCCTCATCCTCCTCCTTTCACCTTCCCTTGGGTAAGTAGTCAGTACATATGCCATTTTGCTGTCTTTGCATCTATTGTTAAATAATGCTGACCATTTGTTGTTGTAGTCACAGAGTTCGGTTGGCGGCTCCAACCATGCAGCCCAAGGTGAAGTTGAAATCACACCGACGCCTCGTACGTCAGCTCAGCAAAGCGCGAACATGGGGAACCAACGCGCGTTGTTCCAGGTTAGTTCTCCTAAATTGGTGTCTCACACGCTTCTAAGTTTAGCCTCACTCGCTCTAGTCTTCAAACTCTTCAAAATTGCAACTTATCAAACATATATGGCTTGTCAATCTCACTTTATTGTCCAAACTTGTCAAAATTGCAACTTGTCAAAAATATATGATGTGCCAATCTCACAATGCCCTCTTGATTTGAAACTTGTAGGATGCGCAACATGATGCCCCTTGATCATCACCGGCGTGGCCAACATGTAGAGCCCTTGATCATCAAGGTTTTCATGTGTTTGCGGTGGACATGTGGCTAGCTTTGCCTTATCTAATGGTGTTTATGTACTTTGCACTATGGATATGTAACCACTATGGACTATATGACTTCTTTGAACATTTGATGGACTATGTGACTTGTATGGACATTGGATGAACTATATATGTGACTTCTATGTGACTTGTATGGACATTTGATGATCTATTTTGTTGTTATTTATGTGGTTATGATGATATGGTGACACCGGCTTTGATGATATGGGAATATATGGCGATCTATGATGATATTTGTGAGTTTTAAACTGTTGTATGTATGTTTATTGCTTTCTATGCAGGGATTAAAAGGAAACAATCAAAAAAAAAAACGGCCTTTGCCGTGCTCCGTAGTTGGTGGCACACGGCAAAGAGGGAGGATCTTTGCCGTGTTCCCGCTCTGTGGCACACGGCAAAGCAGGGAAAGGGGTGAGCCGGGGCTTTTTCTTCGCCGTGCTCGTCTCATGGTGTGGCACACGGCAAAGAAAATATTTTGCCGTGATCCTATATTGTAGGCACACGGCGAATATTTAAATATTTGCCGTGTTCTCTGGTTTGATGCACACGGCAAAAATCATCTGACGTGGCGCCGTCTGTTAAGTCGAGGTTCCGTCAACTGTATTTTTGCCGTGCTCCTGGATGAAAGGCACACGGCAAAGGCTTTGCCGTGTTCCGCGCAGAAAGGCACACGGCAAAGATCCTTTGCCGTGCTGTTTTTCGCCGTGTGGACTTTGCCGTGTTCCGCCACACGGCAAGAGCTTTGCCGTGTTCCGAAGAGGCTTTGCCGTGTATTTGGCCAACACGGCAAAGACATGTTTTCCCGTAGTGTCATGTCCCATGACTAATTGCTACAGATATATATGGACTAAGCTATTATCAGAGTCAAACAAATGCTATATCAACTGACAAAGATACACACTCCATCCCTGTATCAAGAGGTAAAGTCTAGATTCTTCCAAAAAAATATGCTACAAATATTATATGCATTGGCCCGACAACTGAAATCATATGTTTGAATTTGTCTGAAATATATTTTGAAAGTATGTTACTTTACCTTTGACAAGTAATATATGAAAACATATACATGCACTAATATATAAGGATCTTAAATAATATTAGTTTCACAATGATTATAATGTAAACTAAATCATGACACATTATGAGGAGGTAGTATTACACAAAGATATGTACTTTAACAATCATATCAATTAGCCCTTAAAAGGTAATCTACCATACAGACCTAAGCTGCTTCTCCCGCCATAGACAATCCTATGACCATGTATCTAATAGGGGAAAAAAATCATTTTTTTGACCATTTAGTAGATATATAGATATATGAGATTGCACAACGCTCAATGAAATTAGCAATATGTCTTTCATACGAACTACACATAAGAAGTCCATTAGGAGCGAATGAGCTAGAATATTCTATAAAAATTACATATATTAGATATACACATGGATAATTACATTGACGTACATATGTTCATGTAATATTAGCATGTGTATGAGCACCTAGAAGCATCACATTGGGTTGATAAAAACAATTTTTATTCAGTATATTTTAATACGGGTTCTAGAAGATAACATCTACAAAGATTTTAGTAAACGCAATGACAAATAACATGAATATACACGGTACACATAAAAAAATTGGAATGCACATTTTGGTTAACACATTTTCTATAATTCTAATATCCACCTAATGAAACACAAAAAAACTCAAAAATTAGTATAATATATATTGAAAAGCATAAATTAGCTATACACAATAAAGCTAGCCGCGGGAATGCGCGGGTCAGCAAGCTAGTTCCTTTTTAAGACAAAAGTTCTGACAACGGAACAGTATGGTCTTTCCAATCGTCCGTAACCATGGACACGGCTATTCGAATAGGTTTAACACTCTGCAGAGGTACTCTTGTGCCACAACTTTTGATTACATCCGTCGAGGATAACCTCGAATCATCGTAACTCAGTACGCGGATCATCAACCATAACCTTTCACTTATATACCCTAGTATAGGCACCTCTCCCCATGACTTTGGCCTCCCGGTGAAAACCAACTGTCAACCCGGGAACTGCACAGGGCTTGGGCCGTACATTCACCTCATATTCACATCGTTTCACCTTTAACAGAGGCAGTCTCGGCATAACCCCTATGATGCTTGTTAGAGGGAACCCATACTAAGACACACAAACTTCCAGTTACGCCCTACTCATAATCAGGTTTTGTGGGGGTACTTGTATAATTGGAAAGGTATCGCATTCAAACCCAGTCATCAGTTTTCATCAAAATTCACCAAGTCATTCATGTCACCTTCACCTTCAAAACTTTTCAAAGTAATTTCACATGTTCCCATCTAGAGTAGTCAATTTTATTTAGTTAGCGCTAGCCACTAGTCATGAGGGGTGCTACCTAGCTTTGATTTGATCTAGTCTAACTTTGAAACTCTTGTTCTATTCTAGACCCAAGTGAATCATAAATCAAAAGTAAGCTTTGAAATACAATAAGAAAAATTAAATGCAAGGTAAAAACATGAGATAGGTTGAGTAAGCACAAAGTAAAGAGTGATGGTGCCTTGATCTTGTAGAGCTTTGCACATGGGGCTTTGCAAAAGTGTTAGCTTGCCTTGAGCAGGGTAGTGGTCAAAGTTTTCCTCCTCCTCCTGGGAGTAGCCCTCCTCCTCTTGATATTCCTCGGTACTAGCGTGTATACACGAATACGAGGTATACAATCACCAAACAAGACTTAAGTGCTAGACTAAACACACCAAAGGTTCACACAAGCTTATTCTAGCAACACATCAATCATAGCATGGTGATTTACTTCGTTTTCTTATTTAAGAGAAAAATAATTTCCACTCATTACAATTATTGATTTGGTTTGCTATTTAATTCTTTGGAGAAAACAATTTCCTCTCGTTAATTCCTATTAAGATTTAATCTCCTCAAATAATAATAAGGTATGAAATATGGGTTGACCAAGGTCAACATTTCATATCTATTATGTGGGAGTATAATTTAAATGAGGTGCTACACCTCATGCATTTTAATAATAACGTGGTAATGATTTAAAATCACTAAGTAATGAGATATGAGGTTTATTAGACTAAGGACAATACCTCATATTGAATTACTTAGGATCAAGATTTAAATGAGAGAGTAGCTCTCATACCATTTACACAATTTAATTTAAAGGATTTAAATGAACTAGAAATGGCTCCATAGCCATTATTTTGCTCTAGTCCATGATCACGCAAACAACTATGCTATCTTTTTGCATAAACAAAAAGGGTACATCAAATGTGATTTATGAGAGTTGGAATCAACTCAAAATCACTTCTGGTTGAATTTTAAATAAAGTTTGAAGTTTGAAAAGTCCCTGCCTTGTCATTTTTACCATTTGAAATCTACTATGAATTTGGAGGTGGGACCAGTGGGATTGTTTAGATAATTTCATAGACTTTCCACAGATATAAAGTTCACAAAAACTTGGTTCAGCCAATTTGAAACTATTCAAATTTGAACATAGTGCCAGTATTGAATTTCTAATTAATCCAGAATTTCGAATTCAAAAAATTGGCTTAGGCGGGAAAGAAACTGGGCCGCAGCGGTAAAAATTAAACGGGCCAGCCCATCTGCGCGCCTCGCGCGAGTGGGCTGCCTGACGGTGGGACCCGCTGTCAGCGAGCGTTTCACAGTGAAACGGTACGCGCAACGAGAGGCGTTGGATTAGAACGTGATCGTGCGGTGCATGATCGTCGTCTTCTCCGGCGAGAAGCCGAAGCTCTGGCGGCGAGCCTAGGGGGTCGGAGGGCCTACCGGCATTCCCGCGGCCGACGGCGAGGTGCGCGGCGACATTGGCGAGGACGACGATGCTACTGGTACAAGCGGCGAGGCGTGGGGAGGCTTCAATCGACGGCGATGATCTCCTGGTACTGGCGGCTCTGATCTTCAAATTGCGGTGACTCCGGCGACGATTGAGCTAGCTATTGATTCGAGGAGAAGCAGGGAAGGGAGGAGAACTGGATGGTGTGAAGGATTGAGACGCGGGAGTGCTGTATTTATAGGGTTGAGAGGATGCCGCGGATGCTGAGAAGGGTCGTCCATGGTGCGGCGTCTCCGGCGCTCGAAGGGGCAAGTGAAGAGCGGCACTCGATGGGTGACGGCATGGCGATGCTCAACCTGCTTTCAGCGCTGAAAAAGGTGGACGTGATCGATCAGGCGCTTGTATTGAGTGCTACGGTACTAGCGGCTCGATTCCGACGAGGACGACGGCGACGTTTCTTCTGCGCGCTCTGGAGCGTGTCTAGTAGCTAGAGGATAGGGAGGCGTTGCTCGATGCAGGAATAGGGATGCAGGAGAGGACTGAAGCGATGGGGCGTTGCCACGCTCTGGCGCGTCCAGGGCGTGGTGATCACGCCGACTGGCATGCCTGGGCATGCACTGGCATGGTTCTGGGCGCGTGCTGCCTGGCCAATGCCAGCTTCGTGCGAGCTCAGGCCATGCACTGTGATCATAAGCAAGGTCTGGGGATTCTTCTAGACAAGGAGAAAGTGAGAGGGAGATGCTGTGGTGATCAATGGCATGAGGGCCTGCATGGTGCACGACATTGCATAGTTTGGGGCTTTCCACAGCTTTAATCACCAGGGCAAGGACATGGCTTGATGCAGGAGACCCAGAGAAGCAATGATCATCAAGGAACTAAAGTGGTTTAGGGTAAAACATGGTGTATAATAGGGTGTGTGTTAAATCCAGAATTGTGCCTGCAAGGTATTCGATGAAATGGCCGCATGAAACTTTTGTTCAAATTTTGAAATTCTTTTTGGTGAACTTCATTTATATAATTAAAGGAGTGGAAAGGTGGTGGTGGTGGTCAATTTGGTGCTGGTTTGCAAGATTTCAAAATTGGGCTAATCTTCCCTTTTTTTCAAAGTCTCCACTTGTCATCTGTATTCTAGTCAAACTAGGCAGAGTCAACCATGATGGTCAACACAAGAAATGTTCAACTTGATGAGGTCTTGGATGAGGTGGAAAGAGGACGCCAGGTTCAGTTTAAGAATCTTCCAAACCAGGGGTGCAAAGTGGGTAAGATGTTAAAAACTGGCCAAATGACCATTATCATATGTAATCAAGATTTGATATTTCCTTTGTTTTGATTGGGGTTTCTTTGATGCAATTGTGTTTGATATTGGTATATTAGGGTTTCCCAAGCAATGGAACAAGCAAAGGTGGCTTTGGTTGATGATTTGCACATTTGGTTAAATGTGCATGAGAGTGAAAATGGGATTTTTCTCCTTTCTTCATTTCTCTCAAATTGAGGTTCTTTGATCATGGGTTAGGGTTTAAGCACATTAGAGCAACTCATAAACACTCATCATGGCAATGGCATACAAAAATGCATACACACTAAGTATAACACTATATGCATAATAAAAGTTTTTGTTAGTTGTAAAATTTGAGTATTTGAAATTCCCTCTCTTTATTATGTTGAAACTTGGGATGTTACAAATATTTACATTCCTTATGAATATGAATTTGAATAACTTATGAATATGAATATAAATATGAAGTTGAATTACTTATGAATATGAATATGAATAACTTATGAATATGAATTTGAATAACTTATGAATATGAATATAAATGAAGTTGAATCACTTATGAATATGAATTTGAATAACTTATGAATATGAATTTGAATAAATTATGAATATGAATATAAATATGAAGTTGAATCACTTATGAATATGAATTTAAATAACTTATGAATATGAATTTGAAGCCATGTGCCAAACTGTCGGCGGGATAAGGACGTGCGGGCAACCATTAGTCCCGGTTGGTGGGTAAGTTTCCCGCCAAGACGCCGCGCGGGAAAGTTTCCCGCCACGACGCCGCGCGGGAAAGTTTCCCGCCACGACGGCTCTATAAATAGCTCCTACATCCCATGTCCCACTTCACTCACCGAACCCTAGCCCATTTCACAATGCCCCCAAAGCCGCACCCGCCGTCGGTGGAGGTGGACCCGCAGCTCGCGGAGATAGAGGAGTGGGAGGAGGCGGCGTTAGCGGCTACCATAGAAACATTTGAGAGGCAGAATCTCCAGGAGCTGCATAAGCGGCGGCGTGTGGTGGAGTTGGATAGTGAGGAGATGCATAAGCGTCGTCGTGAGGAGGAGCTGCAGCAGCAGCTGTAGCAGGAGGACACAACCAGGAGGGCAGTAGCGGATGCACAAAAGAAATAGTCGAAGTCGTTATTTTAGTTTAAATTTAGTTAATGTATGTAGTTAAATTCGAAGAAAGTCGTAGTCGTTACTTTGGTTTAAATTTAGTTAACGTATCTAGTTAAATTTCAGTAAAGTCATTGTCGTTATTTTAGTTTAAATTTAGTTTATATACCCCTTTTTCCCGGCTGGGGGCTCAAACCGGGACAAAAAGATGGGGGGCTTAATCTGGGAAAGACTTATCTGATGTTTGCCTTATCTGGAGGATCCTTATCTAGGGGGAGGGGATTATCTGAGGCACGCCCCTATATATAGCCCCTCTAGGGAGAGCTGAGAGAGCAGCTCGGGAGTAGAGAGAGGAGAGGCAGCGACTAGGATGGAAAGAGCCTCTCCGGCGGAGCTTCTCAAATATGTCTTAGATGGCCGTCCGTCTTAGACATATTTGGAAGCTCCGCCCGAGCGAACTCTTCCCCAAGAAGGTCTCCCGCCCGGAAGCTTCTTGAATATGTCGTTGGTGCTCACGTCCTAGGAAATCTTCGGAAGCTCCGCCAGTGTTGGGGAAAGGGTTGGGAAATCTCCCGTGGCGGAACTTCTGGAAGATATCGTTGGTGCACACTACCTACAACATCTTCGAAAGTTCCGCCTTGGAATTTTTTTCCTGCAAGCCCATGAAAGACTCCATCTGCTCTAACAGTGTTGGGGAAAGGGTCGGGAAATTTCCTGTGGCAGAACTTCTCGAAGATGTCATTGGTGCACACGCCCTCCCCCGCGGTCGCCTGAGCTTCCGCCGCTACACCTACCACCCTTGCAACCCCTGCGACCCCCGCGACCCCCGCGGACATAGCTACCACAGCCTCGTCGACGAGCATGGTGAAGCGGCGGTGCGCAGGAAAGCATGTGGTCCCGCAAGCCGGTGCAGCGGCAGCCACCGATGATATCCCGGCGGTCGGAATGAAGCCGAAGGCATTCCGCGTCAGACCGAAGAATTCAGCCCCCAAAAGGACAAAAGTGAAGGCGACGATGAGCCGTGGTGCCCTGCCTCCATTCCCCTCCTCGCCGACGCCACCGCCGCCACCGGAAGTCATCGCGAACGTCGCCCAGGACGTACTCGACGACGGGTCAATAAGGTACACATTAACAGCTCTTCCTCGGTTTTTCATTGTGAGTAGATATTGAGGCCACGTACTGTTAGGAACGAGAACACCTCGTACATGGAGTTGTTGGACGAGGTAAACATTAACCTCTCCCTCCATTCGATGCTAGGATGGGAGGAGATGAGGACGATGCAGATGAAGGGGAAGAAGGGGACGAAGGGGAAGAAGATGAAGGGGACGTCGGTGTGGTCGAGGTGGAGGCCAATGGAAAGAGGAAGAAGAGACGGGCGAACAAATACACGGAAATGTAGGACCGCATTGTCAGTGCGAGGTACAGAGACATGGCCGGCAGCAAGGGCAAGAGCTTCACCATGCATAATTGCTTTGATGTGCTTCAACACCTCCCCATGTGACAATTGAGAGACGAAGAAGTAGCACCCAAGAAAGCTGCAATGGTTGCGCTCGACGACACCGAGGATGAGAAGGAGGGCCAGAACGTTGACAAGACGGACGGAAACAAGAAGGCCAAGGAGAGGCTCAAGCTCGAGGGGGAGGCTGCACTGTTGAGGGACAAGTTTGATCAAATGATGAAGTCCAAGGAGGTGATAGCGGCCAAGACTTTGGAGACCAAGCTTGTCATCATCGAGAGGAAGAAGGAGGTGAGTCTTGCCATGGTTGAAGCCAACCGAGAGGAATCAAGGAACAAGGCCAAGTTGGAAGAGATGAGGATCAACGTGAAGAAGAACAAAGCAATGATGCAACTATTGGCCGAAGAGAGGGAGATCATGATGATGAACCCAAAGGACATGAATGAGCAACAACTGGAGAGGTGGAAGGAGGCCTCTGCGGAGATTATGGTGAGACAAAGAGTAGCTCTTGAAGAGGCAAGTGGTGGTGGCTCGGTGACTCATGGAGGTGGTGGCGATGATGCTCATGGCGGGCCAACCTCGGTTTGATGCCAGCGGTGAGAGCAGATGGTCAACTATGAACTATTTGTTATAATTGTGTCATTTGATGTCTGCACTATGACCTATGCATGAATTGTTTGCATTTGATTGTGTCATTTATTTGATCATATGCAAATCTTTGATAAACCCTGTCTTTACAGGTTCGGAAGCCGCAAATACAGTTTGGTTTATGGGCTCTGTTCTGTGCCAGCCATTTTCTAACCTGTAAACACGAGTTCGGTGAACTGAATTCCAAATTTTCAGTTCACGTTTTTACGGGCTCTGCTAGAGATGCTCTAGTAAGGTAAATATCTAAACTGAAAATCGACATCTCTAAAATGATGTTCTTCCGAACTAGCCGCTTGAACTGGCGGGGTATCCCACCATATGTTATTTTGACGATTTTTGATGCCAAATCTCAATATTTTGAGCACCCGTACATTTTGAATGAAGAACCTAGCAATGTTAACATCTTGTTTCTTTCTTGGTAGTCGTTAATCGTAATTTCTCTGAGATGGAGATCAAGGAAATCTATGGGACAATGCCACTTATTATATATGCATCACATTCTTCCTATCCTTTCCGACATAAAACTATAAAGAGAGCAAATTAAGTAATCGATGCAATACCAAAAGTAAATTCATAGCTCTCAACTAATCAATATCTCATGTGAGTTGCATCACGTGTGAATTGAGGATTGTCCCCTGACACGTTCCTATTACCATCAAAGTATGATAGAAGCAGTTTTGATACACTGTTATTGTCATTTTAAAGTTGGGAAAAAGTTACCAACATAATATAATTTCATTGTGGATGTTATTCTAGTACCAAATATTATTCCAGTGATTGAGGCTCATAACAGGTTAACTCGATGTAATTCTACTTGATGGAGTGGTAAACATTTAACAACAACGAATTCTACCTCAATGTATAGCCTTCTCCGTGCAGGGAAATCATCGAAGGGATTCAAATAGTGGATCAAGATGAGGACCAAGTTCTTCGATGTGCGTAGAGATTGTTCCAATCTTCGGGGCATCATTCTCTAAAGGACAGTGGTACATATGTCAAGAAAAATAACCAAAATTTGTGAGTTAATTAAGCAATAAGAACGCTGTTCTATGAGAAAGGTTATGTGTCCAATAACAAGATTGTAGCCAATGTTCAACGCAAAACCCAACACCGTCAATTTTTGTACGTTGACGATCCTGGTTGATCATGGACCCTCTTCAACACATATGATCAATCGGATGCATCCATAATTACCAGCTCCTATAACAAAATAATGTTGTTGTGCTTCCAAAAGCTATTCACACCAATCGTACGAAGATTCGGCATGGCAATGTCGAGGCTTCTAAACCCATGGATCCCCTCAAGGTGATGTCCCTCGAGCGCAACACAACGGGTGAGGAGGCGCTGGATGTTCACCGCCTTCAAGATGTAGAGTCATAGATCCTGAGTTGGGAAAAAAACATGGAGGTGGCATCAATCTTGGGAAAGTAGCATGACATAATGCTAACAATGGGCAGCATAGGCACGCAACAGACCGTGGACAGCTGAAAGGAATATGCCCGAGAGGAAATAATAAAGTGGTTATTATCTTATTTCATAGTTGATAGATTTTTATTTTTCATGCTAGAATTGTATTAGTTGGATACGTTAATACATTAGTGTCTAATAAACAAACATGAGTTTCTAGTAAAACCCATAAACTCAATTTGGCTCCCGGGTACGTATGATCCCTCTACCATAAAAACATATTTCCAAGTGTTAAAAAATTTTGAAATTTTTTTTTACATGTACATCTCCATAATATATGTGTATTCGTCAAGTTTCACGAAAAAATAATATTTTTTGTAGTCTAAACGAAAAAGAGAAATTTTATCTTGTGACAAATCTTTATTTCAGCACCGAATTTTGTTATTTTTACACACGTCACATAACATGTCGATTTTTCATGAAACGAATTTGTGAGCGTGTAGCACATGAAGATGTACGTGCGAAATTTTTGTTTCGATTTTTTTGACATTCTAAAATGTGTCTAACATGTATTTCAAAATAAAGGGAGTATATGCTCCCATGTGCCAAAACATCGCTCCCAAAGCCTCTCATTTAACTAGCTCATTGATTAACTGATGATCAACGTCTCCGGATCATGAACATTGGATGTTGTTAATAACACAGTCTTGAGGAGAATGATATGATGAATACACCCAAATAAGTATATCAATATGATCAAGTCAATAGGTTTACATTGTTGTATCAAACATATACGAAGTAGCCCTAATCCTAAGACCATGAGATCATTCCAATCACTACACGGATGAGTGCTTTGATGACACCAAACATCACACCATAACAGGGTGACTATAAAGGTGGCATTGGGTACTCTAAAAGTATTATTTGAGGATCATGGATGGAGAGTGAGATTTCTCCGTAGAGATGACTGAGAGATATACTCTTGCCCCTATCGGTGATATAATATCGACAACTCTTACAAGCATGCGACTAGGTCACAAGGATGTTGTATCACGAAACAAGTAAAGAGCACTTGTCAGGTAAAGAGGTCGAACTAGGTATGGTTGATACCGACGATTGGATCTCAGACAAGTAAAGTATCGCAGGACAAAAAGAATTGGTTACTACATTTATGATTCACACGATCACAATATTCATTGTTGAACGTGTGTGACTCATTACGGATCTATAGATCCCGCTATTGACTATTGATCACATAGGTGTCTCAATCATGTCTACATTATTTCATGAACCGTAGGGTGACACAATTGTGGTTCATTGACGCTTTTGAGAAGATACGGAATATCGGAGAATATTTGGGAAAGCTCCAGATTTGTTTCGGAGGATATCAAAATAGTACAAGTGGTATGTGTTAATGTTTGTTAATTAATAGAATTGACAAATATTGTATGTGCTTCTGAAGGGGACGATGGATACACGTCTGAGGAGGCTAGGATGCGCAGCGAGGATACTGGAGATCGCGGCGGCATGTTCGTGGTCCTGGTTACCGAGATTTTCGTCGACGAGGAGGTTGAGTGGGACAGAGCACCAGAGGGGACGCCACCGTTTGAAGACGAAGCTTGTCCTTACGGTGTACTTCATGGAAAGGAGGGATATGATGATACCACTCAAAAGTACATGCACAAAATCTTGAGAATGAAAATCAAGACGTAGGGCACCGCATAGAGGAATCATTGTAGGCGGAGAGGAAGGCATTGTTCTTTTACCAGTGCACGTCGTAGGGACTCGCGAGCTATAAGAGTGGCTAAACCGCCTACACGACCAAGCCTCTGGCAGTACAGATTATGTATTAGCGATATGCTCCTCCATGAATACCACTATGGCCGTCTCGCGCGAGGCGGCTCTGGGGGCTCCCCAAACCCTACCCGGGGACTCCTCGATCTCATCTTCTCGGTCGCAGCTAGCGGCGGCGGTGGCGGCCGCGCTCAGCCGCTGTAACATCCCAAATTTCAATAAAAGAAAGAAGAAGAATTCCAGAGATCCAAAATTCAGAACCAACAAAAACTTTTATTTGCATATAGTGCCATGCATAGGACTTGTGCATTTGAGTGATATGCCATGATGATTGTTATTGTGTTTATGTGCTAAACCCTAAAACCCTAAACTGATCAAATGAAGATCACAGACCAAATAAATCAAAAAGAGAAAGAAATCAAATAAGAACAAAATCCTAAAACCCTCACATATGGTTTATGCCATTTTTGCAAATATTTACCCTAGACCATTTTGGTCATCATCATTAGTTGTATTATGTTACTAAACACTTATTACAACTTTTGGAATCAAAGAAACACAAATCAAATCAAATTCAAACTCAAATTGTGATCACATGGGATAATGGTCAAATCTACCATTTACATTCTGGTCACTACTTTGAGCCCCTGCATTTCAAGTTTTTCAAACTAAACTTTCCCAATTCTTTGCATGTCATCAAAGAGCACATCAAGGTGAACAACTTTGGTAAAGACCACCATGCCAAAATCATCTTGGATCAAAAACTATGCTCATCCAAAGTTGAGATTTTTTTAATATGTGGAACAATCTCACTTTGTGCAAATTTGCAATTCTTTGATTTTTAAAATTCCACCAACACACTTGGTTGTGTCTGGTCATTTACAACTTAACCAAACTCACCACTTTCAAATTTTGGAACCTTTTGAACTCAACCAAATTTGGGCAAAATTTGCAATTTGCAAATAGGGATTAATTGCAAACACTTTAAAATAGTGTCTAGGCCAAATCTACTGCCCCAAGCTACTCTAACCTGTCCCCTGGCTCCCTCTCTCTCTCTTTCTTGCATAGGAACCCTAGGAGAAACCCTAAGGTGACAAGAACATGGCCATGCCAGCCATGTCTCAACCATGCCGCACCCCCTCTCTTCTCCTTCCTCTTCATCACTGGCCCTAGTGCCCAAACGCGCCACCGCACCTCCCTAGCCATGCCTAGCCACGCCACTGCCGCGAACGACGACGACCACCACCGGAGATCGCGCGCCCAGAATCGCCCAGGATGCCGATGACGTCGCAGCGCGCACGCCACGGGCACCCACATGCCACTTGCCGCCTCGCCAGCACAAGCCTGCCCTGGACCCCCTGCGAGCACGTTGAGCATCACCGTGCCACCGCGGACGCGCCAGACACGTGCGCGACACGAACCCTGGCCCGCCGCCGCCGGAGACGACAAGCGAATCCCGCCGCAGCCACGGACATGCACGGAAGCAACGCGACCTAACCCGACGCCGCCCGGCCACGCTGTCGCCGCCAAATGCTTCACCTGGACACGCTGAACAGATCCCCGCCAGCCTCTCGGTCCCTAGCTCGCCGGAACTTCCGCGCCATTGTCGACTGCAACACTGCCCCTTAGCACCTCCTCCCCTCCATAAATAGAGAGCTCCCCGGACCAAACCAAGCACACCAACAACTTCTCCTCCCATCACTTCTTCTCCACGACCAAGCCACACACTCGATTGACGCCGGAGCAGCCCCAATTTGGCGATCGGAGCCGCCAGTACCCGGAGATCACCACCGTCGATTGGAGCCGCCCCTGGAGCTGCCGCCGGTACCAGGAGCATCGCCTTCGACTACATCTTCCTCGCGCATACTGCCAGCCACCACGGGAGCCCTGGTTAGCCCTCCGACCCCCTAGGCTCACCGCGCCCGTAGCCCGATCTCGCCGGAGGAGACGACGACCGTGCGCCGTTGGATCTCCTTCTAATCCAACGCGCCACATCGCTCGTACCGTTTCGCGCATTTAAGAGACGCTGACGAGTGGCCCCCACCTCGTCAGACGGCCCACGCGCACTGGATGCGTTGCTGGGCTGAGTTTCTCTGTTTTTGAATCGTTTCGGCCCAAATGAGTTTCCCGCCGGCCCTTTTAATTCAAACTCGAATTTCCAAATCCATTTAAATTTCAATACTGGTCCTGACTTTGAAATTCAATAGAATTTGTTTGGCTTGGCCAAATTTAGCAAACTTGATGTTGTTAGAAAGCTACTGAAAAGATCTACAACTTGACACTGGTCTCAATGTGAGATCTGTTGTAGAAATAATGTGACAAAAAGATCTTAAAAATCAACCAAAAGTGATATTTAGTTGATTCCAACTCTAATAGCTCACATTTAACTTACACTAATAGTTTATGCAAAGATATGGTGTGGTCACTTTGGATGATCATGCCCTAGTTTGAATAAAGGACTCTATGGCTAGTTTAGTTAAGTGATATTGTCCAAAACTATTATGCAAATTATATGAAGTGCTTTACTTCATTTAAATATTGTCCCAAGTACTCTCATATGAAGTTGGACCACTGGTCAAATACTCTCACATGAAATACTTGGAGATTTTAAATCATAATAGGCATTATTAAATGGTATGAGGTATTCTACCTCATTTAAATCATCTTCTCAAATAATGATGATGAATGGTTGACTTAGGTCAACATGATATCATGTAAGATTGCTTGAGAAATTAAATCTTAAGAAGATTCAATGAGAGGAGATTATTCCTCAAGAACTAAATGGAAACTATCATTTACATATGTAATGAGAGGAAATTAATTTTCCTCAATAAAGAAAACCAATGCATCTAATTGTATTAAGTGTGTAATTAGAATAGTTTGTGTGAAGTGATGATGTGCTTAGTATACCTGTTGAACTTGTTGAGTGATTATACCTCGTATTCGAATTTAGACGCTAGCACCAGAGAATACCAGGAGGAGGAGGGATTCTACCAAGAGGAGGAAGAGGAGCACCTTGAGAACTACCAAGGCAAGCTAATATTCTTGCAAAGTGCAAAGCCCTTTTGGGCAAGGCACCATGATTCTTACCTTTCTTACCACAAGCCTATACCAAGTTTTTACCTTACAAGTTTTTACTTGTTTATTTAAAGAGTTACTTTTATAGTTAACTTTGGTCTAAGTTAAAGAAGGTTACTAGAGTAGCAAAGTGAGTCTCAAAGCTAGCCAAGCAAGATAGCACCCCTCATGATTAGTGCTAGTGCTAAATACTAAAACTTGACTACTCTAGATGGGAACATGTGACTTGAATTTAATTTGAAACCTTGGAATGACGAGTCATTCCATTGAATGATTTTTGAAGGTGAATATGACCAAGAGAAGATGGTGATTTTTGATTAAAACTTATATTGGTTTGAATGTGATACCTTTCCAATTTTGAGTACCCCCACAATACCTGATTATGGGTAGGGCTTAACTGGAAATTTATGCATCTTAGTATGGGTTCCCTCTGAACACACATCATAGGGGTTATGCCGAGGCTGCCTCCGTTGTTGAGAAATGATGTGAATTGAGGTGAATTGTACGGCCAAGCCTCGTGCGGTTCCCGAGGTTGACGAGTTGGTTTTCACTGGGAGGCCAAGGTCATGGGGAGAGGTGCTCATACTAGGGTTTGTAAGTGAAAGGTTATGGTTGATGATCCGCGATCTTGTGTTACGATGATTCGGGGTAATCCCGACAGATGAAATCAAATGTTGTGGCACAAGTGTGCAACCTCAGCAGAGTGTAAATCTATTCGAATAGCCGTGTCCATGGTTACGGACGGTTGGAAAGGCCATACAATTTCCGGTGTCAGATTCTTGAAAATGTTGGTGAAATGAATGGTGAATTGGTGACTTGTTTTGAATCACAACCAATGTTGTGGGAATGACACTAATGTTCCCACTTGAGATAGTTAGCACCTGAATAAGTCTTTTCTCAAATACTTGTGAACTAAAACGGGCTTTATGCAAATAAACTAGAGCTTATCACCCTTACTAGAATTGTTTGCACTTACATTAGTACTAGTTTGCGAGTACTTAAAGTACTCACGGCTTTGTCCCTGGCTATTCAAATGGCCAGAGTATGAAGATGAACAGAACTACCAAGGAGATGACCAGCAGGACGCCTACGACAACTAGGAGTCTTCCGACGTCAAGTGTTGGCCTGTGCACTAGAGAGTCCATTTATCTTTACGCTTCCGCTATGAACTTGTGTTTGTTCGTTGATCAATAGATCAACTATTTGTGTAATATGGATCATGTGATTCAAGTTGTAAGACAATATGGTTTGTAATGAATGATGACTATGATATTCGACTATTATGCCTCACAACAACAATATTCCTGGGATTGCGATGAATGACATAATAGGCATCTGGACTTAAAAATCTGGGTGTTGACAAGTTGGTATCAGAGCCATTGTTTGACCTTACAAGACCCTAGTTAGAATGGACGTTCAGAAAAACTTAACTTTGAAATCAAATGAAGAGAGTATTTATGAAAATGTACTCATACTCTTGTCTTTGAGACTTTTTCAAAATTGATGAATCATGCTCTTTCTTGTTTGAATCCACTTAAAATTTTGCCACCCTTGTTCACTCTCTAACTTACTCATCCATTTCGCTTTCAGATGGAGCCGAATGAACCCATCAACACCAAGTTTTACCAGCTTGGGAACGGCGGGAGTCTGATCTTCGAGCATGTCCTCGACGCCGTCTCGGACTTTCTTGGACGCCCCCACCCCGAGTTCCACGGGATCCAGGTTGACGCCAGCCCGGAGGAGAGTTGCAGTGGATCATCACCGCTGACTTGAGGGGCAAGATGGAGCCTCCCACCTCGGAGAGGATCCTCTTCTACTTCCGCGAGAGCAACTGGCTCGACGGACTCGCACGTGCCCTTCGGGAGGCACTTGCGCGTCTCTGTGGACAGAACGTGGTGCGCCTACTTGCTTCCCGCTTCGCGCATCTCGTGAGGCGTGATGCTATGGGAGTTCCCATGGAGCTATAGCCGCACCCGGAGTTGAGGCACCATGCTGAGCATCTGGATTTCATGTTGTACCACACTCAATAGGATCTGGAGAACGCCCGTGCTTACGCCAACCAGACTCACCTGGCACTGGCAACTCATGCCGATGCCATCAAGATGCTTGCCCATGACCGCAAGAAGCTCCGCCTGCAGCGTGACAAGAAGGACGCTACTATTGTGTGCCTCCGCGCCAAGATAACATCTTTGGAGGCCACTGTCAAGGCCCAGGAGGACCAGCTGAGAGAGATAGAGGAAGACGATGGAGGTATCGACCTTCAGGGAGGAGGAGCCTTCCTGAGTGATGACGAAGACTTTGAGGAGGACGAGTTCACCGAGGAGGAGGACTATGAGTTCCTGGAGGCAGGACCCGACGACTTCGTTCCCATCGATGTGGACGATGAGGAGTAGCTGCACTTGATCACTTATGTAGGTGTGAGTTGTATCCCGTCCCTTGTATCGTAGCATGATGAATGGTTCTTAAAACCATGGGAAGTGTTAGTTTGTAATGTGTGATGTTGAATGAATGAATGTTTGTGTTTTTCATCAAAAGTATTCAAGTTTTAAATTTTTGAAATTGCTCAAAATAAACCATAGACATTTCCCTCTTATCTTATGATCTTCTGTATATCCAGATGGCCCCTCCCAATCGCAACAACAACGATGCCATGATGCAACTGTTGCAAACCCTGCTGGCCGACAGGGAGACTGAAAGAGCTGAACGCCAAGCCAACATCGCAGCACTGCAAAACCTTGCCAACCAAGGCCATGGAAATCATGACCACCCCGGTTCAAAGCTCAAGAACTTCCAGAACACCAACCCTCCGGTGTTTAGCAAGCCTGAAGAGCCCCTCGACGCCGACGACTGGCTCCAGACTATGGAGAACAACTTGGAAGTAGCTGGAGTAGAAGCCAACGAGAAGGTCTTGTTCGCAACCCACTACCTTGCCGGACCAGCCCGGGCCTGGTGGACTAGCACCCGTGCCATGAACGGAGGTCAAGTCATGACTTGGGCAGATTTCAAGCTCAAGTTCAGCAAGTACCATGTGCCCCCGGGTCTTATCAAGAAGATGAGGGATGAGTTCCGTGAACTCAAGCAAGGACGGATGACGGGGTAGAATACCGCGACAGGTTCCTCAAGGTACGCCCCCGACGAGACCGACACCACCGACAAGAGGCAGGAGAGATTCCTGAACGGACTGCATGACGAGATGCAGAATGTCCTCGTCAACATCCCCTTCGCCGACCTTGAAGCCTTAGTAGACTCCGCCATCCAGATGGAAGGAAAGTTGAACCAAGCTAATGAGAACCGCAAATGCCGCATGATGCACCAGAGTGGGCCCAGCAATGCCCCGAAGTATCGCCCCAGCTCAAGCGGAGGTTTCACTCCAAGGAACAACAACAAGCCCCAGATGCAGACTTCACGCCCCGGTTATCAGAACCGGAGTGGAGGAAACTCCAGGCCAGGAGGCCACCACAACAACAGCAACTAAAAAAACAACAACAACTTCAACCACGCTCCGCCCAGAGCCCCCAACACCAACAACAACACCAACACCGCTCCAAGGACTGGGAGCAACGCCATCCCCGTCGCCCCAAGGACAAGTCCACCATCACTTGCTATGAGTGCGGAGTGGTGGGACACTACTCCAACGAGTTCCCCAAGAGGTTAGCCAAGACTGCCGCCAACACCGCTGCACCTGCTCAGCAGCAACGCCGCGTCTCCACCGGCAGAAAGTTCGTCCCCAACAACCCCAATAACCGCAACGGCCGTCTCTTCCACATGAACGCCGAAGAAGCCCGAGAAGCACCGGATGTGGTACTCGGGTATGTTTTCTGTCAACTCCGTACCTGCCAGAGTGTTGTTTGATTCCGGAGCATCGCATTCATTTGTCACTAAAGACTTTGCATGCACAAGTAAAATCCAACCTATCAGTTTGAAGCATGTTATGATAGTTCAAATTCCCGGATCAACCACCAAAGCCAGAAAATTTTGCAAAAATGTACCCATCAGAATCCATGAAGTAGATTTTTATGCCAATCTGATTATTCTAGGAACCAAAGGTTTGGAAATCGTACTAGGAATGGACTGGATGTCAAGACACCATGGACTGATTGACTGTGCTAAGAAAGCCATCACCGTGACTAGTAGCACCGGTATCATAGTAGAACATGTATCTGAGAGACTACCCAGAAAATTTACCTGCAACCAAAGTGTAGCCAAGCCAACTCTGGATCAAATCAGGGTCGTTTGTCGATACCCTGATGTGTTTCCGGATGATCTACCCGGTATGCCCCCGGATCGGGATATCGAGTTCATCATCGAGTTAATCCCTGGAACTGGACCTATAGCCCAGAGAGCCTATAGTATGAACCCAACAGAGCTTGTGGAGCTGAAGAAGCAGATTGATGACATGTTAGCCAAAGGTTTGATTCGACCTAGTGCATCACCCTGGAGATCCCCAGTTTTATTTGTGGACAAGAAGGATGGTGCCACTCATTTATGTACGGATTACCGTAAGCTTAACGATGTCACCATCAAGAACAAATACCCCCTACCCAAGATAGAAGACCTGTTTGATCAGTTGACCGGAGCCAAAGTGTTCTCAAAGATAGATCTTAGGACTGGTTATCATCAGCTGAAGATTCGCGCCACTGATATCCCTAAGACTACCTTCACCACCAGATATGGGTTGTATGAGTACAGCGTCATGTCGTTTGGATTAACCAATGCCCTAGCTTATTTCATGAACCTCATGAATAAGATCTTCATGAACTTTTTGGACCAGTTTGTCGTTGTCTGCATCGACAACATTCTTATCTACTCCAAGTCCGAAGAGGAACACGAACAACATTTGGAGACTGTCCTAGAAACCCTTAGACACCACCAGTTGTATGCCAAGTTCAGCAAATGTGAGTTTTGGCTGAAGGAAGTAGGATTCCTGGGACATGTCTTGTCTGCAGGAGGAATTGCCGTAGATCCCGCCAAGATCAAAACTGTTACAGAATGGCAAGCCCCAACCACCCAAACCGAGGTCCGCGCTTTTCTTGGATTAGTCGGATATTACCGCAGATTTGTAGAAGGCTTTCCAATGACCCAACTATTGAAGAAGGACAAGAATTTTGAGTGGACTGACAAATGTGAAGAGAGTTTCCAACAACTCAAGAGTAGACTGACCTCAGCCCCAATCCTGATCATGCCGGACATCACCAAGCCCTTTGACGTCTATTGCGACGCCTCCAAGATTGGTCTTGGATGTGTGCTTATGCTAGAAGGCAAAGTGATATCATACCTGTCAAGACAACTGAAGCAACATGAGCAGAATTATCCAACCCATGACTTAGAGGTTGGAGCCGTTGTCCTAGCCTTGAAAGTTTGGCGTCATTACCTCATGGGTAATCGATGCGAAATCTACTTCGACCACAAGAGCCTAAAATATATCTTCACCCAGAAGGAGCTGAATATGAGGCAGCGTAGATGGATAGAATTGATCAAGGATTACGACATGGAGATTCACTACCACCCAGGCAAGGCCAATGTGGTAGCGGATGCTTTGAGTCGACTGCCGTGTCAGTTGAACTCCATGATTGGAATCGAGCAACCCAGCCTGTTTCAGGAGTTTGAACAGTTTAGACTGGAACTTGTTAGTGAAGGATTCCTAGCCAACATAGAACTTCAACCCACCTTGATTAGTCAGATCAAGGAAGCCCAGAAAAGAAACGCTAGCATCAACGGAATCAAGAAACAGATAGCTGCAGGGAAAGCACCCGGATTCACCGTAGATGAGGCCGGAGTTCTTTGGTACAAAGGACGCCTATGTGTGCCAGCAGATTCTGAACTGAAGCAAGTCATCCTGAAGGAAGCCCATGACACCTTATACTCAATTCACCCCGGAGGTACCAAGATGTATCAAGATCTGAAGGAACAATTTTGGTGGCATGGAATGAAGAGAGAAATCGGAAGCTACATCGCCAAGTGTGACATCTGTCAGAGAGTCAAGGCGGAGCATCAGCGACCCGTAGGATTGTTGCAGCCACTGCAGATTCCAGAATGGAAGTGGGACTCCGTAGGAATGGACTTTATCACAGGTTTGCCCAAATCCAGCAAAGGAAATGATTCGATATGGGTAGTTGTCGATAGACTGACCAAGGTAGCCCATTTCATCGCCGTCAAGACCACATACCAAGGCCCAAAGTTAGCTGAACTATACATCTCCAGAATAGTCGCCCTGCACGGAACCCCGAAGTCGATAGTGTCTGATAGAGGATCACAATTCACCTCAAGATTATGGCAGAAAGTGCACGAAGGACTAGGAACCCGTCTGAATTTCAGCACAGCCTATCACCCTCAGACCGATGGATAGGCTGAGAGAGTCAACCAGATACTGGAGGACATGCTGAGAGCATGTGTACTGGAATATGGATCCAAATGGGAAGACTGCCTGCCTTACGCAGAATTCTCTTACAACAACAGCTACCAAGCTAGCTTACAGATGGCCCCTTTTGAAGCCTTGTATGGAAGGAAATGTCGTACCCCTCTGAATTGGTCAGAAGTTGGAGAAAGCCAAGTTTTTGGACCAGATGTTCTTCGTGAAGCTGAAGAGAAGGTGCACAAGATCCGCGAGTACCTCAAGATGGCGCAATCACGACACAAGAGCTACGCCGACAAGAGACGTCGAGAGATGACCTTCGAGATCGGAGAGTTTGTCTATCTCAAAGTATCCCCCCTGAAAGGAATGCAGAGCTGAAAGGAAAGCTTGCACCCCGATATTTCGGACCCTTCAAAGTTCTGAGTCGCCGAGGCGAAGTATCTTATCAACTGGAGCTACCAGAAGAAATGTCGGCTGTGCACGACGTGTTTCACATCTCACTCCTCCGGAAGTGCCTTGAAGTCCCCGAGAAGACCGAAGTGTTCAAGAACATCGATAACCGATCGGTGGACATCAACCAGGACTTGATGTACCGCGAAGTGCCGATTCGCATCCTGGAGGAAGCTTACAGAACTACCCGCACCCGAAGCATCAAGTTCCTGAAGATACAGTGGAGCAACCATACCGAAGATGAAGCCACTTGGGAACGCGAAGACTTCATGAAGAAGGAGTACCTAGATCTCTTTAGTACCTTTTTTTAGATCTCGGGATGAGATCTTTTGTAAGGGGGAAGGGTTTGTAACATCCCAAATTTCAATAAAAGAAAGAAGAAGAATTCCAGAGATCCAAAATTCAGAACCAACAAAAACTTTTATTTGCATATAGTGCCATGCATAGGACTTGTGCATTTGAGTGATATGCCATGATGATTGTTATTGTGTTTATGTGCTAAACCCTAAAACCCTAAAGTGATCAAGTGAAGATCACAAACCAAATAAATCAAAAAGAGAAAGAAATCAAATAAGAACAAAATCCTAAAACCCTCACATATGGTTTATGCCATTTTTGCAAATCTTTACCCTAGACCATTTTGGTCATCATCATTATCTGTATTATGTTACAAAACACTTATTACAACTTTTGGAATCAAAGAAACACAAATCAAATCAAATTCAAACTCAAATTGTGATCACATGGGATAATGGTCAAATCTGCCATTTACATTCTGGTTACTACTTTGAGCCCCTGCATTTCAAGTTTTTCAAACTAAACTTTCCCAATTCATTGCATGTCATCCAAGAGCACATCAAGGTGAACAACTTTGGTAAAGACCACCATGCCAAAATCATCTTGGATCAAAAACTATGCTCATGCAAAGTTGAGATTTTTTTAATATGTGGAACAATCTCACTTTGTGCAAATTTGCAATTCTTTGATTTTTAAAATTCCACCAACACACTTGGTTGTCTCTGGTCATTTACAACTTAACCAAACTCACCACTTTCAAATTTGGAACCTTTTGAACTCAACCAAATTTGGGAAAAATTTGCAATTTGCAAATAGGGATTAATTGCAAACACTATTTAAAATAGTGTCTTGGCCAAATCTACTGCCCCAAGCTACTCTAACCTGTCCCCTGGCTCCCTCTCTCTCTCTCTCTTGCTTGCATAGGAACCCTAGGAGAAACCCTAAGGTGACAAGAACATGGCCATGCTGGCCATGTCTCAACCATGCCGCACCCCCTCTCTTCTCCTTCCTCCTCATCACTGGCGCTAGTGCCCAAACGCGCCACCGCACCTCCCTAGCCACGCCTAGCCACGCCACTGCCACGAACGACGACGACCACCGCCGGAGATCGCGCGCCCAGAATCGCCCAGGATGCCGATGACGTCGCAGCGCGCACGCCACGGGTACCCACAGGCCACTTGTCACCTCGCCAGCACAAGCCTGCCCTGGACCCTCTGCGAGCATGTTGAGCATCGTTGTGCCACCGCGGACACGCCAGACATGCGCGCGACACGAACCCTGGCCCGCCGCCGCCGGAGACGACGAGCGAATCCCGCCGCAGCCACGGACATGCACGAAAGCAACGCGACCCAACCCGACGCCGCCCGACCGCGCTGTCGCCGCCAAACGCTTCACCTGGACACGCTGAACAGATCCCCGCCAGCCTCTAGCTCCCTAGCTTGCCGGAACTGCCGCGCCATTGTCGACCACAACACTGCCCCGTAGCACCTCCTCCCCTCTATAAATAGAGAGCTCCCCGGACCAAACCAAGCACACCAACATCTTCTCCTCCCATCCCTGCTTCTCCACGACCAAGCCACACACTCGATTGATGCCGGAGCAGCCCCATTTTGGTGATCAGAGCCGCAAGTACCCGGAGATCGCCGCCGTCGATTGGATCCGCCCCTGGAGCTGCCGCCGGTACCAGGAGAATCACCGTCGACTACATCTTCCTCGCGCATACTGCCAGCCACCACAGGAGCCCTGGTTAGCCCTCCGACCCCCTAGGCTCGCCGCGCCCGTAGCTCGATCTCGCCGGAGGAGACGACGACCGTGCGTCGTTGGATCTCCTTCTAATCCAACGCGCCACGTCGCTCGTACCGTTTCGCGCGTTTAAGAGATGTTGACGAGTGGCCCCCACCTCGTCAGACGGCCCACGCGCACTGGATGCGTTGCTGGGTCGAGTTTCTCTGTTTTTGAATCGTTTCGGCCCAAATGAGTTTCCCGCCGGCCCTTTTAATTCAAACTCGAATTTCCAAATCCATTTAAATTTCAATACTGGTCCTGACTTTTAAATTCAATAGAATTTGTTTGGCTTGGCCAAATTTAGAAAACTTGATGTTGTTAGAAAGCTACTGAAAAGATCTACAACTTGCCACTGGTCTCAATGTGAGATCTGTTGTAGAAATAATGTGACAAAAAGATCAAGCCAGTGACTTTTGCACATTCAAATAAATCTTAAAAATCAACCAAAAGCGATATTTAGTTGATTCCAACTCTAATAGCTCATATTTCACTTACACTAATTGTTTCTACAAAGATATGGTGTGGTCACTTTGGATGATCATGCCCTAGTTTGAATAAAGGACTCTATGGCTAGTTTAGTTAAGTGATATTGTCCAAAACTATTATGCAAATTTTATGAAGTGCTTTACTTCATTTAAATCTTGTCCCAAGTACTCTCATATGAAGTTCGACCACTAGTCAAATACTCTCACATGAAATACTTGGAGATTTTAAATCATAATAGGCATTATTAAATGGTATGAGGTATTCTACCTCATTTAAATCATCTTCTCAAATAATGATGATGAATGGTTGACTTAGGTCAACATGATATCATGTAAGATTGTTTGAGAAATTAAATCTTTAAAAGATTCAGTGAGAGGACATTATTCCTCAAGAACTAAATGGAAACTATCATTTACATACGTAATGAGAGGAAATTATTTTTCCTCAATAAAGAAAACCAATGCATCTAATTGTATTAAGTGTGTAATTAGAATAGTTTGTGTGAAGTGGTGAAGTGATGATGTGCTTAGTTTACCTTACAAGTTTTTACTTGTTTATTTAAAGAGTTACTTTTATAGTTAACTTTGGTCTAAGTTAAAGAAGGTTACTAGATTAGCAAAGTGAGTCTCAAAACTAGCCAAGCAAGATAGCACCCCTCATGATTAGTGCTAGTGCTAAATACTAAAACTTGACTACTCTAGATGGGAACATGTGACTTGAATTGAATTTGAAACCTTGGAACGATGAGTCATTCCATTGAATGATTTTTGAAGGTGAATATGACCAAGAGAAGATGGTGATTTTTGATTAAAATTGATATTGGTTTGAATGCGATACCTTTCCAATTTTGAGTACCCCCACAATACCTGATTATGGGTAGGGCTTAACTGGAAATTTATGCATCTTAGTATGGGTTCCCTCTGAACACACATCATAGGGGTTATGCCGAGGCTGCCTCCGTTGTTGAGAAATGATGTGAATTGAGGTGAATTGTACGGCCAAGCTCTGTGCAGTTCCCGGAGTTGACAGTTGGTCTTCACTCGGGAGGCCAAGCTCATGGGGAGAGGTGCTCATACTAGGGTTTGTAAGTGAAAGGTTATGGTTGATGATCCGCGTATCGTGTTACGATGATTCGGGGTAATCCCGACGGATGTAATCAAATGTTGTGGCACAAGTGTGCAACCTCTGCAGAGTGTAAATCTATTCGAATAGCCGTGTCCACGGTTACGGACGGTTGGAAAGGCCATACAGTTTTCGGTGTCAGATTCTTGAAAATGTTGGTGAAATGAATGGTGAATTGGTGACTTGTTTTGAATCACAACCAATGTTGTGGGAATGACACTAATGTTCCCACTTGAGTTAGTTAGCACCTGAATAAGTCTTTTCTCAAATACTTGTGAACTAAAACTGGCTTTATGCAAATAAACTAGAGCTTAGCACCCTTACTAGAATTGTTAGCACTTACATTAGTACTAGTTTGCGAGTACTTAAAGTACTCACGGCTTTGTCCCTGGATATTCAAATGGCCAGAGTATGAAGATGAACAGAACTACCAAGGAGATGACCAGCAGGACGCCTACGACAACTAGGAGTCTTCCGACGTCAAGCGTTGGCCTGTGGACTAGAGAGTCCATTTATCTTTACGCTTCCCTTATGAACTTGTGTTTGTTCGTTGATCAATAGATCAACTACTTGTGTAATATGGATCATGTGATTCAAGTTGTAAGACAATATGGTTTGTAATGAATGATGACTATGATATTCGACTATTATGCCTCGCAACAACAATATTCCTGGGATTGCGATGAATGACATAATAGGCATCTGGACTTAAAATCCAGGTGTTGACAGCCGCTGAAGGCGGGGGGCAACGACGGCACGCTCGGCAGGCCCTCCTTCGCGCGGGGGCATGTTTCCTCAGGGGAGGCGGTGGGGGAAAGATGGTCTGACGGTGCTGCCTTGGCGGCGGTTCCTGGAGCATGGTGGGGCAACGGGGGTGCGGCGGAGCTTGGCGGGGAGTGGAGGATATTGCGACGGTGGAGCTTTGGCAGGGAGAGCGGGTCGCGAGGACACCCTTGGACGAGACGGTGGCGTCTGCCGGCCATCTGCGCTGCGGTGCGTGGCGCCGTCCCGCTGCCTGCTGGCTTGGATGGAGGAGGATGTGGCGGGCTCGATTTGGGGTTTCGCAGGTCCGATCTGGGCCACCGTGGGTGATCTAGGATTTCGTGGCTTCGTTGTGGAGTCCTAGGGTCGGTGGCTGCTCCCCATCCGGGTTGGAGGTAGATGGACTGTGGCTCCTAACCATGTGAGTTTTCCGGCGAGTAGCATCGGGGTTGCTCGTTCGGCCAGGATAAAGGTGATGGTCCTCGGACCTCTCGCACGCAAGGACGAAGATCTTCCTTATGCATGTTCATCTCGATTTGGCTGGATGTTGAGTTCCGGAAGGCTCCGCTGGAAAATGTAACAGTGCTCATGGCTGGAGTTTGCTGGTTTGGAAGGTATATTCGGTCGTGCGCACCCATGCTTTTATTGCGACCGTTTGGTTCCGGATGGAGCGACATGAAGCTCTGTTCTGTGTTGCAAGCAGATGACATTTTGGTCCATGACGTATTAGAGACAGAGAAGTTATTGAATGCCGATTTGGAGGACTAGCAGTGGAGGATCGAGTTGTGGTGTTTGTTGAGGGGTTTGCTTGGTTTTCTGGGTCTTGTAACAACAGTATGCACGTGGGGGCAGTAGCACAGGTAAAGTTCAGAGTTCTATTTTTCAGGGTGAAAATCCAAGGTCTGGTCTTAATTGGTTGTGTCTGACAATGGTCTTGTTGAAGACATTGTTTTGAGAGTGGGGACTATCTCCAGGGTGAAAACCTGAGATCTTTTGATCGGGTGACGACGGTGCTTGTGCACCGTTTCCTTGTTGGAAGTGTCGCTGGTGGAGAGCCTTGGGTTTCAGGTGTTGTCTTGGTGGTGGTTGTACTATTGTTGTTAGGACTGGAGTTTCCGTAGCAGGACTTTTTTTCTTAATTTTCTTTTTTCAGTTGTGTGGATCCATACTACCATTAGAGTATTGCGTTGTTGCAGTACGAGAGTACTACTGATCGCTTATTCGCCGGTCACGCCACCAATGGCCAGCACCACTAGCGCGATAGGAATCGTGGGCGGGGCCGCGACTAGTAACCGATTTGCACACACGACCAATAGCTATTTTTCTACTAGTGTAAGGTGGGTCAGGGTTGTAGCTCTAGAAATCATCGCTTCCGCGCAGGGGCATGAATGTCGGGGTGGCGGCCTAGGATGTAGAGGATGCATGTATGAATCCTCTTCAGGCTTCATTGCAGCGGTGGTTTCAACTCCTCTTGTCTTCATAGGTAGCGAGGGGAGGGTGGGGATTAATCATTGTATTGTCAACTGTTTAGATCTGAAGACCTTGAGACACTAGTGGAAAACAGGGCTTTCGTGGGAGCCTTTTGTCGTGGGTGTGACTGCACCCACGACAAATGGCGTGGCCACGTCGCCCCAAAACCCTTTGGAGCGGGCCGGGCCATTTGTCGCGCCCTTTTGTCCCGGGCCGCACTAGTAGGAAAATGCTTATAGGTGGAGCTTAGTTCTGTGGCGCACCCACAAAAATGCGCCACAGAAAGATTTTTTGTGGCGCACGAGGAAGTGTGCGCCACAAAAATAGCTTATTTTTGTGGCGCACGGCTGAACCGTGTGCCACAGAAATTATGTGGGGCCCACATTCTGCCACCACCAATTTTTAGGGTAGGTATTTCTGTGGCGCACAATGCTTTCTGCGCCACAGAAATAACTATTTCTGTGACGCACTGGCTCTGGTGCGCCACAGAAGTAGTTGATTCTGTGGCGCACTTGTGCTCGGTGCGCCACGAAATAGGGTAAGTTATATCATCCCCGTACCCCTCCCCTCCCCTCCCCACGCCCGTACGTTCACCTCCGCGCGCCTCTCCCCTCTCCCCCGCCGCCGCCGCCATGGTCGTCGCCGTCGCCGTCGCCACCGCCGCCTCCTTCCTCCGCGAGGGCCGCATGCCGCCACGCTCCACCCATCTCAGCCACCTGCAGCACAAGCCGCTGCGGCGTGGAGGAGGAGGGGCCGCCGCATGGAGGAGGAGGGGCCAGCTCCGCATCAAGGAGGAGGAGCCGCCGCGTCTTCCTCCTCCTCCACCCATGCCGTCGTCGTCAACCTCCTCCTCCACCCCTATCGTCTGTGAGCTCCACCTCTCCCCTCCCCTCCCTCTTCCTCTACCCCTGCTCTGGATGTGTTGATGTTTTGCTCTGGATGTTGTGCTCGATCTGGATGTTGTTGTGCTGCTGTTGTTCTCTGGGATGTTGATGCTGCTCCGGACAAAATTACGAGAGATGATGATGTTGTGCTCGATCCGGATGCTCGTTGTGCTGTCGTTGTGGTCATCATGAATAAAAGCGAGTCCAATATTCTTTTTGTTTTACTTGTCTTGTTACCTATATATTATTTCTATGCTCTGCTGTGATGCTTGTGTTTGTGTTGTTGTAAGTTTGGAGCAAGCAGCTGGCATGGCATGTGAGAGAGAGCATGAGAGAGTTCTTGGGGGCGGAGATGATGGCAACATCGACGACGGTCCTGCATTGGTCCTGCTTTGAATTAGTAAGATCAAGTAGTGGCTTGAGTTCCTGTTGGTAACCAATACCAACAGAGAGCTACTTCATTTTAAGAAGAATTTCTTTTAAGGACTCTAGCTAGATTAGAGGGGAAAAAGATTGCTGGTTTGTTTCCTATGATAATGGATCATCAAATGTTTCCCTTTGTCCCTGGTTGCCTCCTTAATTGATGCCTTATGATCCAAATGATCCAAGTCCCTTGCATGATCCCATTTGTCCCTAATGTTGCTTAAGATGAATAAATTCCCTCTAATCACCATTTGGAGATCAAGACTAGTTCTTGATATCCATTAGCTAGACTCCAATATTAAAAATGTCTCCCAAATATGGAGACAAACATTTTAACATTACCCCAATGTTATTTCTCTCAAATGGACGAGTTTCGATGGTATGCTTGCTCCTCACTGTACTTTATCAATTCCCTACTGATCCTAAGTACCCATGAATATCTGGTGGTGTTCTTCTGCTGTTTAGTTACAATCAACACATGTGTTTGCATGTGTGTGTGAGCTGCTTGTAGTGTCACTTGACTGTTCAAGTTTCAATGTTGGTTACTTTTCCTCTAGTGCAAGAAATGGTTGAGCAGATGTTTATCCACTATTGGCCTTTATTCTTGGTAGCTCAAAGTGTCATGCACTTACTGGATCATCAAATGTTTCCCTTTGTCCCTGGTTGCCTCCTTAATTGATGCCTTATGATCCAAATTACTATATTATTGGATTGAGTGTTATGGCTACTTGCTTGTTTGCTCTCCAAATTACCAAGTGATGAATATATAATCCCTTTGGAGCATCTGCCCCATGCTATATATGTGTATTTGACCATGCTTATGATGGATTTCTTTTAAGGACTCTAGCTAGATTAGAGGGGAAAAAGTTGCCGCTTTGTTGCCTATGATAATGGATCATCAAATGTTTCCCTTTGTCCCCGGTTGCCTCCTTAATTGATGCCTTATGATCCAAATGACCCAAGTCCCTTGCATGATCCCATTTGTCCCTAATGTTGCTTAAGATGAATAAATTCCCTCTAATCACCATTTGGAGATCAAGACTAGTTCTTGATTTCCATTAGCTAGACTCCAATATTAAAAATGTCTCCCAAATATGGAGACAAACATTTTAACACTACCCCAATTGATGCCTTTGTCCCTGGTTGCCTCCTTAATTGATGCCTTATGATCTATTTCTTGTTGGCTTTGATGAAAATAGAGATATCCACAGTAGGGGATCATGTAAATGAATGCCACTGTGGTAGCCTTTGAAGAAAAAGGACTGTTTCGATGGTTTTAAATGGCTAGGTGGTGCTAGGTGATTAAGTTGGCTACCAAGACTTGTCTCATCCGGTTAGCTGGGATATGCTATGTGTTGTTGCTTGTTTAGGCATATCTATCACTTACTCGGATTTACCGGTTCTTGATTGGCCTCTCTTTTGCCAGCATCACTTGGTCTATATACCAAGTGATGAATAATCCCTTTGGAGCATCTCGCTCCATGCATGCTATGTGTGTTTGAGAATCTTGACTTATGTCACCATGGTTGCTGGTTTGGTGGTGTTTTTGTACTTGCCGATGATTAGATGGTTGGTCGATATCACTCGTACACTCGGGGTGGAGCAAGTGAGCCTGGTGTGATGGCACAAATATCAATATCTTGTGCATCCTACCTGGCCTCACTTACTCCATCCCCGGATGTTAATATTTGTTTCGACCAACAAAGTATGAGGCATATGCTATTTAGTTGATACCACTTGGCTCTTTCTTCCATTTTAGTGCCGATGATTAGAATGTTCGGTCAATCTGTACACTCCGGGTGTCGCTAGTGAGCCTGGTGTGATGGCACAAATATCAATCTCTTGTGCATCCTACCTGGCCTCACTTACGCCATCCCGGGATGTTCATATTTGTTTCGACCAAGAAAGTATGAGGCATTCCATTTAGTTCATACTAGTTACTTCTTAATTGCATTGGCCTTTCTTCCATTCTAGTGCCGATGATTAAATTGTTTGGTCACTTGTACACTCTGGGGTGGGGCCACTTAGCCTGGTGCGATGGCACAAATATCAATCTCTTGTGCATCCTACCTGGCCTCGCTGACCCCATCCCTGAATGTTAATATTTCTTTCGACCAACAAAGTATGAGGCATATGATATCTAGTTGAGATACCACTTGGCTCTTTCTTCTATTTTAGTGCCAATGATTAGAATGTTTGGTCACCTATACGCCGCAATATACTTTGTAGACGGGCCCCTTTCCCCGGCCGCCGTTCCGTGAACGAGTCTTTGACGAGACAACAACGCCGACATGCCTCTCCGGCGCAGAACCACGCCAGTCCCAGCCGCCTCTCTTGTGGCCGCGTCTCCTGCGCCATGCACTCTTCGCCTTCTTGCCCGGTGAACAATAGACTGATCATTGGAATAAGGAAGCCGATGACGGCCGATCGCAATCTAATCTTGTGACCGGCCGTCATCGGTTTCCTTATTCCAACGATCAGTCTATTGGTTCACCGGGCAAGAAGGCGAACAAGGCAGACGCGGACACACGGCCAAAAGGGAGGCGGCTGGGACTGCCGTGGTTCCGCGCCGGAGAGGCGGATCGGCGTTGTTGTCTCGTCAAGGACCCGTTCACGGAACGGCGGCCGGGGAAAGGGGGCCCTCTCGCAAAGTATACTACGGCGTATACTGCAACTATGGTTTCTGACCATAGTATTTGTGTTGACCAACAATGTATGAGGCACTTATTCCATTTTGTCATTCCATTTGCTTTGGTATTTCCAAAATTCCGATGATCAGAATGTTTGGTCCCCGTACACTCTGGAGTGGCGTAAGTGAGCCTGGTAAGATAACACAAATATCAATCTCTTGTGCATCGGACTTGGTCTCGCTTACGCCATCCCGGAATGTTAATATTTGTGTTCACCAACAATGTATGAGGCATTTATTCCATTTTGTCATTCCATTTGCTTTGGTATTTTCAAAATGCCGATGATTAAAATGTTTGGTCACCGTACACTTGGGGGTGGCGTAAGTGAGCCTGGTAAGATAGCACAAATATCAATCTCTTGTGCATCGGACTTGGTCTCACTGACGCCATCCCAAAATGTTAAGACTTGTGTTGACCAACAATGTATGAGGCACTTATTCCATTTTGTCATTCCATTTGCTTTGGTATTTTCAAAATGCCGATGATTAAAATGTTTGGTCATCGTACACTTGGGGGTGGCATAAGTGAGCCTGGTAAGATAGCACAAATATCAATCTCTTGTGCATCGGACTTGGTCTCACTTACGCCATCCCTAAATGTTAAGACTTGTGTTGACCAACAATGTATGAGGCACTTATTCCATTTTGTCATTCCATTTGCTTTGAGATTTTCAAAATGCCGATGATTAAAATGTTTGGTCACCGTACACTCGGGGGTGACGTAAGTGGGCCTGGTAAGATAGCACAAATATCAATCTCTTGTGCATCGGACTTGGTCTCACTTACGCCATCCCTGAATGTTAATATTTGTGTTGACCAACAATGTATGAGGCATTTATTCCATTTCTCTTGTGCATCGGACTTGTTGGTCTCACTTTCTTCCATTTTTATCATAGTAGGAACTGGATGAAGACCCCGATGCAAGCGAGCACTGGTGGGTAGAGATGAGGGAGCAAAGGAGGAACCGGATGAAGACTACTTTGTATCTCGAAATTGTGAATTTTGTATGAATTAAGAGTTGTATGCAAAACATTTGACACTTGCCACTATATATGTATCTCGATCGGGCTCTAAGTAATGTGATGATGATGTCTATGTTATATCTCGTGCAATGTACATGATATTTATATTATATCTGAATGTTGTCTGTATATAAACTCGTATATTGATGTCTATAAACCGCATGTGTATAGCGAGCAGCACAAAATCGTGTATAATACAAGCAAATTCCGTGGCGCACCGAAAACCAATTCCGTGGCGCACGCTTTTTGTGGCGCACCTAAGAACACGTGCGCCACAGAAACATTAATTCTGTGGCGCATGGGCCGGTGCGCCACAGAAACCTTATTTTTGTGGCGACGTTTCTGTGGCGCACCTCCCATGCGCCACAGAATCCATTTTTGTTGCGCCACTGATGAGGCTTTTCCTACTAGTGCCGTATCACAACCCGTGACAAAAGGGGTCTGAGGTTTGGCGCCTCCTGCTGGCACCCCTTTTGTCGTGGGTCATAATACAGCCCGCGAAAAAAGGGCCATGCCTATATATATACACGGCCAGCCCCCCCACGTCCCTACATTTTTTTTCCTTGGTGGTGAAAGGTGGGGGTTATGCTACCTATTTTTTTCTTCATGTGCACAAGAGGTGTTTGATGAAATGTTTGTGAGGGATGTCACTTGATTTTATTTGATAAGATTTCTTCTCCTTTTGATCCTAAAAGATTAGCAACTATTTTCTCGTATACATAATTCGTACAATACTAATTTTAGCAAGGTGATTGCATATGATACATAATTGTACTTATGATGTAGATGAGTCATCCATGGATGTACAGTAACCAATGTGCTCCCGCTTTCAGAGAGGGCGTGAATTCTTTCCTGCTTGTGGCCGAGGCCAACAAGTCGAAGCAAGGTTTTATGTGATGTCCATGTCTGAAATGTAAGAACGAGAAGGATTACTCTTGCTCAAGAGACATTAAGAGCCACCTGCTTCGGTTTGGATCCATGTCCAGCTATAATGTTTGGACCAAGCACGGAGAAGAAGGGGTTATGATGGAAGACGGCGATGAAGAAGAAGATAACGATGACCAGTACCGATCTATGTTCTTTGAATGCGATGATACTGCAATGGAAGACAATGAAGAAGGAGGTGAATAATAGGCACCAGATGATCTTGTTGATGGTGATCTTCGTCGAGCCATTTATGATGCAAGAAGAGAATGTGGCACGGATAAGGAGAGGTTGCAGTTCGACAAGATGTTAGAGGACCACCACAAATTGTTGTACCCAGGTTGTGAAGATGGGCAGAGAAAGCTGGGTAGCATATTGGAATTGCTGAAATGGAAGGCAGAGGTCGGTGTGACTGACTTGGGATTTGAAAAATTGATGATAATATTAAAGAAGTTGTTTCCAAGAAATAACGAATTGCCCGTTAGTACGTATGACGCAAAGAAGCTTGTCTGCCCTCTAGGATTAGATGTGCAGAAGATACATGCATGCATTAATGACTATATCCTCTACCGCGGTGAGAAGTACGAGAATTTGAATAAATGCCCGATATGCGGTGCATTGCGGTATAAGATCAGAAAAGATGACCCTGGTGATGTTGAGGGCGAGCCACCCAGGAAGAGGGTTCCTGCGAAGGTGATGTGGTATGCTCCCATAATACCACGGTTGAAACGTTTGTTTAGAAACAAAGAGCATGCCAAGTTGTTGCGATGGCACATGGAAGAACGTAAGAAAGACGCGATGTTGAGGCACGCCGGCGATGGTCGGCGGTGGAGAAACATCGGGAGAGAGTTCCCGGATTTTGCGGGTGAGGCAAGGAACTTATGGTTTGGTCTAAGTATAGATGGCATGAATCCTTTTGGGGAGCAGAGCTGCGATCACAACACACTGGCCCGTGACTCTATGTATCTACAACCTTCCTCCTTGGTTGTGCATGAAGCGGAAGTTCATTATGATGCCAGTGCTTATCCAAGGCCCAAAGCAACCCGGCAACGACATTGATGTGTACCTAAGGCCATTAGTTGATGAACTTTTGGAGTTGTGGGCCAAACCAGGTGTATCTGTGTGGTATGAGCACACCGAGCAAGAATTTGACCTACGAGCATTGCTATTCGTAACCATCAATGATTGGCCTGCTCTTAGTAACATTTCAGGACAGACGAACAAAGTATACAATGCATGCACACACTGTTTAGATGAGACTGAAAGTAAATATTTGGGAAAAAGCAGAAAAGTTGTGTACCCGTACAATCACTATTTCCTTCCGCGCAAGCATCACTTGAAAAAAGGCAAGCATTTCACTGGCGAGGCAGACCACCGTCCGAAGCCTGTCCCCCGTAGTGGTGCTGATATATTTGACATGGTCAAGGATTTAAATGTTATCTTTGGAAAGGGTCGTGGCAGTCGACCTGTTCCGAAAGACGTTGATGGACACGCGCCCATGTGGAAGAAGAAATCTATTTTTTGGGAGCTAGAATATTGAAAAGTCCTGGAAGCCCGCTCTGCAATCGACGTGATGCACTTGACCAAGAATCTTTGTGTGAATATTCTAGGATTTATGGGCGTGTATGGGAAGACAAAAGATACAACAGAAGCACGGGAGGACCAGGAATGTCATAAAGGACGAAACGGCAATCATCCAGGGCAGTTTGAAGGGCCTGCCAGCTACGCTCTTACCAAACAAGAGAAGGAGATATTTTTTGAAACCCTATTCAGTATCAAGGTTCCGTTTGGTTTCTTGTCGAATATAAAGGGAATAGTAAATATGAAGGAGAAAAAATTCCAGAACCTAAAGTCCCATGACTGCCACGTGCTTATGACACAATTGCTTCTGGTTGCATTGAGGGGACTTCTACCAGAAAATGTTCGACTAGCCATTGTGAAGATATGTGCATTCCTCAACGCAATTTCTCAGAAGGTAATGGATCCAGAAAATTTGTCAGGATTACAGGAAGATGTGGTCGAATGTCTTGTCAGCTTCGAGTTGTTGTTCCCACCATCCTTCTTCAATATTATGACGCACCTCCTCATTCACCTAGTTGAAGATATTAGAATTCTCGGTCCTGTATTTCTACACAATATGTCCCCTTCGAGAGGTTCATGGGAGTCTTAAAGAAATATGTTCATAACCGAGCTAGAACGGAAGGAAGTATCTCAAAGGGCTACGAAACTGAGGAGGTCATTGAGTTTTGTGTTGACTTTTTTCCTGACCTTAAGCCGATTGGTGTTCCTGAATCTCGGTATGAGGGGAGGCTGACTGGAAAAGGCACACTAGGAAGGAAAGCAACGATGTGCAGGGACAATATTTCTTTCAATCAAGCACACTAAAAAGTTCTATACAATTCCAGCTTGGTGGCTCCGTACATCGAGAAACACAAGAATGTTTTACGAGAAATAAACCCGGGCCAGCCCGAGTCCTTGATTACACGTCAACACATGAATACCTTCGGCAGTTGGTTGCAAAGACATCTCATGAGTGACCCAACTATTGTAGAGAAACTGTACTTGTTGGCCAGGTTACCATCTTCAAACATATCTACATTCCAAGGGTACGAGATAAATGGGAATACATTTTACACGATCGACCAAGATAAAAAGAGCACCAACCAAAACAGTGGTGTCCGCTTCGATGCAAAAGACGAGAATGGGCAGACCACCACATATTATGGATACATAGAGGAGATATGTGAACTTGACTATGGACCCACTTTTAAGGTCCCTTTGTTTCGGTGCAAATGGGTGAAGCTCAGCGGTGTACAGGTAGACGATAAGTACGGTATGACAACAGTGGATCCCTACAATCTTGCATACATAGACGAGCCATTCGTCCTAGCCAATGAGGTGGCTCAAGTTTTCTACGTGAAGGACATCTCTAGGAAATCGAGAAAAAGAAATCAACAAAAGAATACATCAACCGAGGAGCCAAAGCGCCACATAGTTCTTTCGGGGAAAAGAAACATCGTGGGAGTGGATGACAAGACAGACATGTCAGAAGATTATAATAATTTTAAAGAAATTCCGCCCTTCACGGTGAAAATTGACCCAAGCATCTTGCTAAATGATGAAGATTCTCCATGGCTACGGCGTAGAAGATCACATCAGCAGATGGCGATGTAATAATATATTCTTCATATATAGTTCCCAAGACAATCTCTACATTTATGTAATAATGAGAACCCTTTCCCCAACACTGTTAGAGGAGATGGAGTCTTTCACGGGCTTGCAGGGAAATTTTTCCGAGGCGCAACTTCCGAAGATGCCGTAGGGCGTGTGCACCAACGACATCTTCGAGAAGCTGCGCCACGGGAGATTTCCCAACCCTTTCCTCCATCCATGGGGATGAAACTCTCCCTACCTGCTAGGTTGGCTTGTTGATCTGCTTGCCAAGGCGCATCGATGCTCCTTTTATAGGCAAGGCGCCGCTTCTACTTTATCTTGTTCCTTCGACAGGGCGTCGTTCGCTACATGCTTTATCTCATCGAGCAGTGCGTCCACCCACGCGTCCTCATCCTGCCGACAGCTTTAGTCCAGGTTGCACCCACCAACCGTGACTAAAGGTTACCAACACATCCTCATCCTGCCGACAGCTTTAGTCCCGGTTGCATCCACCAGCCGGGACTAATGGTTGCCCGCATATTTTCTTCCCGCGCTTTCCACCGCTTCCCGCCTCCGTCTTCCCGCCATTTTTTCACTAGATATATGTAGGCTTGGTCTCCATTTACATATCACATCTAGACTCATATCTGCAAACCTCATCACCCTCTCCCATGGCTTCCATCGTATATCTAACACCCCGTGAGGCGGAGGCGCTTTGCGCCTCGAACTACCTCTGCCCGCCGGGCTACCGCGTCCCGACCGGCTGGTTGCTGAGCGTCGGAGGCATACTGGTCCCTCCTATCCCAATAGGTGTGGCACGCGAGATGGCCATCACGAACCACTACTACTTCGAGCTCACGCCAGAGCAGCGGAGGAACCCCCAGTGGCATCCCGACTACAACCCGACTTGGGATAGCTTCTTCATCAATCGGCGTGAGAGGGCGGTTGCCAGGTACAAGGAGGATGGCCCGCCTCCTTCGAACTTCAACGAGGCTGGCCGTCGGCTGTGGTGGCGCGGCCGGACTCTCCAGAGCGTCATGGCCTACCGTGGCCCCCGCCTACGCTACCCTCAATCCCAGCTCACGCGTGCTCACCCGCCGAGGTTCGACAACCGCGACCCCGATGCTAGCGACGATGGCGTCGGCGACTATGATGACTACAGTGGTGACGTTTATAGGGCTAGGCATGACTATGACTGAATGGCTCCAACATTCGAATCTGGCCATGTATCTTAATTTTCAGTTGAGCTCTGTACTTTAATTCCAGTTCAATCGTAATAAAATTTCGTAACAACCACTTTATTGAACTAAAACAACCGACAACGACTTTATAAACTGAATTTAAACTAAAACAACCGCCAACGACTTTATTGAAATTACAATAAAATAGATAAATGACTAGTCTAGTGTCTACTCGTCGTCGGAGGTTGTCTCCGTCCAAATATCATCCCACTGATGACGCGTGAAGCACACGTCCGTTGGGAACCCCAAGAGGAAGGTGTGATGCGTACAGCAGCAATTTTTCCCTCAGTAAGAAACCGAGGTTATCAAACCAGCAGGAGATGAAGGCCACGTGAAGGTTGTTTGTGAAGGAGTGTAGTGCGGCGCAACACCAGGGATTCCGGCGCCAACGTGGAACCTGCACAACACAATCAAAATACTTTGCCCCAACTTAACAAAGTGAGGTTGTCAATCTCACCGGCTTGCTCTGTAAACAAAGGATTAAACGTATGGTGTGGAGAATGATGTTTGTTTGCAAAGAACAACGAGAGAACAGAGATTGCGATGAGATTGTATTTCAGATGTAAAAGAATGGACCGGGGTCCACAGTTCACTAGTGGTGTCTCTCCAATAAGATTAATAGCATGTTTGGTGAACAAATTACAGTTGGGCAATTGACAAATAGAGAGGGCATAACAATGCACACACATATCATGATGACTACTATGAGTTTTACTTAGGGCATTACGACAAATAACATAGACCGCCATCCAGCATGCATCTATGCATAAAAAGTCCACCTTCGGGTTACCATCTGCACCCCTTCCAGTATTAAGTTGCAAACAACAGACAATTGCATTAAGTACTGTGCGTATGTAATCAACACAAATATCCTTAGACAAATCATTGATGTTTTATCCCTAGTGGCAACAACACATCCACAACCTTAGAACTTTTTGTCACTGTCCCAGATTCAGTGGAGGCATGAACCCACTATCGAGCATAAATACTCCCTCTTGGAGTCACAAGTATCAACTTGGCCAGAGCCTCTACTAGCAACGGAGAGCATGCAAGATCATAAACAACACATATATGATGGATCAATTAATCAACTTGACATAGTATTCCATATTCATCGGATCCCAACAAACGCAACATGTAGCATTACAAATAGACGATCTTGATCATGATAGGCAGCTCACAAGATCTAAACATGATAGCACAAGAGGAGAAGACAACCATCTAGCTACTGCTATGGACCCATAGTCCAAGGACTACTCACGCATCAATCCGGAGGCGGGCATGATGATGTAGAGTCCTCCGGTGATGATTCCCCTCTCCGGCAGGGTGCCGAAGGCGATCTCCAGAATCCCCTGAGATGGGATTGGCGGCGGCGGCGTCTCTGGAACTTTCCTCGTATCGTGGCTCTCGGTAATAGGGTTTTCGCGACGGAGATATTAAATAGGCGAAGGGGCAGAGTCGGGGGACGCTTAAGGGGCCCACCCCATAGGGCGGCGCGCCCAAGGGTGGGGCCGCGCCCCCCTATGGTGTGGCCGCCTCATCGCCCCTCTTCGTCTCATCTTCGGACTTCTGGAAGGCTCCATGGAAAATAAGACCGTGGGCTTTTGTTTCGTCCAATTCCGAGAATATTTCCTGTGTAGGATTTCTGAAACCAAAAACAGCAGTAAAACAGAGACTGGCGCTTCGGCATCTTGTTAATAGGTTAGTGCCGGAAAATGCATCAAAATGATATAAAGTATGGATAAAACATGTAGATATTGTCATAAAACTAGCATGGAACATAAGAAATTATAGATACGTTTGAGACGTATCAAGCATCCCCAAGCTTAGTTCCTACTCGCCCTCGAGTAGGTAAACGATAAAAAGGATAATTTCTGAAGTGACATGCTACTATCATAATCTTGATCAATACTATTGTAAAGCATATGAGATGAATGATGTGATTCCAAGCAATGGTAAAGATAATGACTAAACAACTGAATCATATAGCAAAGAATTTTCATGAATAGTACTTTCAAGACAAGCATCAATAAGTCTTGCATAAGAGTTAACTCATAAAGCAATAGATTCTTAATAGAAGGTTCTGAAGCAACACAAAGGAAGATTTAAGTTTCAGCAGTTGCTTTCAACTTTCAACATGTTTATCTCATGGATAATTGTCAACACAAAGTAATATGATGAGTGCAAATAAGCAAGTATGTAAGAATCAATGCACACAGTTGACACAAGTGTTTGCTTCTAAGATAGAAAGAAGTAAGTAAACTGACTCAACATAAAGTAAAAGAAAGGCCCTTCGCAGAGGGAAGCATGGATTACTCATGTGCTAGAGCTTTTTATTTTGAAAACATGGAAACAATTTTGTCAACGGTAGTAATAATTCATATGTGTTATGCATAAAACCTCCTATAAGTTGCAAGCCTCATGCATCGAATACCAATAGTGCCTGCACCTTGTCCTAGTTAGCTTGGTTTTCCATGGATTATCATTGCATTACATATGTTTCAACCAAGTGTCACAAAGGGGTACCTCTATGCCACCTGTACAAAGGTCCAAGGAGATAGATCGCATTTGATTTCTCAATTTTGATAGATCTCAACTTGAGGACATCCATACCGGGACAACATAGAAAACAGATAATGGACTCCTCTTTAATGCTTAAGCATTCAACAACAAATAATATACTCATAAGAGATTGAGGATTAATGTCCAAACTGAAACTTCCACCATGATACATGGCTTTGGTTGGCGGCCCAATGTTCTTCTCTAACAATATGCATACTCAAACCATTTAATCATGATAACTCACCCTTACTTCAGAAAAGACGAACATGCATAGCAACTCACATGATATACAACAAAGGTGTAACAGGTTGATGGCGTCCCCAGAAACATGGTTACCGCTCAACAAGCAACTTATAAGAAATAAGATACATAAGCGACATATTCTTTACCTGTTGCGGTCAGAAACCCACCGGCGAGCAGCGACGGGCAACACGGTAGAGCCGGGAGGCTCCCAGGACTGCGGCTGGCCCTGGTCCCTCCGAGCGACGGCCCGCAAAGACTCGGCACGCACGTCCGATGCTGGTGCAAGGGCGTGCCACCTGACCTATACCTGGTTAGGAAGGTGTTGGATGTGCCTCGCTTAGTTTCCTGCATGGCATACACGTAAACATCAAATACGAGCCTCGATCGGATCTCGGGTTATCCTGTGAATCGGCTCAAGGAGCCGATCCACCCATGATGCGTACGAGGTGTACGATCAGATGGTGGTCCTGCTTGATCAAGATAAAGCTAAAACGACCTACTACGATTTAGGGTTTTCACCGCATAATCGGAACATCCTACTCGTGATTGAGCTCGGCGGCCACGCACAGTGATCGTAAACCAACCCTAGACAAGGCCTAAAAACCAACACGAAGTTGGTCCCCGGAACATCCTGTCTAGGGCTAGCAAACTACACCCTACGCGCCACTGGATCCTTCAACCCGTTTGTAAGGCCTAACTATGCATATATTAAACTAATCCTTGAAGAACAAGGAGCAATCATAACGGATCAGATCCACTAAATAATGATCAAGCGGGGTGCCGCCCTTACACCTAAGATAGGTGTAAGGGCAGCTAGACGTCTAAGGGTTGCACGACGACAGCATATGATACGATGAACAATGATAACCCTAACACATCTATGATAACTACGTTGCTCGCCATCAACAAGGCTTCAGCACGAGCAACGCAAGAACGACGAATAAACGTGTACTGCCTAGATCGCAAGATGCGATCTAGGCAGCATGATGCTTACCCGGAAGAAACCCTCGAGACAAGGGAGTTGGCGATGCGCCTAGATTGGTTTGTGGTGAATGTGATTGTTGTTTATTTCATAAACCCTAGATACATATTTATAGTCCGTAGAGTTTCTAACGTGGGAATAATCCCAACCGGGCACGAGCCAAACTCTATCTAATCAAGACGTATCCTACTATGTTACAGATACACGGGCAAACTAGCCCAAACTTTGCATATAAGGCCGATTCACGTATTTCTTCCATGTATATCCTTCAAGCCCATCTCCAATCGCGGCCCACCTCTGATCCGGTCAAATTCTGGTGATAACACATGCCCCCCTGGTTTTGGAAATGACAATTCCAAAATCACTCTTTTCTTCCTTCGTCGGGTCATGTCGTAGCAGAGCAGAACCGTCGCAGTATCCTTTATCATGATGCCTTGCCTCCTCGACTTATTTGCAAGATTTGATAGCTTTAACATCACTCCCTCAGAAACCGCAATGGCATTAAATCTCCACTATACCCCCTTTATTTAACTGTGCCGAACGGTTCGCCACTTCATCCTCTTGCTCTGTTCCGGCCATCGGCACCTAAAAAACCCTCTTTCCCTGTAGCAATGTGTTCCTCTTCCTCCATCCCCTCGGGCCTCTCTTTCCAATCTTCCTCCTCGAGCGAGCAGGAGTGGAACTTTGACCACGTGCCAGATGGCCCACCCGAAGCACTCGTCGGGTCAGATGGTGACTTACCTCTGACCGATGGGGAGGACGACCTCGAGTTCCTAATCGAAGGGGAGCTGAAGAGCGAGAGCGAAGACGACCTCCACTCCTGGGCGAACCCCACCTCCTCCGACGAGGAGGAGGAAGAAGAAGAAGTAGAGGAAGAAGAAGAAGAGGAGGAGGATGATTCCTCCTCCGCTGGGTACCCACCGGCGAAGCGCTTCCGCGCTTGGGCGGACAGCGAGGACGATGATGATGACGAGGAAGAAGAGGCTCCGGCCGAGGGATGGGGCAGAAGCGACGAGGAACTGTCCGGAAGCAGCGCCGACGGCAGCTACGATGCCGACGATGAGGCCAGCGAGGATTAGTAATGTAGGACTCGTAGTTCCTGAGCAATCGGCTCTTCTTTTGTTCTTCTTTTCTTGAGCAATCGGCTCTTCATTGTAAAAACCCCCTTATTAATGAAGAAGAAATTTCTGAGCTGGTTTTGTCCTTTTACTAATTTTGCCGATTGCTAAAATAAGTCAGCAAATCAAGAGCCGATGGCAGCGCATCGGACCTTGCCATGAAACGCGAGCAAAGCCAACTCTATTGTCTATCCAAATGGTAATCTGGGACTTGTCCGAAAGAGCAAAACTCAGATCCCCAAATCGCCGCTTGAACGAGATCCAACCCACGGCCATATGAACCTCGGATGTCAATCGCGCGGGTTCGCAGCCGCAATGGACCCAAGGGTAACATCATCCAATGCCCACGCTATGGCCTCCGGCTCGAAGGTGATCCTTAACCGCTCCTGGCTGTCCGAACATAGCGCCTTGCTCTATCTTTTGCGGCAACGAAACGGCCCCGACCCGAGTAGATGATGACGGCTTCCCTTTCGGGCTCCTTCCAGCAGCTCTGGTGACCTTCTTCTGCAACAACTCACCACTTTCGAAGAAGTTTATGATGCAGGGTCAGCCGATGACACTCCAATCGGCTTCCAAAAACAGAGTGCCTACCAAATCAGCTGCCCCCCGAGCCTCAGTCAAGGCGAGAACGGTGGTGAGGACATACAATTTAGACAAATGGATCCGAACTTGAGCGAATCTGAGAAAACCAACACGCAGAGTCAGCCAAACTTGCCACCATCGATCACCTTTTCTTCCGTTGAAAGCCGATATTGTAGACGAAACACCAACGGATTAATGAGCAAAAGGCTGCCTTGCATGTCAAAACTGACGCTTGCTGAACTGGCGACCCTACGCAAAGGGTTGGAAGTCCTCGAAGAAAAGGTTGTGGCACCAAAATCGGCTCGGGTAGATCCTGTGTAATTGTACTAGAGTCGATGGATGTGCATCGGCTTTGTTTCTTAGCTCTAAAGTCGATGTCCGTGCATCGGCTGTACATCATGAGAAATTTTTTTTACTGGTCGATTTCTATCGGCCCCCAATATCACATGTTCGTCTGATTAGGTGCCCCCCGAGCCGAATCTGCCAGGTAACTGCGGATATCGGCTCTGTAGTTAGCCAATGCACTGTGTTTGAACGTCGGCTCCATTAGGACCAATGTTGACTTTTCCCAGCTCATCAGCCGACGTAAAACCACTGCCCATTAGATCGACGTTGAACACAGGCAGAACATATGGTGAGGATAATTTTGGCCGATTGCTGGAATCGGCCTCCATGTTGATTGAATAGCTCAATGAAGGTTTTGCAATGTTCCTCCATAGATCTTTGGGGCCGATCACACGGATCGGCATCGCCACGCTTGTTCATAGATGTTGCTCTTGTTACACGGTCAGGCCGGTAGATAAGACCAGCCTCACCCCGTCCTTCGTCACGTCGATGTGCTCGCAGTCGTCCAAATTGATGCCTGAGAGTGGCTCTTGGCCTGTTGTCTCCCAAACGTTCATGCCAGCCGTTGAAATCTCGGATGAATCATCTGCGTGGACGACCTCTACTTCATCTCCATCCCATTGTATTAGGCATTGGTGCATCGTGGATGGAATGCAACAGTTGGCGTGGATCCAATCTCTCCCTAGCAGGACAGCATAGGTGCTCTTGCTGTCGACAATAAAGAACGTCGTAGGGATGGTTTTCCTTCCTATGGTCAGATCCACGTTCAGAACACCTTGTGCGTCAGATGCTTGGCCGTTGAAATCGCTCAGTGTCACGTTGGTCTTGATCAGATCCGAGCTAGAGCGCCCCAACCGACGTAGCATGGAGTATGGCATAATGTTGACTGCCGCTCCGGTGTCCACCAGCATCTTGTTGACAAGCTATCCATTGATATAGCCTCGCAAGTACAGGGCCTTCAGATGTCTGTAGCTTCTTTCTCGTGGCTTCTGAAAGGTAACCGGTCGTGGGCCGCAGTCAAGTTGTGCCACAGGTGCTTCGTCTAATCCTGGAGCACTAAACTCCGTTGGAAGGATGAACACCATGTTTGTGCCAGCCGATGTCTCATCATCGGCTTTCTTTTTTCTGGGGCGCCACTCTTTTCTTTGTGGCCGACCTTCTTCGTCCGGGGTTCGCTGAATTTTAGCGGCCAGATCAGGCCGCGCCTTCCTCAACGTGTGCAGGTATAACCTTTCGGCTTCCTCCAAACCACGTAGTCGCTGTACCCTACGCTTTTGGGAACGGCTGAGTCCTTCAGGGCACCACCTTGGCCGGTGGTACTTATCTTCTTCTTCTTCATCGTCTTCCAATTCCTCGAGATCTTCCACCCGAGAGGACTCAGCGTGCTTGTTCCGAGGCGGGAGAGGCCCTAGACGTTTGAACACGGACACGTTAGCCGCATCCTTCTTCTTCGTCTACACTCCGGGCGCTTGCCGATTGTAGGCAATCAGCTCATTCCTGAATCCCAGCGATGTAACCGAAGAAGGGACAGTCCCAGTGCCTATCCACATCGTCTTGCTCTCTCGACTTTTCCTTGGCGTGGCGCTCATATCTCTCCTCGTCGCGATCATGCCGACGGTGTCTCCTGGCGTTCCTAACCAGACGATCTCTTTCATCATCATCGTTGTATCGTCGGCGTTGGTCGTTTTGACTCACATATTTGTTGAGGAGGTGATCAGAGAGAGGTCGCTGATATCTCACGTTCCTCACTTATCCCTCTGTGATGTAGCGCTTGCCATCGTGACGGAGCCGATCGCGTGGAACGGCTTCCTCTGTGTCCTTGCTATGAGAGCAGCTGCCCTCATCTCCGTCCTTACAAGAGTGGTGTCCAGGTCCTACCATGTTGATGTTGAACGAGAATCCTGGCTGGCACCCTCCAGGGTAAGTGCACTCCACCATGTTAACGGCGGGGAAGGGGTGTGTGTCGACCTTCATGGCGTACTGGCTGAAAATAAGACGCCCTTGTTCTATCGCCATTTGGACCTGCTGACGCCACACCCTGCAGTCGTTGGTGGCATGGGTGAACGTGTTATGCCACTTGCAGTATAGCTTTCCGTTCAGCTCCTGAGCCGTGGGGATCTTGTGGCCTTCGGGTACCTTTAGCTGTTTCTCCTTAAGTAAGAGGTCGAAAATTTGCTCAGCCTTGGTGACATCGAAGTCAAACCCTCTTGGAGGACCTTGTTGCTTAACCCACTTATAGGACACGGGGCTTGCCCCCCGAGTCCATTCAGCCACTGCTACCTCTTGATCTCCCGCAGAACCTTCATCTTCATCTGCCTCAACCAGGACCACCGCACGCTTGAATTTATCCTGGTATACATCTGGGTGGCGCCGTTCATATGCGACGGCCTTCGCACCATGTGCGCTAGTGAAGGGTAGTCTGCTTGGGAGGCAACGTCCTTGATCGGTGATGCGAGACCCACCACCGCCAACTCGATTGCTTCTTTTTCAGTCACACGAGCCGAATAGCATCGGTTCCTAACGGTCCTGAAGCGCTGGACATATTCTGACACTGTTTCTCCGCGCTTCTGTCGTACTTGTGCTAGATCGGCAATGCCGCCTCGTAAGCCTCTGAGTGATACTGCATGTGGAACTGCTCTTCCAACTGCTTCCAAGTCCGGATTGAGTCTGGTGGCAGCGATGTGTACCACCCAAAAGCCGATCCTGTGAGGGACTGTGCGAAGAACCTCACACGCAGCTCATCTGATGCTGAGATCGTGCCCAGCTGTGCCAAATATCGGCTCACATGCTCGATGGAGCTGGAACCATCTGATCCATTAAACTTGGAGAAATCTGGGAGCCGATATTTGGGTGGTAGCGGGATCAATTCGTACTCGTTGGGGTACGGCTTGGAATAGCCGATTGTCCTCCTTTTCGGCACCATGCCGAACTGGTCTTTTAAGATGGTACTAATCTGATCCGCGGTGCTGGCTGTAGGAATCGAACTCTGAAGATTCGCCGGAGTGGCATACTTAGCCAGCCATGCTTGCTTTTCCAGCTCTGAGCCAACTGCAGGAGCTGAGCTCTGGAGGTTTGTCGGAGTGGCATACTTAGCTAGCCACGTCTGCTTCTCAAGATCTGTTCCCGAAGTTCCTCCTGCTGTTCCAGAACTCCCTGTTGTTGCGGTCTCGGTTTGTGAGTGCCCGATTCTTGCGGTCACGGCACATATGTGCACGTGTATCCGTGAGGGATCTCCTTAGGCGCCTCATGCAAGAACTAGTAGTCACTAGGGTCACCACCGATTTTGCAGACGACGTATGCCGGTGAATTCGGCACTTCTGGTGCTGCCAACGCGAATGGCAGCGGTGGACGGGAGTGGAGTGGCATCTCTCCTTGGTGAGTCCCTAGAGCTTGTCCTGACGGAGAGTACTGATGCCTCATGATTTCCTGGATCACGCGAAGAGCGACACGCTCCAAAGTGTTCACCAGGCTCTCAGAATGGCGGTGCAGCGAATGAGCTACCATGAAGTTAATCTCCTGACGCAGACCTGGTGCGTTCTTCTGACGGGGCGGACAGGTCCACTCCATCGAGCGCGCCTTCGGGCGAGAACCCCTTCCACCTGATGCCGTGTGAGCGGGTTCTCTGGAAAGAGCCGATGAGATCGGCTTCGAGGATTGCTTTGACCTCGTCATACTTCTTCTTGAGCTCGTCAGACAGATCCTCGTACGTGACCGGAGTACCTTCCGCCATCTCAGGTGTAGATGGCGATGCGGTTGATGTCGAAGATTGTCCCACCGGGCGTGCCAGAATGTGTTGCGGTCAGAAACCCACCGGTGAGCAGCGACGGGCAACACGGTAGAGCCGGGAGGCTCCCAGGACTGCGGCTGGCCCTGGTCCCTCCGAGCGACGGCCCGCAAAGACTCGGCACGCACGTCCGATGCTGGTGCAAGGGCGTGCCACCTGACCTATACCGGGTCAGGAAGGTGTTGGATGTGCCTCGCTTAGTTTCCTGCATGGCATACACGTAAACATTAAACACGAGCCTCGATCGGCTCTCGAGTTATCCGTGAATCGGCTCAAGGAGCCGATTCACCCATGATGCGTACGAGGTGTACGATCAGATGGTGGTCCTGCTTGATCAAGATAAAGCTAAAACGAACTACTACGATTTAGGGTTTTCACCGCATAATCGGAACATCCTACTCGCGATTGAGCCTGGCAGCCACGCACGGTGATCGTAAACCGACCCTAGACAAGGCCTAAAAACCAACACGAAGTTGGTCCCCGGAACATCCTGTCTAGGGCTAGCAAACTACACCCTACGCGCCACTGGATCCTTCAACCCGTTTGTAAGGCCTAACTATGCAGATATTAAACTAATCCTTGAAGAACAAGGAGCAATCATAACGGATCGGATCCACTAAATAATGATCAAGCGGGGTGCCGCCCTTACACCTAAGATAGGTGTAAGGGCGGCTAGACGTCTAAGGGTTGCAAGACGACAGCATATGATACGATGAACAATGCTAACCCTAACACATCTATGATAACTACGTTGCTCGCCATCAACAAGGCTTCAGCACGAGCAACGCATGAACGACGAATAAACGTGTCTTGCCTAGATCGCAAGATGCGATCTAGGCAGCATGATGCTTACCGGAAGAAACCCTCGAGACAAGGGAGTTGGCGATGCGCCTAGATTGGTTTGTGGTGAACGTGATTGTTGTTTATTTCATAAACCCTAGATACATATTTATAGTCCGTAGACTTTCTAACGTGGGAATAATCCCAACCGGGCACGAGCCAAACTCTATCTAATCAACACGTATCCTACTATGTTACCGATACACGTGCAAACTAGCCCAAACTTTGCATATAAGTCCGATTCACGTATTTCTTCCATGTATATCCTTCAAGCCCATCTCCAATCGCGGCCCACCTCTGATCCGGTCAAATTCTGGTGATAACATTACCACAATAGTTTTTAGGCTACTTTCCCGTGAGCTATGTATTGCAAAGACAAGGAATGAAATTTTAAAGGTAGCACGCAAGCAATTTACTTTGGAATGGCAGAAAAATACCACATAGTTGGTAGATATGGTGGACACAAATGGCATGAGTTTTGGCTCAAGGTTTTTGATGCACGAGAAGCATTCCCTCTCAGTACAAGGCTTTGGCTAGCAAGGTTGTTTGAAGCAAACACAAGTATGAACCGGTATAGCAAAACTTACATAATAACATATTGCAAGCATTATAAGACTCTACACTGTCTTCCTTGTTGTTCAAACACTTTTACCAGAAAATATCTAGACTTTAGAGAGACAAATCATGCAAACCAAATTTCAACAAGCTCTATGGTAGTTCTTCATTAATAGGTTTAAACTACATGATGCAAGAGCTTAAACATGATCTACTTGAGAACTCAAAACAATTGCCAAGTATCAAGTTATTCAAGACAATATACCAATTACCACATGAAGCATTTTCTGTTTCCAACCAAATAGCAATAAACAAAGCGACTTTCAACCTCGCCATGAACACTAAAAGTAAATCCAAGAACACCAGTGTTCAATATGAAAAAGCGGAGCGTGTCTTTCTCCCAAACAAGGAATGCTAGGATCTGATTTTATTCAAACAAAAACAAAAATAAAAACATACAGACGCTCCAAGTAAAGCACATAAGATGTGACGGAATAAAAATATAGTTTCACTAGAAGTGACCTGATAAGTTGTTGATGAAGAAGGGGATGCCTTGGGCATCCCCAAGCTTAGATGCTTGAGTCTTCTTGAAATATGCAGGGATGAACCACGGGGGCATCCCCAAGCTTAGACTTTTCACTCTTCTTGATCATATTATATCATCCTCCTCTCTTGACCCTTGAAAACTTCATTCACACCAGACTCAAAAAAATCTCATTAGAGGGTTAGTGCATAATCAAAAATTCACATGTTCAGAGAGGACACAATCATTCCCAACACTTCTGGACATTACCCAAGACTACTGAAGTTAATGGAACAAAGAAATTCATTCAACACAGTAAAAGAGGCAATGCGAAATAAAAGGCAGAATCTGTCAAAACAGAACAGTCCGTAAAGACGAATATTTTTGAGGCACTTAACATGCTCAGATGAAGAAGCTCAAATTGAATGAAAGTTGCGTACATATATGAGGAACACACATGAATTTTGGCAGAATTTTTAGAGTCTCCTTCAGAGAGATCTACTCAAATTCGTGACAGCTAAAAATCTGTTTCTGCGCAGGAATCCAAATCTAGTATCAACTTTACTATCAAAGACTTTACTTGGCACAACAATGCAATAAAATATAGATATAAAGGTATTGCTACAGTATTAACAAACACCTTGACTCAAATATAAAACAAGAATTGCAGAAATAAAATAATGGTTGTCTCACATAAGCGCTTTTCTTTAACGCCTTTCAGCTAGGCGCATAAAGTGTAAATCAAGTAACATCACCATTATCAGAGTTGGGGGTTTTCTCAACGATGCATTGTATCTTATCTATGTAAGTTTCAGAGGCTCCTCTTTCATTACTTTTAGGCTTACTATCCTCCTCAAATAAATTTTCAGGAACAATCCAATCAAAATTCTTTTCTATAGCCTCATGCATTCCTATGAGCTTATAAGGTATTGGTACTTTAGTCTCCCCCTCACAATTGGTTTTATTAGTGTACTTTAGCCTATCTTTTTCCATCTTTTCAAGGATATTTGCAAAATTAGTATAAAAGCCAAGCATCTTATGTTGAATAAAGACTTTTCTAGCCTCTCTAGCTACATCACCAAATTCTTTAATTCTAAAACAAAATCTTTTTTCTCTCCTTCCATATCACAGAGTGTAAGAAACATATGTTGCATTATAGGATTAAGATTAACAAATCTAGCTTCCAACATGTGCACTAAAGGGGCAGTAGCAATTTCATAAGTAGGAGCAAGTTCTACCAAGGATCTATCTTCAAAATCTTTAACCGTACTAACATGAGTGAAAAATTCTTCTATATTATCTCTTCCAATGATAGACCCACGCCCTACCAGTATATCTTTCAAAGTGAACTTAGGAAGAAGCATGATGAAATAAACAAAAGGTAAACTGATAAATAAAGTAAATGCAAGTAACTAATTTTTTTGTGTTTTTGATATAAAGAAAGCAAAAAAACAGAAAATAAAATAAAGTAAAGGAAGACAATAAACAAAGTAAAGATATTGGGTGTGAGAGACTCCCCTTGCAGCGTGTCTTCATCTCCCCGGCAACGGCGCCAGAAAAATAGCTGTTGCCGTGGGAGTTAGCAATCTGTGTGGTGTAACTTTGTTCTTCAGTTCCCTGGCAACGGCGCCAGAAAAATAGCTAGATGACGTGTGAAGCACACGTCCGTTGGGAACCCCAAGAGGAAGGTGTGATGCGTACAACAACAAGTTTTCCCTCAGTAAGAAACCGAGGTTATCGAACCAGTAGGAGATGAAGGCCACGTGAAGGTTGTTGGTGAAGGAGTGTAGTGCGGCGCAACACCAGGGATTCCGGCGCCAACGTGGAACCTGCACAACACAATCAAAATACTTTGCCCCAACTTAATAGTGAGGTTGTCAATCTCACCGGCTTGCTGTAAACAAAGGATTAAACGTATGGTGTGGAGAATGATGTTTGTTTGCAAAGAACAACAGATAACAGAGATTGCAGTAGATTGTATTTCAGATGTAAAAGAATGGACCGGGGTCCACAGTTCACTAGTGGTGTCTCTCCAATAATATTAATAGCATGTTGGGTGAACAAATTACAGTTGGGCAATTCACAAACAGAGAGGGCATAACAATGCACATACATATCATGATGACTACTATGAGTTTTACTTAGGGCATTATGACAAATAACATAGACAGCCATCCAGCATGCATCTATGCCTAAAAAGTCCTCCTTCGGGTTAGCATCCGCACCCCTTCCAGTATTAAGTTGCAAACAATAGACAATTGCATTAAGTATTGTGCGTAATGTAATCAACACAAATATCCTTAGATAAAGAATTGATGTTTTATCCCTAGTGGCAACAACACATCCACAACCTTAGAACTTTCTATCACTGTCCCAGATTCAATGGAGGCATGAACCCACTATCGAGCATAAATACTCCCTCTTGGAGTCACAAGTATCAACTTGGCCAGAGCCTCTACTAGCAACGGAGAGCATGCAAGATCAAAAACAACACATATATGATAGATCAATTAATCAACTTGACATAGTATTCCATATTCATCGGATCCCAACAAACACAACATGTAGCATTACAAATAGACGATCTTTATCATGATAGGCAGCTCACAAGATCTAAACATGATAGCACAAGAGGAGAAGACAACCATCTAGCTACTGCTATGGACCCATAGTCCAAGGATGAACTACTCACGCATCAATGCGGAGGCGGGCATGATGATGTAGAGTCCTCCGGTGATGATTCCCCTCTCCGGCAGGGTTCCGGAGGCGATCTCCAGAATCCCCCGAGATGGGATTGGCGGCGGCGGCGTCTCTGGAACTTTTCACGGATGAACTACTCACGCATCGTATCGTGGCTCTCGGTAATAGGGTTTTCGCAACGGAGAGATTAAATAGGCGAAGGGGCAGAGTCGGGGGACGCTCGAGGGGCCCACCCCATAGGGCGGCACGCCCAAGGGTGGGGCCGTGCCACCCTAGGGTGTGGCCGCCTCGTCGCCCCTCTTCGTCTCCTCTTCGGACTTCTGGAAGGCTCCGTGGAAAATAGGACCGTGGGCATTTGTTTCGTCCAATTCCGAGAATATTTCCTGTGTAGGATTTCTGAAACCAAAAATAGCAGAAAACAGGAACTGGCGATTCGGCATATTGTTAATAGGTTAGTGCCAGAAAATGCGTCAAAATGATATAAAGTATGGATAAAACATGTAGATATTGTCATAAAACTAGCATGGAACGTAAGAAATTATAGATACGTTTGAGACGTATTACCCACCGAGGGTCATTTTCGGCCCAAGTTGTATTCGGGTTCTCGAGCTCGAACTCGGCGACGGCCCTACGGTGGCGCCTGTTGGACCTGCGTTGTGCCCTGAGGTCAGCGAAGAACGCGTCGGTGTTGTCGACATCGTTGGGGAACTGCGCCCTCCACTGGCGCATCAACTGCTCGTCGTGCTCGGCGATGGCGTTCCTGCGCTGCACCTGGCGGTGCCGGTAACGGTCCTCGTTGTCGACGAGGCATGGCGCTGGCGCGAGGAACTCCGCCTCCTCTAGCGATTCAACATCCGGGAAGTTCATGTCGCGCCGTGGCCACCGAAATCGCCACGCCGCCGCGTCGTAAGCGCGCGCCGCCAGCTCCGGCGTTTTGTACGTGCCGAGGGTGAGGCGGAAGCCACCGGCGCGTATGTTGGCGTAGAACCTACCGCTCGGACGCACTCGAGCGCCATGGAAACCGGACGACCCTCGACGACGTGGCGGCATCCCGGAGATAAATGAGCGGAGGCGGTGGCGACGTGTGGCTGCGCCCGCACGCGGTGCTCTATATAGCGCACGCGGGGCATGGCACGTGTAAGCCACGGCTACACACGTCGCGCGCTGACAGCGACGGGGCGAGGCACGTGGAAGCGGCAGCGACAGGGCGAGGCACGTGGAAGCGACGACGACACGTGGCACGGGGAAACCTTAGTCGGTGTCACTCCGCATATCATTAGGGGTGAAACATACACGACTATCAATGTTTGATATGATGCGAGATGCAAATAGTTATATGGATGTCATATTCATGTTCGTTGGATTCTTCTGATCAATTTTCATATATAAAACTTTTCTATTTGAGTTACCATTTAAAAGTTATTGAAATAATTGTTTTTATTAAGTTAAAATAGATAATAAGGGTTTATTTATAAAACAAAAAAGGAAAACGGCTCCAGGGGCTGATCCGCGTCCAACGGCTCTAGGCCATTGGATTCAAACGGCCGGAGCCGTTGGATGCAGATGCCGCGGATCAGCCACCACCCCCTTTTGTCGCAGGTCGTGCCACATCCCGCGATAAAAGACCCCCTTTTATCGCAGGTCGTGCCACAGCCCGCGATAAACCCCCCCCCTTTTATCACGGGTGGTGCCACGACCCGCGACAAAAGGGGGTGGCGTATAAAAGCGTCGCGCGTCGCGGGCCGACGCACTACCCGCAACACTACTGGAGGCCAAACCCTAGACGAGCGCCGCCAGGCTGCCCAAATACGCCGCCGCCGCCGTTCGCCGGCGTTTGCCTCCTCAAGCTCCTCCGACACGTCGCCTCGTCGCCCCCGTCCTCCTCCGACGTGTTCCCCTCCTCGAGCCCTCCTTCGCGCGAATCGGGCGGTGCTGCGCCGCCGGCCTCCGCCGTTCGCCGGCGTTCCCGGCCTCCCCACGCCTCGCCGTCAAACTCGTCGCCACCATGGTGAGCTGGTCGTCCTCCTGGTCCCCTCCACTTACTCTCCCGTGCCCTGTAGCCGCCGGCCGACGTGTGCCTGCGAGCACCGGCCGCGGCCACCGTCGCCGACGCTCCTCCGGCGACCATTGAAGGGCGGCGCCGCCCTCTTTTGGCTCGTGGGGATGCCGCGCGTTCAACGCGCTCGCCCGCGCAGGCTCTGGAGGTGCCAATCGTCGAGGCCGTGCTCGACCTGGCCGGCCATGGCCACCATGACGTCGCGCTGACGCCATGGCCTTTTTATTTATTTCTCTGTTATTTTTAGTTCAGAAAAATGTTTAGTATATGTATTTACAGTTTTTTAGTACATGTATTTGGTATATGGATTTAGTTCGTAATTTAGTATATGTATTTACTTAGTTAGTATATGTATTTAGTATAGTTTATAGTTAATTAGTATATGTATTTAGTATAGTTAGTTTATAATTAGTTCATGTATTTAGTTAGTTAGTTTATAATTTGTTTATGTATTTAGTTAATTAGTTCATGTCTAGCGGACGGCTCCTCCACCGACGAACCCGACGCCGACACCGACCCCCTCCCCCCCTCGCAAAAACCCGTCGACGGCACCCTCCCCCTCTCGCAAACAACCGACACCCTCTCCCTCTCGCAAACACGCGTCGCCGACACCCTCTCCCTCTCGCAAACACGCGTCGTCGACACCCTCTCCCTCTCGCAAACAGGCGTCGCCGACACCCTCTCCCTCTCGCAAACAGGCGTCGCCGACACCCTCTCCCTCTCGCAAACACGCGTCGCCGACACCCTCTCCCTCTTGCAAACACGCGTCGCCGACACCCTCACCCTCTCGCAAACACACGTCGCCGACACCCTCTCCCTCTCGCAAACACGCTTCACCGACACCCTCTCCCTCTCGCAAACACGTGTCGCTGACACCCTCTCCCTCTCGCAAACACGTGACCATTGTCGAGATCCTCTACCTGATGCACCCTCTTCTCTCTGCTCCACGCCGCTGCACCCTCCTTGAGCCTACCCCATCTGTGGTTTGGGTTAGGGTTTGGTTAGTGTTTGATTAGGGTTAGGGTTTGGTTAGTGTTTGATTAGGGTTAGGGTTTGGTTAGGGTTAGAACATGTACTTATTGATTTAATTTTTTGGAGAAACAATGGATCCATTCGAAATCCATCGAGACATGGAACAGGAAAACCTATTCGAGGACATAATCCGCAATGGTCCAGAAGCCGACTGAGAAGAGCGCGACTCTGGTGATGGAGAAGACCGTGGCTCCGGCAATGGAGAAGCCGACGGCTCCGGTGATGGAGAAGCCGACGGCTCCGGTGATGGAGAAGCCGACGGCTCCGGTCATGGCGAGTGATACGTCTCAAACGTATCTATAATTTCTTATGTTCCATGCTTGTTTTATGATGATACTCACATGTTTTATACACATTATATGTCATTATTATGCGTTTTCCGGAACTAACCTATTGACGAGATGCCGAAGGGCCAGTTGTTGTTTTCTGTTGTTTTTGGTTTCAGAAATCCTAGTAAGGAAATATTCTCGTAATCGGACGAAATCAATGTCCAGCATATTATAATTCCACGAAGCTTCTAGAACACCAGAGAGGGACCAGGGGAGAGCCACAGGGCCACCAGACAACAGGGCGGCGCGGCCCAAGGGGGGGCGCGCCCCCCTATTGTGTGGCGCCCCCGTAACCCCTCCGACTCCGCCTCTTCGCCTATTTAAAGGTCCCTGACCTAAATCTTCGAGACGAATAAGCCACTGTACGAGAAACCTTCCAGAGCCGCCGCCATCGCGAAGCCAAGATCTGGGGGACAGGAGTCTCTGTTCCGGCACGCCGCCGGGATGGGGAAGTGCCCCCGAAAGGCATCTCCATCGACACCACCGCCATCTTCATCACCGCTGTTGTCTCCCATGAGGAGGGAGTAGTTCTCCATCGAGGCTAAGGGCTGTACCGGTAGCTATGTGGTTAATCTCTCTCCTATGTACTTCAATACAATGATCTCATGAGCTCCCTTACATGATTGAGATCCATATGATGAGCTTGTAATCTAGATGTCGTTATGCTATTCAAGTGGATTTTACTTATGTGATCTCCAGAGACTCCTTGTCCCACGTGTGTAAAGGTGACAGTGTGTGCACCGTGTGGGTCTCTTAGGCTATATTTCACAGAATACTTATTCACTGAGTTATGATTTGAGTTGGATGTCTCTATGAAATTGTGGTGTGTTAGTACCTCCTATGAATGCTCATAGTGACAGCGTGGGGTGTTTATTAGTACTTGGGAATACATCTTTAAGGTTTGCCTACATGATGAATTGGTGTTCGTTATCTTGCGAGAGAGTAATTCAGAATAGCATAGTGAAGTGCTTATATTTATATTCAATTATGATTGCAATGTTGAGAGTGTCCACTAGTGAAAGTATGATCCCTAGGCCTTGTTTCCAAATACTGCAATCATCGCTTATTTACTTGTTTTATCGCATCTTTACTTCCTGCAATATTACTACCATCAACCGCACGCCAGCAAGCTATTTTCACGGCACCGTTACTACTGCTCATATTCATTCATACCACTTGTATTTCACTATCTCTTCACCGAACTAGTGCACCTATACATCTGACAAGTGTATTAGGTGTGTTGGGGACACAAGAGACTTCTTGTATCGTGATTGCATGGTTGCTTGAGAGGGATATCTTTGACCTCTTCCTCCCTGAGTTCGATAAACCTTGGGTGATTCACTTAAGGGAAACTTGCTGCTGTTCTACAAACCTCTGCTCTTGGAGGCCCAACACTGTCTACAGGAATAGAAGCGTGCGTAGACATCAGCGAGGTATACGATCACTACGCATTAATGAAATTCTATATGTACATATAGATATAAATTAATTAATTTTTATTCTCTTAGGCCTTCGAAGATAAGTTGGAGAAATGAGGCCCGGCAAAGAAGTTGAGCAAAAAAGACCACTTCACAATTGAAGCTATATCACCGAAAGGCCAACCGGTGGCACCCGCGGCTGTCAGAGTGACATTTAAAAATCAGTGCGGAGTTCTGGTTAGGGATCGTCTCCCGATAACTATTAGAGAATGGAAGAATGTGTCCGAAAGTGAGGTTGCCGATAGGTACAAAGACACACTTTTTGACGACCTCATGGCACATTTCACTTTGCCAGATTTGGGATCAGAGTCTGAGATGGCCAAGCAGAGGGCGCTAGTGAAGAAATGGGGTCTTAAGAAGATGGGGGAACTTTTCTGGGCGTATAAGAACCGGTTATGGGCAACTTATAAGGCCGAGAAGAAGCCTCCGTTATTCGAAAACTATCTAGCGAAGCAGGAGCATAAATGGGAAGAATTTGTGAAGTACAAAGAATCAGAGGAGGCTGTGAAACTGTCAAAGAAAAACAAGAAGAATGCAAGCGGAAAGAAATATCACCATCATACGGGGCGAGGGTTCTACGAAGTAGCCATGCCTAAGTGGGATGCACAAGAGGCTGAGATGAAGCGGAATGGGATCAGTCCAGAATCCGAGCGAGAAGGATGGGACACTAGGGCTTGAAATTGGTTCCTTGGGCATGGCTGTGAGTATGACATGAAGACAGGGAACCTTGTTGAAAGTGACAACAAGGTTAAGGTACCCAAGGGAAAATGGATTGAAGTGACGGCTGATATTAAAGCGGGAAAACTGAAGTTTGCTCCCGATAGAGAGAAATACTTCCTGACGCTTGTCCTCGGTAATCCTGAAAAGGGAGGACGAACAAGAGGCTTCGGTCCTAGTATTCCGTGGGCGCTTGGGTTTCCAAACGACGCGAAGACTTGTAGATGCCGAGCAAGAGCAAAAAAACGCGAGTTGGAGGTGCAGAATGACCGGATGGCTGAGTTCCAATGCCAACTAGACCAGCAGAAGCGGGAGATTCAGCAGCAGCAGCGGGAGATTAATAAACTTAAAGGACAGCGTGAGCTAGATAATTCCGCCGGCATATCTCAGCGACGAGACAACAGCGTGGCCGACTTGGAGGCCCCGCCTACAGGGATGATAGATGGCGGTCCTGGCGACCCCGTAGATGGAATCAAATAGCAAACACCTTGTGATCTCCATGAGGTGTTCAGGAACATGTCTGTTAAGGTGGCGGTCGGCTATGTCTTACCTGCATTTGGACCTGAAGGTGAGCCGGCAACATGGCATGGCAATGAGATTCCAGCTGGCTATGCTCGTGTCGGGGTGGATACGGTTGTATGCGACGTGGGAGTCATTGGAGCTGGTAATCACCGGAGGTGATGGCCGGGATACACTCGGAGACGTATCGGGAGAAATCATTCTTTGGGAAAAGAAAAACATCAAGCTTCCGGGCATGGTAACCTCTACTAGTCGTCCCACCAGGTCACCATCACCTCCTCCAAATGATCGTAGGCCACCATCACCTCCTCCGACTGATCACATGTCGCCACCATCACCCCATGACTTTGACCACCACATCCCTAGTCCATCTCCATCTCCTGCGCCCACTAAGACTCGGAATGCACCCAAGCGGAAGCATGTGAAGAGTCCTGTCCGCAAAATGTCGCCTCTACCAAGAGTACCAAAGGTTCCTCCCCCCGTGCTTACGATCTTACCGAAGAGGAAACTGAGGCTGCTGTCAAGAAACACAATTACAAAAAATTTCATAAGGAGAAACCCAAGGCCCCAGCACCATACACAGAGAAGGCCAAGCAAGAGACATCAGGCAGAAAAGGAAAGGAAGTTTCCCAGCTCGGACAACAGGCCAAACAATCGATCCCACCACTCAAAGTCGTAGCTGTTCCCAAGGTGTACCAGGAACATGGTGGTATCAATATGGAAGAAGCTGATGTACCGTGGAGGATTTGCTGAATGCCGTAGATGCTGTATTACCCATTGCTATTACAACTCCTACATTGTCTATGGGGCCGAGTTTGTCAGCAAAGAGAGGCTGCATAAACTGCCAACGCATATGCGGAATTTGCATCAGTGGTACCTTAATGCGTGCAAGGAGAACACAAGTTTCATCGTGGCGGCTATCCCAGGAGATTATTACTTCCGAAGGGAGCAGATCCATATATATGGAGATGAATGAACTCTGGCAGTTATTCAATTTAGATGCCCTCGACAAATCTCTAATGAGTTGCTACTGCTTGTAAGTTGTTAACTACATATAAGTTCATGTTCATTCAGTTGTTCCTATTCATTGCATATACTCATTATATCATATGTGTTCTCTTATGAAGACTGAAGATGGTTGAATGCAGCCGTAATAAGGTGTACAATGTTGGGTTTGTTGACCCAGATAAAGTACATCATGAAACCGTAAAGAATAAAATCAAAGAAACGGTGGAAAACCTAACGAGGTTTATAGTGGAGCAAAACTTCTGTGATTTGATACTCTTTCCTTACAACTACAGGTGAGTGTCTTACTAATCTATTGTGCACATTCATTTTTTCTTACTCGATGTTAAGTCTAATTCATGACGTCTATATAAACATGTGCAGTTTCCACTGGATTCTGCTAAACATTAAAGTTGATAAGGGAATTGTTGAAGTAAGCGGCCCATTGAATAGAGGCCTGGATGGGTTCCGCGACTTGCAGGAGATTCTCCAGAGGTAATTTTAATCATTGTCGCGCTATATCTTTCGTGAGATATCAATTAATCATCCATTCATTCTATCATTCTTTTGCCTGGCAGGGTTTGGACATCTTTCAAGGAGATTATTACGGGTGAGCACTTCGCAGAACAACTAACATTTACTATTGTACCGTGCGCCCAGCTGCCACAGGGGACGAATCTATGTGGATACTACGTTTGCGAGTCCATTCGCATGTTAACCACTGGGCAGCACAATGATAATAGATTCAACGTAAGAAATAACATTCACAACTTTAATTTATTATCGTCAATACTTCGTTATCAAGATTGATCTAATCATATTCTTCTCATTTTCCTACATAGGTCGACTACATGCGGGAGAAACTCCAACCACAGGAACACATACTAGGAATTACGGAGGAACTGACGGGATTTCTGTTGATAGAAGTAATAGACGGCAAGGGCCGGTTTAGTCCAAAGAGGGGTTGGTAGTAGGGAGCTCCATGTATATGTATTAGTTCGAATAGACGACGGGCTTTTGTCCCGGTAGTAGTAAGCTCCATGTATATGTGTAAGGGGAATATACGAATAGATCGACTTTTGCTTCCAATATTTGTTTGCTCGATCTATATATAATGAATGAACGTGTACAACTTGTAGTAACGTACAAATATATGCAAATTTTATTTCGAAATGAAAAAATGAGATAAAAGGGGGGTGGTGGCGGGGGGGGGGGGGGTGGTGCTGCACCCCTCAAACCCTAAAGCAGCAGCGTTCTGCGTGCGTCACGTAGAGATCCTTTTGTCGCGGGTGGTAATACCGCCCGCGACAAAAGGGGCCGTCCCCTGTGCGCTCCGCGCCTGCCACGTGGTGGACCATATGTCGCGGGTGGTAAGCGACCCGCGACAAAATGTCCACCTTTTTTCGCGCTTTCGTTGTCGCGGCTGGCCGCCCGCGACAAAAGGGCATTACGACCCGCCACAAATGGCCTGTTTTCCACTGGTGAGATGGTGGATGGTGACAGAAGTCATCCCATTTGGTTGCTTTGGCGACCCTTAGGTGGCATGCGTGAGGTGCCAAGAGGAAGCTCTGTGCTATAAGGGCTGCTCCGGTGCTCCCCCTAAACGAAGTTGAAGAGTTATAGTTAGTTTTTTTTTCTGTATTGGGTCCACCGAAATCTATATCCAGTCCATGTATACCCGTATGTATTGATACACTATGTGTACGTTGCGTAAGGAAAAAAGGAGATCACATTAGCAAGATCTTTATAGGACCTTTCTATTTTGGCACACGCACGTGACCGTAGATAAGTAAAAAAATGAGGTACACCATAACTCGGGCCATATGGGCTTCTACAAGGTTGTAAGAAGGGTGGATCTACACTGAAATTATGATCGTGCCCCCGCTTACGAACACGTATAGAAAGATCTCCACCGTTAATGTATTTGGCGCGCTTAAAACTTTCCAGGGGAGGAGCACCGGAGTAGAAGTGCCGTACTATGGAGCTGGCGGTCGAAACGCCTACTTATCCCTCTTGGGGGCGTCGTTTTGGGTATCCTCTACATGCCAAGATTCCAGATGAAAACCCGAATCCGAAAGTTTGGACTTGCTAGGGACGTGTTGCATTGTTACTCTCTTGGGGATGTCGTCGTGGAGCTTAGTTTTTTCTTGATTGTAGCTTCGGGGATGCTTTGATCCAGACGTGAAGCTTCTTCTGCGCTAGCATGAGATTCCGATCTCGTATCTTTTACATGTGATTTGTTGTCATTTTTCAAGATCCTTGCTATCCGCTAGTAGGACCGATGCTCCGTGGCTTGGAGCAAGAGGCAAGGCGACCGTATCCAACAATTAATTTGTGTGTCTGGTGCAACTTGATATCGGATTGTTTTCTCAAAAGGTGCGTGTTCGTTCCTACTCGGTAGTCTAGTTTGTCTAGTGCTAGGCGTGGCCTCTCTAGCTTTCTTGCTCGACTTAGAGTTAGGGGCTTCAGGCTCCTCAGGTTTATCGTTTATTTTAGCTTGATTTGTAAGATGGTTTTCTCACCATCTATCAGTTTGACCGTTTCATTGGGAATCCCGAATCCAACCTGTTAGTCAACACCAAAAACAACCTTCCCAACTGACCACTTCTCTATAGCTAAATTCTAGCTCTTAAAGAACCGAATGACTGCCAATGGCAGGTGGCACCGGAGAATAAGTCGAAAAGACGATAGAGATTGTACGTGGATGGGAGCGTAAGCATATAACACCATTTTCATTTGGAAAAAGATTCTATTCCCCCGGGGGACGGAATGTATGGCAACCTCCTCCTTCAGCATGCGACGTGTGTCACTGGTCCCACCTTTCTCGTTTCTTTTCGTCGTTCGCCTCCTTCCCCGCAAGCGCCACATCACGGTTTGTCACCACTCACGCACATTGGTGGGACCCTTTGACCTCAACGCATCACAAATATTTCAACGCTACGCCTTCGTCTGCCTCCCATGCATGCGGCTGCTGGCTCCGGTGACCTCCTCCTCCTGCAGCCGATGCGCCCTCGTCTGTGCGCCCCGGACCACACCGAGCTCCGCCACTGCGTCAAGCATACCACGCCATCGCCTGCCACTACTCCGAGCTCCGCCTCTGCGTCAACCTCCGCCTCCCGCGAACACGGGGCACATTCGCGAGATGGGGCGGCTCTGCTTCTATGAGTACCTGGATGTCGAGGCCAAGGACGGGCAGCGCCATGGCCAGAGGACAACGTGAGGACCCGGTGGAAGGCGGCTTTTTACTACCGGCAAAGGCCCGCTTTGCTACCTTAGGTGGCGGGTGTTTCTATTGGCAGTTCCGGGCGTTGCTGTTTTGGGCGGATGGAGTTGTTACAACCTTGGATAGCGCTGTTACCGGCTGCATGCGAGGCCTCCGTTGATGTATCCGAGGATTTGCAACATATGCATAATATTTTTGCTACAATATTTTTGCGGTTTTGCTATAATTGCACAATATTTTTGCTACGGGGGTCTCCGGTGAGTTCTCCGGCGAGTTCCCCTTCAATATCTCCGACGATATTCATTTTTGCTACAATAGCACAATTTCTTGCTACGAGCCCTCCGGAGGGGTCTTCGACGAGTCTCCGATGGTGCGTCTGGCGAGCTTAGTCTATACCTTTTATTTCGTGGATGAACCGTTTTTTTACTACAAGCAAAAGTGGGGTTTTTTTTTTGCTACGTGAAGTAATAAGGATACATGGCGCCACGCGGACTAGTAGGCTGGGAATTCTGATTCCTCGGAGCAGTGTCCTTTCCGTTATTTTATTTTTTTTGGTTTTTGACGCCGTCTCTTCTATGGAGTCAGCCTCTAATTCTTCACGTGCTCAATTTGAAAAATTAACCCGCACATAAAACACAATTTCCTAATGTTTCCGAACTCCGAAACAATGCAATGAGTTCCTTTTACAGATCGTAAATTTGTAAGTTGTATCCACATAACATAACGCGCGGCCTACCGACTATCCCAAGCAAATTAACGCTGGACGAAATCTCAAATCGAAAGGCCTCTACGCCAGGCACAGGATCGACGATGCAGGCGGTGGTGCGCCCCATGGCGACGAGGCTGCTGCTCGGCTCCCTCCGGCGCTCTATCCCGCAAGCTCCTGGCTCCACTTCCGGCGCGTACCCCGGAGGCGACCTCCGCCATCGCCTGGCCGGTCTGCTCCACAGCTCGTCGGTACTGCTTCTTGCTTTGCCTTGCATGTGGCTCGTTTATTCATGACGTGAACTGCTGTCTGCAAATATCTAAGCTCACGTGTAGACTTACTTGGTTACGTGTTGCTTTGGAGCTTATTTTGCACTAATCAATGTCACAGCCATTGGTCTCTGAACTTGTTCACGTGATTTAACATCAACTGAATAAAATTGCAATCGCGTAGGAGGTGCGGCATCTTCATGTGTTGCCGCGAACTGGCATCAGCAGCAGTTGGTTTGGAGGATCACATTCTTCGCCTAGGGCACCCCGCAATATTTTTACGGCGTTATTGCGGGATGTGCTGTGCTCATCGTTTGTTTGCAGCTCTGCTGTCCTTCTCAGCGGAGACAAATCAGAGGTCAGTAAACCAAATCTGCCGCCCACTGGTCCTCATGACCATGGAAGCAACAACAACAGGGAGAAGAGGCGGTGCACTGACGCTATAATTGGTATAAATCTCCTGTAAGTCAATGCTACGCTTGAGCTGCATGACATCCTTGTATTTGGCTGTTGAGTACTACTCCCTCCGTTCTTAAATAGGTGTCGTATAAATTTAGATAAAAGTCAATGTTTTCAAATCAAGATCAATACATTTCATAATATACTTATTTAATATTACAGTTGTTGATATTTTTTTTCAACATATTAGCTCAAAGTTTGAAAACATTGATTTTTTATACTATGTTTATGCGCCAACTCCTATGGACAGAGGGAGTATATAGGAGCTTCTTCATGCGTTTTGCTGATTAACATAGTTCTTTTTTCACCTCGAAGGGTTCATGCGGCGGATGTAGCAACAAACAGAAAGCTTTCTCTGTGGGGAGTTAGGGTTGGTTCTCTTGGCTGGAGTTTTCACTTCATCTATATATTCTCTTGATTTTCGTGTAATGCAATTGCAACAATGATTTACCAATGAAGGATAACGCCCTGATCAGAACAGGCCAAGTCTGGCGTTTGGCAACATCAGCCGTCCTTCATGGGGGTTTATTACATATCACTGTACGAGTCCCTTCTTCAGTTGAGATTTATATGATTATTCTCTACAAGATAACCATGGCTAAGTTCCTATCATCGTGATGATGCAGGGAAATTCTTTTGCTCTCGATGAGTTGGGGCCTATGGTCGAACAGGCTACTGGTCCAAGAAAATTTCTTGCTATCTATTGCACTTCTGCTCTGACAGGTCTTCCTTTATTGCTGTTTCCTGTTTTGGATAAACTATACTGTGTTGCAGTGTTGGTCGTATTTTAATTTCCTCTTTGTAACTGATGATTCTTCATTATTGGAACTGTAACAGGTTCAGTGTTAAGTTACTTCACTGGCCCACAATGTTCTCTTGGTGCATCCAGTGCTATTTATGGATTGGTACGTTCTGTCTGATTTATTTCTTAGTGTAGTCGTAGAAATATTTTTAGTGTGTGATACTAAATAATCGTGCATAGCCCAATACCAATAGTGTTGCATAATACACCAGAAATGTGTGCTACCAAATGAACAGGTAGACCCCGTTTGAAAGCAGGAACTCAATGCGTAGAAACATAAAAAAAAATCAGGAATTGAGATGCCATGTAACCTGGATTTTTACAGGAACCAAAATAAAAAGAAAATTTCAAAAACATCGTGATGTTACACAGAAAAAACACATGAACTATAGACACAAGTAGATGAAAGCATGAGGTGAGACCTCATGTTAGTTTCTTCCAAAATTCATATAAAATAGCGTGTTGCATAGGAATTTCAAAGGAATCTTCGATTCCAATTCCTCTGTTCCGGATGGCACCATGGATTTTTTTTTTGTATAGAAATCATATCCTCCAAACTTTCTAAACTACTCATTTGTTTCAAAAGGGGCCTTAATTTATTCGAATAGATAATTCCATTCTGTTCTACGGCCTCAAAGTTTAAATAAATTATCTGCATATCTTGATTGTAATGTGGTTGGTTTCATTTGTTGTATTTCTGTAATTAAAAGTTTTCTAGTTTATCATTACCAAAATGATATTCTGTAACCCAAGGAGACATCAAGAACATATTCTTTTTATAGTATCTTGTAATGTGTCGTCAAAGTTTATTTCTGTAACTCAAAGTTTATATCTTGTAATAGTTCTACGGCCTCAAAGTTTAAATAAATTATCTGTAATAGTTCTTTTTATAGTATCTTGTAATGTGTCGTCAAAGTTTATTTCTGTAACTCAAAGTTTATATCTTGTAATAGTTCTACGGCCTCAAAGTTTAAATAAATTATCTGCATATCTTGATTGTAATGTGGTTGGTTTCATTTGTTGTATTTCTGTAATTAAAAGTTTTCTAGTTTATCATTACCAAAATGAGATTCTGTAACCCAAGGAGACATCAAGAACATATTCTTTTTATAGTATCTTGTAATGTGTCGTCTTACATCAACTCTTTCGTAAATTTTATCTGCACGGTCAGCTTGGTGCTCAAGCTGTTTACACGTGGAGGAATCGAGAGTTTTTGAAAAATGCAGATTCAACTTTAACGTATCTTGGATTTGCCGCTCTCCTAAATATGGTACAGTAATAAATTACATTTTCACTCTTTGATTTTGAGACTTAATTCATTCCATCTGCTAAATTTCATATGTTTTTATTTAATAGGGCTTTGGGCTGTATTTCCGGCGCTACATTAACAACTGGTCTCATGTACGTTCGTAATTATATTCGCAAGTCATTTGCAAAAATTGAAATGCTTAACTCATCAGTTTACCTGGCTAATAACAGTTAGGTGGCTTGCTTGGGGGAATAGCAGTTGAATGGTTTGTCGGTCCATATTGGAATCAGCATGTGTCAAAGGATGGAATGGTGGTGTATGAAGATAAAGCACCTATTGTTCAGCTAATGAACAGTAAGACCGCAGTACCATCTTGCAAATAAAGCAGGGCCCACGGTTTTGGTACACAAATACCTCAAACATGGGGAGAAAAAGAAGAGTAATGTTTTGTGTGGTGATTACAGTTGGATCGTGTATTGTGCTGTAAGTAGCACTTACAGTTGTTAACGGTTTAGCAGGATTAGTAATACTACACAAGTGTAGTGTACTATTTATTGCATTGCAAGTGACCAATCTGGTGTTCATTCTTTTTTCACTTTATTTATGTACTAGCACAAATGCCCGTGCGTTGCTACGGCAGAATAAATTTCGAATTTAGATATATACTACTCCTCTGTTTTTATATGTAAGATCACTATTAAAAATATATTTTGCTAATATGTAAGACCACTAACACTTATAATTAGTTGGAATGATGTTTATTAATGCAAAAGTTGCATGCAACCATAGATGAAGAGTCGCCACGTACAATATATTTCTATTTCAAAAAAAAACGTACAATATATTTATTTGTCTCAAACTACAAGAGTATTTCTACATAAATAATTATGTTATTTATTACTTTGTTGTGTTTTATTGGTATCTGAAATATGAGTTTGTGGCCTTATATATATATATAAAATAGAGGGAGTACCTCTATTCTAAAATAAATGCCGCACCTTTATCTAAATTCAGATATACCTAGATCCATTTTTGTTGTAGATACATCTATATATTATTTTAGAATAGAGAGAATATGTAGAACAATGATGATGATCAGCTGGAGGATCATTCCTCTGGTTCTCTTCGAACGCTTTTCGCGCACAGGGCCACGTGTACCCGCTCCCGTACAGTATGTGGCTAGAGGAAACGATGTCACCTCTACCTTATCCCCTCGCGTGATTTTTCCCATCGGCTCATTCATTGTCTCCTTCACAATACTGCTTCCATTAACCACACCATCTTCCTGCCCATGGCATGTGCTGCCGACCGTTCTCCTCCACACAATTTTCCCTTTGTTTCGCTGGGCCTTAGAGTTGTCCTTGACCACACTTCGGTGTCGTCCCCTGCCACACACGAACCTCGTCGCACCACCGCCTCCGCGCCTCAGTTTCATCCCATGTCGTGCATGAACCTCGTCGCATCCCAACGACAAAGGTTGCAACTATTGAGGGGCCATGCTATTGCTAGTGTCGCCCAACACAGCTTCCAACCACCAGTGCTGCGAGGAGCTATTTCACCGCTGTGTGCCGGGAGGCAGGAGGTTGCATGTTGTGGGGGTGGCCGTGATGCTAATGGCGGCCTGCATTTTTGCGAGCGACTGGTGCTGCCAACCATGGACCATGGTGTTGCCATCAGCACTCCATGCGCTATAGGCGGTGCTCTCGACTATGCTACATGTGGAGGTCGGCGTTGCTGCATGCGGCGATCTACGATGGTGCTAGCAGTTGTGGGTGGTGCTACAAACGGCATGTTACGTGCGGTGGCCAACGGTATTGCCATTGGATATCGGCGATGCTGCTAGCCAAGGGTGGTTGTGCTGCCAACATAAGCAACATGCTGCAAGAGGCGGTTGACGATGTGGTTGTTCGTGGGCAGCGGTGCTATCAACCGGAGACAAGGTGGTGCAGGTGGCGGTCGATGATTCTGCGCCGGTGGGGTGTCTCACTGGAGCTCTCAGCGACAGTAATGGTGGTGGTAGTAGTTGCAGAGGTGTGCGACCAAGGACGACATGGAAGGAATGGCGCTTGCTTTGTTTCAACGTTAAGTTTCTCGCGGTTATCGTGGTGGGAAACATGTCGACAGATGGAGAGGGGGGGGGTCCCCTAGGGGATGAGAAAAGAGAAAAAAATCAAGAAGTTAAGCTCACTAATCGCACATTTTAACAAATATATGGACTGCATCTCGGTGAACCATATGCAAGGCAATCTCGTTTAATTACCCAGCCTCCCCCCAGTTTAATTAGCCATATAGGCGTGCTTCTCTCCATGTCAGGCAATCTCAGCCTCAACGGTTCAATTCAATATAGTAGGCTTGCTTCCCTCCACTTTAGGGCTTGTTTGGTTAGTCGAATCCCGGCGGATTCCCGGTCCCGGGGAGATTTTTCCCCTAGTCCGGAGGTCAGGAATAGAATCCCAGTGTTTTGCTCCTGTTTCAGTCTATTCCCGGCCGGGAATCTTTCTCCGGGGAATTTCGGGCCCAACAGCCAAACGAGCCCTTAAGCATTCCCCTCTCCACTGATTTTACAGCTTGCAGATAAATCTCGTTTAAGCTTTCCCCTCCCAATTGCCTTTTGCTTCTCTCCACTGAATTTACTGCCTTGCAGGCAAATCTCGTTTAAGCTTCCCCAGTTCAATTGCATCTATTTTTTCTGTTGGTCCAGGCAGCCAGCTAAAGGGTCCTTGTTGATTCCAATCAACTTGCCAATGTACCTGAGCCGGTGGTATATGAGCTGGTGTGACTCGATGCAGAATAGCGAGGTGGTACTATTCGTATCCAAACATGAACGCGTACTCTCTCTCTTTCGTGAATCACGAAGCGTTGACTGGGCTGGGCCGCCATCGTGGAGTTGCTTCCCGGTCGGCCGGCACACAAGGGTCTCGAACGAAAGGGTATAAACTGAACCGGTACCTGGGAAACCAAATTGGGTGTCCTGGGAAACAATGTGCTCACCCAAGTTTTGTGGAGGACTTGGCTTCAGAGATATTGAACTTTTTAACTTGGCAATGTTGGCTCGCCAAGCGTGGAGGATCCTTCAAAACCCAGAGGCTTTAAGCTCAAGGATTCTGAAAGCTTCTTATTACCCGCAGGGGAGCTTCCTCGATGCTACCGTTGGGTCTTCCCCCTCTCATGTGTGGAGAGCAATAATGGAGGGACGGGATGCAATGAGGCAAGGCCTGATAAAGAGGATAGGCACAGGTGAAGACACAAATGCCTGGAATGAAAACTGGCTACCACGTGATTTCATGCTCCGACCATTGTGTTGCATGAAGGAAAATCCACCGATGCTAGTTGCTGATTATATAAACCCAACGGAAGCTTCATGGAATAGGGATTTGCTGACTGAATTTTTCATGCCTATGGATGTGGAAGCTATCTGTTCGATTCCGTTGTGCACGAGGAGGATGAGAGATGTCTGGGCTTGGCACTATGAAAAAACAGGCATCCTAACCGTGCGGTCAATGTACAGGGTTTTGGTCCAGACAAAACGTCGCAGAGAAGATTGGTTGGAGGGTAGATCCTCGACCTCAGGCTCTGAGGCGGAAGGAAGAGCGTGGCAGAAACTCTGGAAGATACAAGTACCTTCGAAATTGAGGGTTTTCCTTTGGAGGTTGGCGCAACAATCGTTGCCTACGGGCGACGTCAGAATGCATAGGAACATGGCTACCTCTAGCATTTGCACTATATGCGGTGATCAAGATAATTGGAGACACTCCCTGCTTTGTTGTCCCGTCGCAAGATCAGTCTGGGCACTAGCGGAGGAGGAGGTTACCGAGCACGTGTGTCTGACTAAAGAAACATCGGCAAAGCAATGGCTGTTTGTGCTGATGGAGACGCTGTCTCGTGATGATTTCGCAAAGGTTGCTGTCACGTTATGGGCTATTTGGTTTGCTCGCCGGAAGATCCTCCACGAAGGCGAGTATCAAAGTCCGCTCTCAACCCACCTCTTCGTCGAGAGATATTTGAAGGACTTGGCAATTGCATCTCCTCCTATTCAGGCAGAGGTGAAGAAGAGGGCAAACAACTATCCGAAATGGATTCCCCCGAGCAATGGCTGCGCAAAACTGAACGTCGATGCAGCAACATCGAAGTCTCACATTGGAGGAGCCATGGGAGTTATTTGTCGAAGCGAGAATGGCGAGTTTCTGGGTGCCTCATGTTTGACCGTTCACGGTATCTATGATCCGTCGGTTCTGGAGGCCATGGCGTGCAGGGAGGCCCTAGCCCTTGCACAAGATCTGCAGCTTCGAAGAATTGTCGTAGCAACCGATTGCCTCTCTGTGGTTAATCATATATCTACAGCTTATGCTGGGAAGTATAGCAGAGTCCTAGATGAAATAAAAGTAGTCTCTAGTTTGTTTGATAGAGTTTTGTTTAAGCATGAAAGAAGAGAGTCCAATTATGAGGCTCATAGACTAGCGCGATCAGCTGTTTCTGCTGAGGTTGGACGTCAGGTTTGGCTTGTGGAGCCCCCTGCCGGTCTTTGTATCTTGAACAATGTTATGGTTCAATAAAGCGCTACGTTTTACCCTCAAAAAAAAAAAAAAAACTGAACCGGTACAGGGCAAAGCAGTATTAAGGAATTTGGTGGGAGGGTAAAACGGTTCAAAAAAAAACGTTGACGAAATTTTTGGCAGAAACCTTAGCTCCTTTATTATTAGGTAGGTATAGATTGACTTCAAATTTCAAACTTCGTAATTAAAGGGATGGCGCTGGTATACCTCTTTTTCTTGAAAACTTCCAATTGTTTAAAGGTGACAAAAATTGGTTAGCCAATACTCATTAGTGACTTGCATATGTATTTACCATGTTTATCAATGCCTGATTTCAGTGGTCCAGGTGAAACTGTACATTGGTTAGGACGATTCTTATCGTCGTTGGGGTTTTTCTGAAATTGTACCCAAACCGAGAACGCGATGTGTGTCAGATTTTGTGACGGTGCAGTGGTGTACTCATAGTGTTTCTAGTTGGGAGAAGAGGACGGTCAGTTACAGGCTTATGGCCCCGGCGGCCTGAGGTGGGCTAACAATGGTGCTGAAAGGGCGATGGGTTAGATTTGGTCCATGGTCGTGGTCTAAAGGAGCCGGATCATGCAGTTGTCTATTATTCTATCGATTCTGTCTGCAACTGCAATGAGTAGGCCTGCCGATATTTGAAGTGGCTCCGAGTGAAATGTTGGTAAACTGATTGATTCAGTTTGAAATGCAGATGAATCAGATTATCTTGAACACCACCACTGCTTGCCACTTGTTTTGGAATACTGCTGTGTCTTCTTCTCCATGTGTGATGTGGACATGTGGTGTTTCTGGTTTGGATTCCAAGCAGTCCATCGCGATGCATATCAAGAATCACATGTGGCTACGTCTACCTTGGAGTCTGGCACCTGGGCGGCTGGGCGTCGCCTACGGTGATGCAGTTCCAGCAAGATATGCCCCTTCGGAGAATCGGAGGTGTTTGCTGGTTGATGTTGGATGATCTGCCTGCAGGCCGCACCAAGCTGTTCGTTTCAATCCAGTAAAAACTTTAGTCGTTACCTGGAAACTTTCTGTTCGCCTGCGTGCCCCCAGTAGCTGATAATTATCTAGTTTGTAGCTCGTCTTTACTTTCTTTTTTCCGGTTTGCTAGACTGAAACTCTGTTTCGTCTGTCCGTTTTTGGCGAATTCTCAATTGGAGCTGGGAGAGGGAGCCTCCTGTTGATCTGAAAAAAAGAATCACATGTGGAGGTTTCAAGTTCCCATCGGAGGCAAGCAGAATCCTTCCTAAATGATCCGAAGGGCAGAAAGTGGCCCATCTGGGAGATCGTATGCAAAAGCAACATGCGTACTAGAAATCAATGTTCCAGCAGGCTCATTAAGGCAGCCATACTTGTCCTACGGTTCGAGTACCTGACATGCGGATATCCTGCTGAACATATAGGGAGGAGCTGGGGCCATGCAGACGTGAAATCGGGCGACAGCGGCACGGCCGCTCCGGGGACCAGGTTCGATATGTTGCTACGACGGCGACGGAGATGACGACGGAGACATCCTCCAGGAACCAAGATGATGGGCTGAAAGACTGGCTCCTCTACTCTGCTCTGTGTTTTGCTGATACTAACCACCCTAACGAACCTTGCAGCGCTGCTGCATACGCTTCATTTATACTGCATTATGGGCCTAGGATGGCCCTGCTGATGGTCCGAGACGCCGAATCCTTAACAAATGGATTTTGCACACTAAAAAAGGCTTAGAAGTTAGCTAGCCGTACAATCCGTCACGCCCTCTCAACTGCAGAAACCTTGAACTGATACAGGTACATATCCACAATGTGTACCAGGGTTCATTGCATAAATATCTCTAACATCCAGTTTCGAGCAAATTAGTATAGACTCTTGCAATTTTGTCTACATTTTAAGAGCCCGTTTACAAACACAGGCATCATTATATTGAAAAGCACGTTTAGCTTATGCGATGACATCCGGGTGCTGCTTGCTTAATTCATCATGCACTTAAGCACAAGCAGTCAGTCACATTCATGTGTAGCACATGGATGAACGACAAGCTACATGCCAACAAACATACAAACAAACAAACTTACCACTCACACTGATCTCGACTCTACCCTTTCCGTGGACATCCCCGGCCTGCTGGGTACATGTGTAGCTTTCTTTCGCTACTTGGATGATAAGATCCACTCACCCGTCCATTTCGAGCAACTGCTATTCCCTAGTCTCTATCCTGTCATGTGCCTGGCATGTGATCGGTGATGGGTAAATACTTGTGGATCAAAGTTAGCTTGAGGGCAAGAATGGCAATGGGTAGGGTATGGACAGGGTAGAACAATACCATGTCCATACCTGTATAGTCGTTGGGTACAAATTTCTACCCATACCCGTGCCCATGGGTATAAAAGTTTACCTATACCCATACCCGGTGGGTACCCGGTGGGTAGATTAAATTCTACACAAGTCACTCGCAATTTTACATTTACCAATAACAAATTTGATTAAAAAATGAATTATCTCAACTTGATTTCAAGTAGTTTAGTACATAACAATAAAAAAATATAAAAATCTCATTCTCATATAATAACTCATAAGTAAACAAAAGTAGACGTGTCACGTAAGGAATTGACAATAAACGGATAGGGTATGAATATACCCGCGGGTACAAAGCTATACACGTGCCCTACCCATGACTTAATGGGTAGGGTATGGGTAATACCCATGGGCATAAAAGTGTATCCATACCCTGCCCATGCGGGTACGGTACCCGCGGGTACCCATATACCCGTGGGTAAAATTGCCATCCTTACTTGAGGGATGCATGCCGATTGGGTGATGGACACTTGCCGTCTCATCTCGATCTTCTGGGCCACTATCGATTAGAAGTTTCTTACTTCCATGGTGTTTATATGTTTTCTTACTGAGTCGAAAGTTTTACCTCATCTCATTAATTAAAGAGTTTAAACAAGAAACAAGGACACCCAGCAGGGCTGTACTCCCACGGCATGATACAACTGAAAAGCTTTCCAACCGCTAGCACCAAATCCCTAGCCTCCACTTGGATTTTGGCGACAATGATGGCGGGATATGATGGCGTGTATTTCACACGTTCGTTGGGCAACCCCAAGAGGAAGGTATGATGAGCACAGCAGCAAGTTTTTCCTCAGAAAGAAACCAAGGTTTATCGAACCAGTAGGAGCCAAGAAGCACGTTGAAGGTTGATGGCGGCGGGATGTAGTGCGGCGCAACACCAGAGATTCCGGCGCCAACGTGGAACCTGCACAACACAACCAAAGTACTTTGCCCCAACGAAACGAGTGAGGTTGTCAATCTCACCGGCTTGTCTGTAACAAAGGATTAACCGTATTGTGTGGAAGATGATTGTTTGCGAGAGAAAACGAGTAAAAACAAGTATTGCGATAGATTGTATTTCGAGTAAAGAGAATTGGACCGGGGTCCACAGTTCACTAGAGGTGTCTCTCCCATAAGACGAACAGCATGTTGGGTGAACAAATTACGGTTGGGCAATTGACAAATAAAGAGAGCATGACAATGCACATACATATCATGATGAGTATAGTGAGATTTAATTGGGCATTACGACAAAGTACATAGACCGCCATCCAACCGCATCTATGCCTAAAAGTCCACCTTCGAGGTTATCATCCGAACCCCTCCGGTATTAAGTTGCAAAGCAACGAGACAATTGCATTAAGTATGGTGCGTAATGTAATCAACAACTACATCCTTAGACATAGCATCAATGTTTTATCCCTAGTGGCAACAGACACAACACAACCTTAGAACTTTCTGTCACTTGTCCCGGTGTCAATGCGGGCATGAACCCACTATCGAGCATAAGTACTCCCTCTTGGAGTTAAAAGCATCTACTTGGCCGGAAGCATCTACTAGTAACGGAGAGCATGCAAGATCATAAACAACACATAAGCATAACTTTGATAATCAACATAACAAGTATTCTCTATTCATCGGATCCCAACAAACGCAACATATAGAATTACATATAGATGATCTTGATCATGATAGGCAGCTCACAAGATCCGACAATGATAGCACAATGGGGAGAAGACAACCATCTAGCTACTGCTATGGACCCATAGTCCAGGGGTAGACTACTCACTCATCACTCCGGAGGCGACCATGGCGGTGTAGAGTCCTCCGGGAGATGATTCCCCTCTCCGGCAGGGTGCCGGAGGCGATCTCCAGGATCCCCCGAGATGGGATCGGCGGTGACGGCGTCTCCGGAAAGTTTTCCGTATCGTGGCTCTCGGTGCTGGGGGTTTCGTCACGGAGGCTTTAAGTAGGCGGAAGGGTAGGTCAAGAGGCGGCACGGGGGGCCAAACCACGGGCCGGCGCGGCCGGGGGTGGGGCCGCGCCGCCCTAGGGTTTGGCCACCCCGTGGCCCCTCTTCGTCTCGTCTTCGGTCTTCCGGAAGCTTCGTGTAAAAATAGGCCTCCGGGCTTTTATTTCGTCCAATTCCGAGAATATTTCTTTACTAGGATTTCTGAAACCAAAAACGAGCAGAAAACAAGAATCGGCACTTCGGCATCTTGTTAATAGGTTAGTTCCGGAAAATGCACGAATATGACATAAAGTGTGCATAAAACATGTAGATAACATCAATAATGTGGCATGGAACACAAGAAATTATCGATACGTTGGAGACGTATCGGCATCCCCAAGCTTAGTTCGCTGCGTCCCGAGCGGTGTAAAACGATAACAAAGATAATTTCCGGAGTGACATGCCATCATAATATTGATCATACTATTTGTAAAGCATATGTAAAGAGTGCAGCGATCAAAACAATGTGTATGACATGAGTAAACAAGTGAATCATAAAGCAAAGACTTTTCATGAATAGCACCTCAAGACAAGCATCAATAAGTCTTGCATAAGAGTTAACTCATAAAGCAATAATTCAAAGTAAATGTATTGAAGCAACACAAAAGAAGATTAAGTTTCAGCGGTTGCTTTCAACTTGTAACATGTATATCTCATGGATATTGTCAACATAGAGTAATATAATAAGTGCAATAAGCAAGTATGTAGGAATCAATGCACGATTCACACAAGTGTTTGCTTCTTGAGGTGGAGAGAAATAGGTGAACTGACTCAACATTGAAAGTAAAAGAATGGTCCTCCATAGAGGAAAAGCATCGATTGCTATATTTGTGCTAGAGCTTTGATTTTGAAAACATGAAACAATTTTGTCAACGGTAGTAATAAAGCATATGCATCATGTAAATTATATCTTATAAGTTGCAAGCCTCATGCATAGTGTACCAATAGTGCCCGCACCTTGTCCTAATTAGCTTGGACTACCTGGATTATCACCGCAATACATATGCTTTAACCAAGTTTCACAAAGGGGTACCTCTATGCCGCCTGTACAAAGGTCTAAGGAGAAAGCTCGCATTTGGATTTCTCGCTTTTGATTATTCTCAACTTAGACATCCATACCGGGACAACATAGACAACAGATAATGGACTCCTCTTTTAATGCTTTAAGCATTTGACAACAATTAATTCTTTTCTCATTAGAGATTTGAGGATATTTGTCCAAAACTGAAACTTCCACCATGAATCATGGCTTTAGTTAGCTGCCCAATGTTCTTCTCTCACAATATGCATGCTCAAACCATTCAACTCAGTGTAGATCGCCCTTACTTCAGACAAGACGAACATGCATAGCAACTCACATGATATTCAACAATGAGTTGATGGCGTTCCCCGATAAACATGGTTATCGCACAACAAGCAACTTAATAAGAGATAAAGTGCATAATTACATATTCAATACCACAATAGTTTTTAAGCTATTTGTCCCATGAGCTATATATTGCAAAGGTGAATGATGGAATTTTTAAAGGTAGCACTCAAGCAATTTACTTTGGAATGGCGGGAAAATACCATGTAGTATAGGTAGGTATGGTGGACACAAATGGCATAGTGGTTGGCTCAAGTATTTTGGATGCATGAGAAGTATTCCCTCTCGTTACAAGGTTTAGGCTAGCAAGGTTTATTTGAAACAAACACAAGGATGAACGGTACAGCAAAAACTCACATAAAAGACATATTGAAAACATTATAAGACTCTACACCGTCTTCCTTGTTGTTCAAACTCAATACTAGAAATTATCTAGACCTTAGAGAAACCAAATATGCAAACCAAATTTTAGCATGCTCTATGTATTTCTTCATTAATGGGTGCAAAGCATATGATGCAAGAGCTTAAACATGAGCACAACAATTGCCAAGTATCACATTACCCAAGACATTTTTAGCAATTACTACATGTATCATTTTCCAATTCCAACCATATAACAATTTAACGAAGGAGAAACTTCGCCATGAATACTATGAGTAGAAACCAAGGACATATTTGTCCATATGCTACAGCGGAGTGTGTATCTCTCCCATAAAGTGAATGCTAGGATCCATTTTATTCAAACAAAACAAAAAAAAAAACAAACCGACGCTCCAAGAAAAAGCACATAAGATGTGGCCGAAATAAAAATGTAGTTTCAGGGGAGGAACCTGATAATTTGTTGATGAAGAAGGGGATGCCTTGGGCATCCCCAAGCTTAGACGCTTGAGTCTTCTTGATATATGCAGGGGTGAACCACCGGGTGCATCCCCAAGCTTAGAGCTTTCACTCTCCTTGATCACGTTGCATCATATTCCTCTCTTGATCCTTGAAAACTTCCTCCACACCAAACTCGAAACAACTCATTAGAGGGTTGGTGCACAATATAAATTGACATATTCAGAGGTGACACAATCATTCTTAACACTTCTGGACATTGCATAATGCTACTGGACATTAGTGGATCAAAGAAATTCATCCAACATAGCGAAAGAGGCAATACGAAATAAAAGGCAGAATCTGTCAAAACAGAACAGTTCGTATTGACGAATTTTAAAATGGCACCAGACTTGCTCAAAAGAAAATGCTCAAATTGAATGAAAGTTGCGTACATATCTGAGGATCATGCTCGTAAATTGGCGTAATTTTCTGAGCTACCTACAGGGAGGTGGACCCAGATTCGTGACAGCAAAGAAATCTGGAACTGCGCAGTAATCCAAATCTAGTACTTACTTTTCTATCAACGGCTTAACTTGGCACAACAAAACTCAAAACTAAGATAAGGAGAGGTTTCTACAGTAGTAAACAACTTCCAAGACACAAAATAAAAACAAAGTACTGTAGGTAAAACATGGGTTATCTCCCAAGAAGTTCTTTCTTTATAGCCATTAAGATGGGCTCAGCAGTTTTAATGATGCACTCGCAAGAAATAGTAGTTGAAGCAAAAGAGAGCATCAAGAGGCAAATTCAAACCACATTTAAGTCTAACATGCTTTCTATGCATAGGAATCTTGTAAATAAACAAGTTCATGAAGAGCAAAGTGACAAGCATAGGAAGATAAAACAAGTATAGCTTCAAAAATTTCAGCACATAGAGAGGTGTTTTAGTAACATGAAAATTTCTACAACCATATTTTCCTCTCTCATAATAACTTTCAGTAGCATCATGAGCAAACTCAACAATATAACTATCACATAAAGCATTCTTATCATGAGTCTCATGCATAAAATTATTACTCTCCACATAGGCATAGTCAATTTTATTAGTAATAGTGGGAGCAAATTCAACAAAGTAGCTATCATTATATATAGGAGGCATATTGTAATCATAAAAGAAATTTTTCTCCTCAATGCTTGGGGGACTAAAAAGATCATGCTCATCAGGGCCAGCTTCCCCAAGCTTAGAATTTTCCATAGCATTAGCAACAATGGTGTTCAAAGCATCCATAGTAATAACATTCCCATTACCATGCATATAAAGTTCCATGGGTTTTTTAATTCTTTCTTCAAACACATCATGTCCTAATTCAAGATAAAGTTCATAAAGATCTCTCATATTTTTGTTGTTTTCCATTATGCTTAACTAGTGAAATAAAAACATGCATGATATTAAGTAAAGTAAAACAAGTAACTAATTTTTTTTGTGTTTTTGATATAGCAAACAAGATAGTAAATAAAGTAAAGCTAGCAACTAATTTTTTTGTGTTTTGATATAAGTGCAGCAAACAAAGTAGTAAATAAAATAAAGCAAGACAAAAACAAAGTAAAGAGATTGAGAAGTGGAGACTCCCCTTGCAGCGTGTCTTGATCTCCCCGGCAACGGCGCCGGAAAATATGCTTGATGGCGTGTATTTCACACGTTCGTTGGGCAACCCCAAGAGGAAGGTATGATGAGCACAGCAGCAAGTTTTCCCTCGAGAAAGAAACCAAGGTTTATCGAACCAGGAGGAGCCAAGAAGCACGTTGAAGGTTGATGGCGGCGGGATGTAGTGCGGCGCAACACCGGAGATTCCGGCGCCAACGTGGAACCCGCACAACACAACCAAAGTACTTTGCCCCAACGAAACAGTGAGGTTGTCAATCTCACCGGCTTGCTCGTAACAAAGGATTAACCGTATTGTGTGGAAGATGATTGTTTGCAGAGAAAACAGTAAAAACAAGTATTGCAGTAGATTGTATTTCAAGTAAAGAGAATTGGACCGGGGTCCACAGTTCACTAGAGGTGTCTCTCCCATAAGACGAACAGCATGTTGGGTGAACAAATTACAGATTGGGCAATTGACAAATAAAGAGAGCATGACAATGCACATACATATCATGATGAGTATAGTGAGATTTAATTGGGCATTACGACAAAGTACATAGACCGCCATCCAACTGCATCTATGCCTAAAAAGTCCACCTTCAGAGTTATCATCCGAACCCCTCCAAGTATTAAGTTGCAAAGCAACAGACAATTGCATTAAGTATGGTGCGTAATGTAATCAACAACTACATCCTTAGACATAGCATCAATGTTTTATCCCTAGTGGCAACAACACAACACAACCTTAGAACTTTCTATCACTGTCCCGTGTGTCAATGCGGGCATGAACCCACTATCGAGCATAAGTACTCCCTCTTGGAGTTAAAAGCATCTACTTGGCCAGAGCATCTACTAGTAACGGAGAGCATGCAAGATCATAAACAACACATAAGCATAACTTTGATAATCAACATAACAAGTATTCTCTATTCATCGGATCCCAACAAACGCAACATATAGAATTACATATAGATGATCTTGATCATGATAGGCAGCTCACAAGATCCGACAATGATAGCACAATGGGGAGAAGACAACCATCTAGCTACTGCTATGGACCCATAGTCCAGGGGTAGACTACTCACTCATCACTCCGGAGGCGACCATGGCGGTGTAGAGTCCTCCGGGAGATGATTCCCCTCTCCGGCAGGGTGCCGGAGGCGATCTCCGGGATCCCCCGAGATGGGATCGGCGGTGACGGCGTCTCTCGGAAGGTTTTCCGTATCGTGGCTCTCGGTACTCGGGGGTTTCGTCACGGAGGCTTTAAGTAGGCGGAAGGGTAGGTCAAGAGGCGGCACAGGGGCCCAAACCACAGCGCCGGCGCGGCCAGGGGTGGGGCCGCGCCGCCCTAGGGTTTGGCCACCCCGTGGCCCCTCTTCGTCTCGTCTTCGGTCTTCCGGAAGCTTCGTGTAAAAATAGGCCTCCGGGCTTTTATTTCGTCCAATTCCGAGAATATTTCTTTACTAGGATTTTTGAAACCAAAAACAGCAGAAACAAAGAATCGGCACTTCGGCATCTTGTTAATAGGTTAGTTCCAGAAAATGCACGAATATGACATAAAGTGTGCATAAAACATGTAGATAACATCAATAATGTGGCATGGAACACAAGAAATTATCGATACGTTGGAGACGTATCAGGATACTGTAGCATTTCTCTCATTCTAAGTTTCCTGAGCAGTGAGCACGAGGAGGGATGCCACAGTCTTCCTACCATGCCCACATGTGAGAGTGATATCTTTCCACCAACTTTTTTTTCCCTTTATTTGAAATGGGGCCAGACCCCGGCCTCTGCATCGATTGATGCATATAGCCCTCTTTATTACCCAAAGTATCAAAATGTTAAGTTTTACAAATCATTGATCACGCAACGTGTACACATGAACTAGCCACCGGAATAGACAATAGACACGTTTATGCATCGTGGAGTCGTTTAGTAGGCCAACAAACGTCCTAGCTGTAAATAGCATGTGCCACCGCTTCCATCCGGCGGCATCCAGCATGCATAGGCTCTCGTTGCGCCTCCAGTAGCAAAAGAGACCATTCGTGGATCCAGTGTGATACCATACGGATAACCTGTAAAAAGTTAGAGTTGGTATTCTTGTTAAAAACAATATCATTACGTCTATTCCATATAGCCCACATCAGCGCGCAAAACCCAATTCTAATTCTTTCTTTAGACATCTTGTCCACCCCATTTAACCAGTTTCCAAACATATCGGTGACATTAGTTGGTGGGGTATATTAAAAGTGAACTGAATAACTTTCCAGACAAGTCTAGCGAAGGGGCAATCAAAGAATAGATGGTTGATTGATTCCGGTGAATCATAGAACACACATTTCTTACAACCATTCCAATTTCGGCGAGCTAAATTGTCTTTGGTGAGGATAACTTTTTTATGAAGCATCCTAACTTTGAGTGGTACCTTAAGTCTCCAAATATACTTACGTAGATAGACCGTATGATCATTCATATAATCTGCATACATTGACTTAACCGTAAACGATCCAGTAGGTGTTAACTTCCACATAAAAGTATCCTTCTGATCAGACATGGAAATATGCATGAGTCGTTGAACCAACGCAATCCAAACAACCCACTTATTTCCTATCAAAGCCCTTCTACGTTAGGCTCATGGAGTGCAATCCAATTTTTCAACGCGTTCCAAATCCTCATGGAGCACCCACACTTGAGGGAGAGGTGAGGTGCGATTTTTCAGTTCTATCCTGCAAAGTTGGGATACTCCACTATTTGTGGCCGTCCAAGAAATTTAAGGCGATCCGAAGTCCATACCCTATATTTTTGTTATCAACCATGCAAAGAACTTCCAATTGGGAGGAGCGCAATTGCTCCAAACCATAGGCTTCATGGAGGTCGAGGTAGAACCCTCGAATTGGAACCGGTAGGCCGAGGAGGAGGAGCATTCTCTTGACTCCGCCATGAGGTTTAAAGCAATAGAATCTGGCATGTTATTGGCTAGATGAATAAGCGAAGGGTGAGGTGACAGGAAATGTCAATTTCAGAAAGCCAACGATTTTCATGCATGGCATTTGCCACCGTAGCCTTTTATTATTATTTATTGTTGCCAGAAAAAAATTGAGCATTTAACCTGTCCTCAATTGTGATGGTAGTGGCCACATAAAAGAGGTACATGTCGGTGTCATCACATGGGTTACCGAGACCTTCCCATGGTTCATCGGGGTGTCCCTCCATTGTAGCCAAAGCCACCTCAATCTCAAAGATCTTGACCAGGTGGTGACAATGAACTGAACAGCGTAGTGAAGATTCGAGAGGACTCAGGGTCCAACAATTTAATTTGGTTATGTGTAAGCAATGAACATGGTACGCCGGATAACTAGCTGCATGAAATTACTGATCTGACTAGCTAGTTTAAGGTTAAACTAGCGTCAACCTCCATTTCATTAGTTAACCACGCCTTCTCCATGACTCCGTCACCCACATGCGTCAGCTCGCTCATCCAGGTGTAGGACTTCTAGAGATCACTTCTGCTCCTACTATTCTTTGGGGGGAACTGTTGTATCTCGATGTCATCTGCTGTGAGCATGACTTTATGCTCCGGTTAGTAGGAGTAAATAAGTTTTCTTGACACTGGTTTTTCAGTAGTAACTGAAGAATCCAATTACCTCTCTAGGAAACATATATTTCAGCATTTTTGCTTCGTCCGGTCGAGTGGATAACTGAAGTGACGTGCGTTATTTCTCTTGAATGATTGTATCACGAGTTTCTTCCACTGATGATGATTGCATTCGGATCCAGATCGAAGTCAGAACTGATGCGCAAGCAGGCAACAGACTCCTTAATTGCACATGACGATGTAGCCACGTCTCGCAAGTTTCATAGAAGCATTGTGATACAACTGCCATAGATCATCGGGAGGCACAAGGGAGTGGGAAACACCGCTTGAGTGTGAGAGGGACAGTTTTCTAAGTACAAATCTGTCTTATCTTAAGTCAGGGAAGAACTTAATTAATTCAAGGTGCATGCATGCCAATTATTGCGAAATAGTTAAAGTGGCTTTTGTGTTTCTCCGTCAGTCTAGTTTTAAGAGCATATGTAAAATGGGGTTCAGCCTTGGGTACGACGGTGGAGGTGGGCCTCTTCTTTGCCGGAGAGGGTCGGCCTGCGGTTGGTGGTAGTGGATCTATCGATCTATCACCGCGTTCCAGCGACGAGATGGAGATGCATGGAAGCCGGCGACGGAGTCGCCGGTGGAGGGTTGGAGTGGCCAGCCCAGGATGGTCGCCGACGTGGGGGTCCGACCTGAATAAAGGCGGTGGTCCTAGGGTCTCTCTTGCGTGAAGAGGAAGACCTACCGGAGGCCTGGACTCGTGATCTAGCCGGAGTGTTGAGTTCCGGAAGGCTCCGCCGGCGAATGTAACAGATGCTTTTTGCCTGGAGTTTGCTGGATCGGTGGTATTCGGTCGTGCGCACCCATGCTTTTATTCCGACCGATTGGTTCTGGAGGGAGCGGCGCGAAGCTCTTTTTCTGTGTTGACATCAAGTGACTGTGGATCCATGATGAAAGTCGGAAGAAGAGAAGTTCATGAAGGCCGGAGGGGAGGACTAGCTAAGGGAGGTTCAAGTCTCCGCGCTGTTGAGGGACTTGCTTGGTGTTCCGGGCTTCACAGCAGCGGTATGAAAGTGGGGGTGACAACACAGGTGAAGTTCAAAGTCCTACCTTTCAGGGTGAAAACCCAAGGTCTGACCTTAACTGGTTGTGCCTGGCAATGACCTTGTTGGAGGCATTGTTTTGAGAGCAGGGACTATCTTCAGGGTGAAAACCTAAGATCGTTGATCGGGCGACGACGGTGTTAGAGCACTGTTTTCTTCTTGGAGGCGTCGTTTTTGGAGAGTCTGTATTTCAGGTGTTGTTTTGGCGGTGGATGTATTGCTTGTTGTTAGGCCCGAGATACTGTAGCGGGACTTTTGTTTCTTAGTTTTCTTTTCCTTTTTTTGGCTGTGTGCATCCGTAGTGCCATTAGGGTGGTGCGCTGTTGCAGAGGCTGGATGTAATTGGTATCTTTTTGATATTAATATATTCCCTTTATCGAAAAAAATGTAAAATGGGTACCGAAAAGTAACTTCAGGGCACTTGCTTTTGTGTTTTAGGGCACCAAATATAGAGAACCAGTTCAGATGGCGTGAAATGGGATGATAATTTCGGATAATGCATAATAGGGCCATCTGGCCATCGACCACCATTTCGATTTCGTACAAACTTCCCCATTTCGATTTTGTACAAACTTCCCCATTTCGATTTCATACCAACTTCGAACCTTTGTCACTTTTCAATATAATTTGACTTCCACACATAGTTGGACATTTGACAAATATCCATTTTGATAGTTCCATACATAAAAAATTCGACAATAGTTCTATAGCACTTCGACACTATATAGACATCATTGAGTTTGACAGTATAGTACATGGACACTTCGACTCTTCGACCTCGACACACCCTAATCATCATAATCACCAGAGGAGGCGGTAAGTGACTCTTAAAATTCGTCGTCCATCTCCTCTTCCGATGATTCGATAGTGATGGTGAAGGGGCCGGATCCCCCCAGGATGTCGAAGATCGCTTTTCCGCATTCCTCTCAACGTAGAAGTCTAGCTCTGCCTGCACGAGCACTGGTTATGCTTGGAAAAATCTCTGCATGTCTGCCTCATCATACGTGCATGTATGCAGCCACATGTATGCATGACGGTTCTCCCGCTCCTACTCACGGGTCCCTATCTGGACCTCCGGGCCTAGGAACTCGTCCTCGGCCAAGCTCTTGACCTCTGGAAAGTTGATCTCGCCACGCGGGCAGACTAACCACTCCGTCCCTGGATCATACGCATCGGCGGACAGCTCGGGCGACTCGAAACTCCCGAGCCACCACAACCGCCCTTCATGGGTAATTTCTACCACATAGCGCCCCGAGTCTACGACCCCACACTGCGGAAGCCGGTGCTGCTTTTCACGCGGTGGCGCGGCGGCTCCCCGTGGGCATGCGACGACGGACACGAATTGGCGGCGTAACTATGTAGGAACGGTATGGTGGGGAACGGTGCATCCAGATCTGTTGGTGGCTACTTGCAGCGGGGGTTGTGGCGGCGGGAATCGGCGGCGATGTGGGGAGGCAACACGTGATCGCACGCAGTGGGAGAGAGAAGGAAGAAGACAATTCGACAGTTGGTGGGTGTGGGCGGCTGTTTTATGCGATAGGCCAACTGTTTTGTTCTGGAAATTTGTAGCACAAAATGATATATTTGGTGAACGATCTAAAAAATTGGAGCATTTTTAGGGATAGACATCTATTGGAGCTGCATGTTTTGCACTTTGTGCCTTATATGGCAGCTATATTGTTTTGGGGTATATGTTGGAGATGCTCTAAGAGTTCTGCACCAGTGTAAGACTAGTGCATAACTATTTTGCAACAACTACACTGTACTAATATTATTTTTTGTTTCTTCATGAGAGCTAAATAGAGAGTATATCCAGCTGCGACAACTAACTGGAGAACTGGAGCGGAAGGGAGCAGTATTTTCTCCTCTTTTTTATCATGTTCAATGCCAACCTAAATTTTGTGATTGGTGTTGTGACCATTCAACTAAATCCATTTAACTATCCTTGCAACGTCAGCCTCCATCATAGCCTACCGATGCCCCATCTGATCTCTATAAATAAAAGCACGAGATGTACATGCCCCTAGCACAACATTGTTTGCTGGTGACGGTGCACCATTGCTCGAGACATGAGAACACTTACAACAAAATAGGGAGGCGCTGGCTCCTGCTGAGTCATTCATGACTCGTCAGGCACCAAACTGCCTCTCGAACGCTTCCTACCTGCCGCCTCTCCCATTGGTTTGAAGGGCTAATCTTGCGTCTGGAAACACCAAACTAGCTCCATGTCCGAGCAACTCGAGCTGCTTAACTTGCTAGTTGCTACTACCGTAGGCAGTTCATATCTGTCTCTCTACAATTGGAAGCACGCCATGTTTCCGCCATAAGTTCGCTGTTACTTAAATCTCTTTCAGATTACTGCCCAAAAGAAGCTAAAACGTACTCATGGTCATTATCCTCGCAAACTAATACCATGCTGATCCACGAGGACCTAATAATGCGGGGCAGGATGAAGCAACACATGATTTAGCCTGTTTGTGCCGCACCAACACAGAAGAACCGAACCACATTGCATTGCAAGGAACAATGCCCATCGATCTCCCCTTCCCATCCATCAATGTGTAGAAATAACTGAATGTCCAATGCATATTTGCATCCACTGGCTGGTCGATCAAAGCTGACCTAGCTAGGTGGCTGAAAGCCTGCAATTCTAGCTAATTAGCTCGATTGGTGCTGAAGGCAGCAAGGCAATGTACATATGGATCAGATTAGGTAGATGCACAGTGAGCTATCGGTCACCGCCGCCCATGGATCAATGATTGGCGCCGTGATGGACCAGCAATGGCTTGGAAGCAGGGAATATGTGTGTGTGTGCTAGCTCTTAGCTTCTGCTTCACCGCGAGCTGGCTGGCATGCACGTCGTAATGGCCGTTGCTATCTTGGGACCGTCCGTCTTTCGGCAACCTACCCGATGGAAGATTTGTGCACCACCCAAGTCCACACACCATCCTACCGCGACTAGCGTACGTTCCTGTGCTGCTGTCTATAATGGGAGGGACTCGTCTACCCTTAGCTTAGGTCTCATCCTACTCTGTGCCTTCGTTATCTGCCAGTACTGCTTAGGCGATCGGTTAGAACTCGCGTGGCTCCACCAGTAGAACTCAGTAGATCGATCGCGTGGCCCTAGGAAGACGAGAATATGGAAGCAGGGACGGCCGAGCTAAGCAGATGACATCGTCTGTGAGATCATCTTTTTATAAGGAAGGCTTAAGAAGAGCTCGGTTTTTAATTAAAGAAGCCAACAACGTTGACTACATAAAACCGCAGAAACACAAACAAGCAGAGGAGCCACACTCCAAACATCCAGTACAAACACCAACCGCTTCAGGCAAGAGTTTCTTCAAAATAGAGGCTATGCGCCAGCCGATTGATATATATGGCCTTCTCTATTATTTTATTCAATAAAGATGTGACAAAGATCATACATCAAAATACCTAAAGCCGCCACAAAACCGCTACATACCTGACAATGACTAAAAGTCATGCCAAGAGGGCCTTGTGCCCTAAAAACGAGAAAAGCCCATCATCACCTAGGAACCAGGAGCATCGCATGCCATGAGACACCCTCTAAACGAAACGGTTGTGTCAGGAAGATCCTCGTGATTGGTGAATTTGTTCGTAAAATTCCACGGGGTCCAACAAAAGGCTGACCATCATATCGACCAAGAGGATTATCTTGGTGTGCCAATGTGGTTGGGAAAAAACATACACACATCGGCAAAACATGAGGGGTTCTAGGAGAATGTAAGATTTTCCTAAGTGTGGTCCACATAATCTGGCCAAGGTACACGAAAAGAAATATGCATTAGTAGAAAAAGAGTCTTTCGTTCGGAGCTGCCCAGAGCAATAGTCCCGGTAGTGTTTGGATCCGAGCACATTAGTCTCGTTTCGAACGGTTAGGACGTCCGCACAATTTTAGTCCCGGTTCAAACGGGACATTTAGTCCGGTTGGAGACACCAAACGGGACTAACGGGTTGCGGCAGGCTGCCTCTGGTGCGAAAGTCTTTAGATGGTTGGTGATACAAACCGGTTTCTGAGGGTTTTTTTTTGGCTCCACACCCCCTAGATCGCCTTTTTAGCTATGTAAAATACAAATAAAAATGATAGAAAAATCAAAATAAAAAATCATTTTAGATGTAGGTAGGTTAGGTGATCTAGTTATTATGAAAAATAAAAAACATGAATTTTGACTTATTTTGCAAAAAACAGTATTTTCTGTAAAATGGGAATATCTTTTGTATATGAAGTAAAAAAATGTTTAATATATGAAGCTATATCTACGCGAAAATTTACATCCGAATTCAAGATTAGGTTCACCCGGTTAGCCAATTTTTATATTCTCAAACTGCCAAAGGGAAATATGAAAAATTTCAGGTTTTAGGTTTTGAAAAAAAAATATTTTTATTTATTTATTCAAGATTATTATTACTTCCGTAGTTTTGTTTATTAAAGTAATTATTTAGAATTTAAAAAAAAAGTGTGGCATTGTGATCAAGAGGTTAAAATGATTGATATGATACTAATATCAATAACATGTGCGCAAAGCACTTGGAAGCGCGACAGAAGATATTGTGAAGTTAAGCGTGCTAGTGTTGGAGTAGTTTGTGGATGGGTGACCAACCGGGAAATTTGACCACGAGTAAGTAATTTAACTAGTGTAGTTAGAGACTAAGTAATTTGACTAGAGATAAGTGTAGTTAGAGACTAAACTAGTTAAATAATTCAAATACTAGAAATTCTGGAGGAAAATAGAATGGAAAAAATTAGAAAAAAAATAGAATGAAAAAAATCCTCGTGGATGCCTTTAGTCCTGGTTGGTGTTACAAATCGAGCGCTCGAGCCTAGACACGTGGAGACCCCTTTAGTCCCGATTTGCAACACAACCGGGACTAAAGAGGGAAGGGGGCTTTAATCCCGATTCCGTAGTCGCGGTTGAAAAACTGGGACTAAACACCCTTAGCAACCGGGACTGAAACCCCTTTTTTACTAGTGATGGTTGGCGTCATCCACCTCCCCACATAAGGCTCGGAGGGGTCATCCAGTCGCAGCCGTCAGCAGAGCAGACCACCACCGCACTATGGTGACATCGCTTTCCGGCAGCCAAAGTTAGAGCCGTGCACTCCGCCATGCCATGTTGGCGTCGTGAGCCACTGTCATCCTCCAAGGGGCTGCATGGTTCCTCCGCAGCCTCAAGAAAGAGTAGCCTCCTCCTCCGAAATTAATTTGAATTCGGTTCAATCACTGAAATTTATTGGAAAATTCGGTGTGGGAAATCCCTCCCATTTCGACATCATCTTATGTTGGCGTCTTCAGTAGCACGTTAACAGTATTGTTGCTGGTCATGATTTGGGGCTTGCCGCTAGAGATGCTCTTACAGCTGCACTATAGCTAAATAGGCATTCTAACAAGGACATGTTTCGCCATAAAAAGTAGGTCGTGGTCAAAGGTCTTTGCCGTCCAACCGTTCGTGTCATTTCACCCTTTTTATGCTGTGTTAGAGCATCTCCTCGGCTGAAAGGGCATTTCCCTCCTAACATGATTTTGTTTGTTTGTTGTCAACATAGAGATCTTTAACCGTGTGCTTATAGATCATAGATGATATATGTGTTAACCTTGTCATGGTGGCCGACCCCCAAAAGGTGAAACGAACAAGATGTGCATTGCACATTCGTGGTGAAGTGTGTGCAGTGCTCAAGAAAAGATCAGGGGTTGGCTGAAAATGGTGGTGGAGAAGACCCACAGCAAAAGAACCAAGTGCAGCTCTTTGATAGCGTGCAAGACACAGGTCCGTTGGGAACCCCAAGAGGAAGGTGCGATGCGTACAACAGCAAGTTTTCCCTTAGTAAGAAACCAAGGTTTATCGAACCAGTAGGAGCCAAGAAGCACGTTGAAGGTTGATGGCGGCGGAGTGTACTGCAGCGCAACACCAGGGATTCCGGCGCCAACGTGGAACCTGCACAACACAATCAAAGTACTTTGCCCCAACGTAATAGTGAGGTTGTCAATCTCACCGGCTTGTTGTAAACAAAGGATTAGATGTATAGTGTGGATGATGATGTTTGTTTGCGAAGAACAGTAAAGAACAATTGCAGTAGATTGTATTTCAGATGTAAAGAATTGGACCGGGGTCCACAGTTCACTAGTGGTGTCTCTCCCATAAGATAAACAGATGTTGGGTGAACAAATTACGGTTGGGCAATTGACAAATAAAGAAGGCATAACAATGCACATACATATATCATGATGAGTACTATGAGATTTAATCAGGGCATTACGACAAAGTATATAGACTGCTATCCAGCATGCATCTATGCCTAAAAAGTCCACCTTCAGGTTATCATCCGAACCCCCTCCAGTATTAAGTTGCAAACAACAGACAATTGCATTAAGTATGGTGCGTAATGTAATCAACACAAATATCCTTAGACAAAGCATTGATGTTTTATCCCTAGTGGCAACAACACATCCACAACCTTAGAGGTTGATGTCACTCCCCCAGATTCAATGGAGGCATGAACCCACTATCGAGCATAAATACTCCCTCTTGGAGTTACAAGTATCAACTTGACCAGAGCCTCTACTAGCAACGGAGAGCATGCAAGGACATAAACAACATATATGGTAGATTGATAATCAACTTGACATAGTATTCAATATTCATCGGATCCCAACAAACACAACATGTAGGATTACAAATAGATGATCTTGATCATGATAGGCAGCTCACAAGATCTAACATGATAGCACAATGAGGAGAAGACAACCATCTAGCTACTGCTATGGACCCATAGTCCAGGGGTGGACTACTCACACATCGATCCGGAGGCGATCATGGCGATGAAGAGACCTCCGGGAGATGATTCCCCTCTCCGGCAGGGTGCCGGAGGCGATCTCCTAAATCCCCCGAGATGGGATTGGCGGCGGCGGCGTCTCTGGAAGGTTTTCCGTATCGTGGCTCTCGGTACTGGGGTTATTATCGACGAAGGCTTCTTATAGGCGGAGAGGTAGGTTTAGGGGCGACGCGAGCGACCCACACAACAGGGCCGCGCTGCCAGGGCCCAGGCCGCGCCACCCTGGCATGTCGTCGCCTCGTCGCCCCACTTCGTTTCCCTTTCGGACTTCTGGAAGCTTCGTTTAAAAATAGGCCCCTGGGCGTTGATTTCGTCCAATTCCGAGAATATTTCCTTACTAGGATTTCTGAAACCAAAAACAGCAGAAAATAGCAACTGGCTCTTCGGCATCTCGTTAATAGGTTAGTGCCGGAAAATGCATAATAATCACATATAATGTGTATAAAACATGTGAGTATCATCATAAAAGTAGCATGGAACATAAGAAATTATAGATACGTTTGAGACGTATCAAGCATCCCCAAGCTTAGTTCCTACTCGCCCTCGAGTAGGTAAACGATAACAAAGATAATTTCTGAAGTGACATGCTATCATAATCTTGATCATACTATTGTAAAGCATATGAGATGAATGCAGCGATTCGAAGCAATGATGAAGATAATGAGTAAACAAATGAATCAAATAGCAAAGACTTTTCACGAATAATACTTTCAAGACAAGCATCAATAAGACTTGCATAAGAGTTACTCATAAAGCAATAGATTCAAAGTAAAGGCATTGGAGCAACACAAAGGAAGATATAAGTTTCAGCGGTTGCTTTCAACTTCAACATGTATATCTCATTGATAATTGTCAACACAAAGTAATATAACAAGTGCAATAGGTAAACATGTAAGAATCAATGCACACAGTTGATACAAGTGTTTGCTTCTAAGATAGAAAGAAGTAGGTAAACTGACTCAACAATAAAGTAGAAGAATGGCCCTTCGCAGAGGGAAGCATTGATTACTATATTTGTGCTAGAGCTTTTCATTTTGAAAACAAGAAACAATTTTGTCAACGGTAGTAATAAAGCATATGTGTTATGTATAAGATATCCTATAAGTTGCAAGCCTCATGCATAGTATACCAATAGTGCTCGCACCTTGTCCTAATTAGCTTGGATTAACATGGATTATCATTGCATAGCTTATGTTTCAACCAAGTGTCACAAAGGGTACCTCTATGCCGCCTGTACAAAGGTCTAAGGAGAAAGCTCGCATTGGATTTCTCGCTTTTAATTATTCTCAACTTAGACATCCATACCGGAACAACATAGACAACAGATAATGGACTCCTCTTTAATGCATAAGCATTCAACAACAGTTAATATTCTCATAAGAGATTGAGGATTAATTGTCCAAACTGAAACTTGCACCATGGATCATGGCTTTAGTTAGCGGCCCAATGTTCTTCTCTAACAGTATGCATACTCAAACCATATGATCATGAAAATCGCCCTTACTTCGGACAAGACGAACATGCATAGCAACTCACATGATATTCAACAAAGGTAAAAGTTGATGGCGTCCCCAGAAGCATGGTTACCGCTCAACAAGCAACTTATTAAGAAATAAGACACATAAGTACATATTATTCACCAAAATAGTTTTTAAGGCTATTTTCCCATGAGCTATATATTTCAAAGGCAAAGAATAGAATTTTTAAAGGTAGCACTCAAGTAATGTAATTTGGAATGGCGGAGAAATACCATGTGGTAGGTAGGTATGGTGGACACAAATGGCATGGTTATTGGCTCAAGGATTTGGATGCACGAGAAGAATTCCTCTCAATACAAGGCTAGGCTAGCAAGGTTGTTTGAAGAAAACTCAAGTATAAAACGGTGCAGCAAGACTCACATATGAACATATTGTAAGCATTATAAGACTTTACATTGTCTCCTCGTTGTTCAAACACCTTAACCAGAAAATATCTAGACTCTAGAGATCAATCATGCAAACCAAATTTTAACAACCTCTATGTAGTTCTTCATTAATGGGAGCAAAGTACATGATGCAAGAGCTTAAACATGATCTATATGAGCACAAAAATTGCCAAGTATCACATTATTCAAGACATTATACCATTTACCACATGCGGCATTTTCCGTTTCCAACCATATAACAATGAACGAAGTAGTTCAACTTTCGCAATGAACATTAAGAATAAAGTTAAGAACATATGTGTTCATACGAAACAGCGGAGCGTGTCTCTCTCCCAAACAAATAATGCTAGGATCCGATTTTATTCAAACAAAAACAAAAATAAAAACAAACAGACGCTCCAAGTAAAGCACATAAGATGTGACGGAATAAAAATATAGTTTCACTAGAGGTGACCTGATAAGTTGTCGATGAAGAAGGGATGCCTTGGGCATCCCCAAGCTTACATGGTTGAGTCTTCTTAAAATATGCAGGGATGAACCACGGGGGCATCCCCAAGCTTAGACTTTTCACTCTTCTTGATCATATTGTATCATCCTCCTCTCTTGACCCTTGAAAACTTTCTCCACACCAAACTCAAAACAAACTCATTAGAGGGCCAGTGCATAATTCATATATTCAGAGGTGACATAATAGTACTTAACACTTCTGCACATTGCACAAAGCTACTGAAAGTTAATGGAACAAAAAATCCATAAAACATAGCAAAACAGGCAATGCGAAATAAAAGGCAGAATCTGTCAAAACAGAACAGTCCGTAAAGACGAATTTTTGAGAGGCACCAGACTTGCTCAGATGAAAATTCCCAAATTGAATGAAAGTCGCGTACATATCTGAGGATCACGCACGTAAATTGGCAGATTTTTATAAATTTTCTACAGCAGGGGCGGCTGAATTTCATGACGACAAGAAATCTGTTCCTGCGCGATAATCCAAATCTAGTATTGACTTTACTATCAAAGACTTTACTTGGCACAACAATGCAATAAAATAAAGATAAGGAGAGGTTGCTACAGTAGTAACAACTTCCAAGACTCAAATATAAAATAAAGTGCAGAAGTAAAATAATGGGTTGTCTTCCATAAGCGCTTTTCTTTAACGCCTTTCAGCTAGGCGCAGAAAGTGTGTATCAAGTATTATCGAGAGATGAAGCATCAACTATGCATTTTATCTTATCTATGTAAGTTTTAGAGGCTCCTTTTTCATTATTCTTAGGCTTGCTATCCTCGTCAATAAATTTTCAGGAACAAGCCAACCATAGTTATTTTCTAAAGCGTCATGCATTCCTAGGAGCTTACAAGGTATTGATGTCTTAATCTCCACTCCATCATTAACATTATTAGTGTACCTTATTCTATCCATGTTCATCTTTTCAAGGGCACTAGCAAAGTTGGTATAAGAGCCAAGCATCTTATATTTAATAAAGACCTTTCTAGCCTCTCTTGCTACACCACCAAATTCTTTAAGAAGGGTTTCTAAGACAAAATCTTTCTTTTCCCCTTCCTCCATATCACAGAGTGTAAGAAACGTGTGTTGAATTATAGGATTGAGATTAACAAATTTAGTTTCCAACATGCGTACTAAAGAAGCAACAACAATTTCATAAGTAGGAGCAAGTTCTACCAAGTGTCTATCTTCAAAATCTTTAGATGTACTAACATGAGTGAAAAAATCTTCTATATTATCTCTTCCAATTATAGACCCTCGTCCTACCGGTATGTCTTTTAGAGTCTACTTAGGAGGAAACATGATGAAATAAACGAAAGGTAAATAAAGTAAATGCAAGTAACTAATTTTTTTTTGTGTTTTTAATATGGAGAACAAGACAGTAAAATAAAGTAAAGCTAGCAACTAATTTTTTTTGTGTTTTTGATATAAGAACAAACAAAGCAGTAAATAAAGTAAAGTAAAGCAAGACAAAAACAAAGTAAAGAGATTGGATGTGGGAGACTCCCCTTGCAGCGTGTCTTGATCTCCCCGGCAACGGCGCCAGAAAAAGAGCTTGATAGCGTGCAAGAGACACGTACGTTGGGAACCCCAAGAGGAAGGTGTGATGCGTACAGCAGCAAGTTTTCCCTCAGTAAGAAACCAAGGTTTATCGAACCAGTAGGAGCCAAGAAGCACGTTGAAGGTTGATGGCGGCGGAGTGTAGTGCGGCGCAACACCAGGGATTCCGGCGCCAACGTGGAACCGGCACAACACAATCAAAGTACTTTGCCCCAACGTAACGGTGAGGTTGTCAATCTCACCGGCTTGCTGTAAACAAAGGATTAGATGTATAGTGTGGATGATGATGTTTGTTTGCGAAGAACAAGTAAAGAACAATTGCGATAGATTGTATTTCAGATGTAAAGAATTGGACCGGGGTCCACAGTTCACTAGTGGTGTCTCTCCCATAAGATAAACGAGATGTTGGGTGAACAAATTACAGTTGGGCAATTGACAAATAAAGAAGGCATAACAATGCACATACATATATCATGATGAGTACTATGAGATTTAATCAGGGCATTACGACAAAGTACATAGACCGCTATCCAGCATGCATCTATGCCTAAAAAGTCCACCTTCAGGTTATCATCCGAATCCCCCTCCAGTATTAAGTTGCAAACAACATACAATTGCATTAAGTATGGTGCGTAATGTAATCAGCACAAATATCCTTAGACAAAGCATTGATGTTTTATCCCTAGTGACAACAGCACATCCAACCTTAGAGGTTGCTGTCACTCCCCCAGATTCAATGGAGGCATGAACCCACTATCGAGCATAAATACTCCCTCTTGGAGTTACAAGTATCAACTTGGCCAGAGTCTCTACTAGCAACGGAAAGCATGCAAGAACATAAACAACATATATGATAGATTGATAATCAACTTGACATAGTATTCAATATTCATCGGATCCCAACAAACACAACATGTAGGATTACAAATAGATGATCTTGATCATGATAGGAAGCTCACAAGATCTAACATGATAGCACAATGAGGAGAAGACAACCATCTAGCTACTGCTATGGACCCAAAGTCCAGGGGTGGACTACTCACACATCGATCTGGAGGCGATCATGGCGATGAAGAGATCTCCGGGAGATGATTCCCCTCTCCGGCAGGGTGCCGGAGGCGATCTCCTGAATCCCCCGAGATGGGATTGGCGGCGACGGCGTCTCTGGAAGGTTTTCCGTATCGTGGCTCTCGGTACTGGGGTTATTATCGACGAAGGCTTCTTATAGGCGGAGAGGTAGGTTTAGGGGCGACGCGAGGGACCCACACAACAGGGCCGCGCGGCCAGGGCCCTGGCCGCGCCGCCCTGGCGTGTCGTCGCCTCGTCGCCCCACTTCGTTTCCCTTTCGGACTTCTGGAAGCTTCGTGTAAAAATAGGCCCTCGGGCGTTGATTTCGTCCAATTCCGAGAATATTTCCTTACTAGGATTTCTGAAACCAAAAACAGCAGAAAACAACAAGTGGCTCTTAGGCATCTCGTCAATAGGTTAGTGCCGGAAAATGCATAATAATGACATATAATGTGTATAAAACATGTGAGTATCATCATAAAAGTAGCATGGAACATAAGAAATTATAGATATGTTTGAGACGTATCACTCTTCAGTCCGTAGACTCCGGACAAGTACACCGGAGACTCCGATCATCCAGGCCGGAGACACTGGACAAGTCTCCGGACTGACCAACTTCGAGAAGCCAGCCATGGTGCCTCACTCTCTATATGGGGGTCCAGATTCTCGACTGGGGACTTTTCTCAAGTTTATGGTCATTGCACTCCGGAGACTCCGGTCTCCACTGGCCAAAGACTACAGACAAGTTTCTGGAGTTTCAGAATTGTGAAGCTGGCGAAGTGTGCCTCACTCGCGGCATGTCGGTCCGAGGACTAGGCTGGAAACTACACTGGAGTTTCCGGACATACACCGGAGACTCCGGACATTAGCCTGGAGACTCCGGACCAAAATGTTATGCAATGGTCACTTATGGTGTGGGAGTATAAAAGGGACCCTTCTTCTCCAAGGAGAGGTTGCGGCTTCAACTCTCTCTCCTCCATTTTTCCAAAGCTCAAAACTCCAAGATCTCCCTCCCTAGCCTCTCAATCTTGTTGATCTCTTGGGAATCAAGGGAGGAACCCTACATATACACTTCCACCAAAGGGATTTGAGTATCCCACTTGTTTGTAGGAGATCAATGTTGTGAAACCCTAGCTTTGTGAGAAGTCGCCCTTGGAGCTTGCTTTGTGTTGTAAAAGCTCTGTGGTCGGTCATTGGGATCTTCCAATTGAGTTGTGGATGTGTGCCCCAACCTTTGTGTGAAGGTGACAGTTGCGACCTTAAGGCAACCGCTTAGTGAAGCGTGAGCTAGGCCATTGTGGTGTTGCTCACCGAAGAATAGGGTGGGGATTTTGTGGTGTTTTTTGGCATTCATGGCACCACACCCCTCCAACGTAGACGTACTTCCCTTTACAAGGAAGGAACCGCGGGAATCATACCCTCGTGTCTCCGTGTGCTCCACCATGGTTACCTCTATCCTTTTACTGCACTTTATAACTTGTATCTTGTATTGTGTATTGCTTGCTTGCATCTTGTCATCTAGGTAAATTCACATAGTTGCATATCTAGAGAATTTACATTTGTGTCAAGCCTAAACTTGAAAAATAATTAAAATTTGATAAAGCACATATTCACCCCCTCTAGGTGTCGTACGATTCTTTCACCAGCGCCCACAAATAATCGCCGACAGGGGCGCCAGCATAGCCGTATGGGGGGTGCCGGCACTCCATCCTCCATTTGGGGATGTTGTTCCCACACCGGCACCCCCATACGGCGGCCCCAAAAACTTTTCTTTTCTTTTCACAGTATTTTCAAACAACATAGAAACAACATATCAATCACATAAATTATTCATAAATATTTTGATTATTCATAAAATATTTTAATTATTCATACAATCACACAAATATATATTAAATTATTCTTACAATAATTCAAATTAATTCATGCTTTTTTGGCAACTCCTCTCCTCACCCACAAATGCGCAGCCAGATCCACCTGAAGTGGAGCATGAACACCTGCATCTCGGATTTCCTGATGCATGTGAAGGAAAGCACCAAATTCTTGGGGTACATCATCTACCTCAGCAAGAGGCCCTTGATAATCAACTGGTTGATCATCATGCACATGTTCGTCACGCTCGCTCTCAATGATCATGTTGTGCATGATCACACATGTGTTCATCACCTCCCACGTCTGAGACTCAGACCAAGTGAGAGCAGGATACCTGAAAATGGCAAAACGTTGCTGAAGCACCCCAAAAGCACGCCCAACTTCTTTGTGTGCTGCTTCCTGGCATGTTGCAAAACAAGCGTCTATCTCCGAAGCTGGAGCCGGGATTGTCTTCACAAATGTAAAATACGTCGGTTAGATACCATCAGCTGGATATTACCTCTTGTTGTATGTGTGGACGTTTATATCAAAGTTCACGGAAGGAGCTTGTCCCTCAGCTAGCCTGGAAAACACCGGAGAGCGCTGCAGCATATTGATATCATCGTTTGTTCCTGCCATGCAAAAAAGCATGCCAAATCCAGAGGTCATGGTCTGCCACCACCTCGAGAATGACACTGCACTCACCAGTATGCCCCTTGTAGAACCTTTTCCAAGAAAAATGGCAATTCTTCCGGCCCCAATGCATATTGTCAATGCTTCTGAGCATCTCAGGAAACCATCGCGCTGCATTATGTTCCAGGATCCTAGCTATATCATCTGCCATTGGTATTCTCAAATAGTCTTTACCAAACACCGCTATGACAGCTCGACAAAACCTATAGAGAGCCTGTGAACATGTCGACTCCGCCATCCGCAGGTAGTCATTAGTTGTATCTGGAGGAGCTCTGCATGCAAGACAGCGCATTACATCAGTGCACTTCTTGATTAAGGTGAAGCCCCACAAATCTGTACAATCTTGCTTGATCATGAAATAGTCGTCGTACTCCCTGACGCCAAAGACAATCTTCATGAACAGATCCTTGTTCATCCTAAACTGGCACCGAAATTCCTTCGGCGAAGTAGTTGATGACCCACAAGTATAGGGGGTGTATCGTAGTATCTTCGATAAGTAAGAATGTCGATCCCAACGAGGAGCAGAAGGTGTTGACAAGCAGTTTCGATGAAGGATTCACTGTAAATGCTCACAGACAAGTATTCAGGGGGTTTTGATGTAACAGATGAATAAAGTACGAGTAAGTAAAGTGCGAGAGTAATAATTGCAGCGAGTGGCCCAATCCTTTTTAGCACAAAGGACAAGCCGGTTTGTTTACTTATAATGACCAAACGTTCTCGAGGACACACGGGATTTTAGTCTAGTGCTTTCGCTACATACGGCTAATTAATCTTCATTGTTTTGATAAGTGTTGTGTGGGTGAACCTATGCTAATGTACCGCCCTTCCTAGGACTAATACATACTTGTGATTATACCCCTTGCAAGCATCCGCAACTACAAGAAAGTAATTAAGATAAATCTAACCACAGCCTTAAACTCGAGATCCTTCTATCCCTCCTCGCATCGATATACCAACGGGGGCTCGGGTTTCGTCACTCCGGCAACCCCGCAATTGGCAAACGAGTAGAAGATGCATTCCCCTAGGCCCATAAAGGTGAAGTGTCGTGTAGTCGACGTTCACACGACACCACTAGAAGAATAACACCACAACTTAAATATCATAACATTGAATATTACTCAACCATACTTCACTACTAACATTTAGACTTCACCCATGTCCTCAAGAACTAAACGAACTACTCACGAGACATCATATGGAACATGATCAGAGGTGATATGATGATGAATAACAATCTGAACATAAACCTTGGTTCAACGGTTTCACTCAATGGCATCAATAACAAGTAGAAATCAACACCGGGAGAGTTTCCCCTATCAAACAAACAAGATCAAACCCAAATTGTTACAGCGGTGACGAGGTGCAGCGGTGGAGATGGCGGTGATGATGATGATGATGATGATGATGATGATGGAGATGATGTCCAGCTCGATGACGGTGACGATGGCGTCGATTTCCCCCTCCGGGAGGGAATTTACCCGGCGGATCTCAGCCTGCCGGAGAGCTCTTTTCCCTCTGGTGTTCTCCGCCCCGCAGAGGCGGTTGTGACTCTTTGCGACGTACCCCTGGAGCTTAGGTTTTCGGGACGAAGGCGTACGCGAAGAAAAGGAGGCGAGAGGGGGTTGTGGGCCCCCTCCTCACAGGGCGGCGCGGCTAGGGCAGGGCCCGCGCCGGCCTATGAGGGGGGCCCATGGCGGCCCTCCTCGGCTCCCCCTTTTGGCTACCTCCGTCTTCTGGAAAAATAGGATTTTCAGTATAATTCCCGTCAATTGTTGATCTTCCGAAATATTGCATTCTGACGGTGCTTTTTCCAGCAGAATCCTGGCTCCGGTGCGCGATCCTCCAATAATCATGAAACATGCAAAATAGATGAAATAACATAAGTATCATCTCCAAATATGAAATATATCAATGAATAACAGCAAATTATGATATAAAATAGTGATGCAAATTGGACGTATCAGTAGTCAGCGTCAAGCAGCATGGCACCGGCTTGACGATATCGGTTGATGTTCCTCCTCTTGACAGGCTTTGAGCCGCGCATCGAGGCACGCCAAACAAAGGCTGACGAACACGGAGCAAGCTCGTCAGAATCAGCTGCCGTTGTTGCCGCCGGACAACCTTAGCGTTCTGCTCCTCCGTGAACGGCTGCACCATCATCTCGTTGCCGCTATCCATCGCGGCAATCTGACGAACACCTCGCGGACGGGGCGTTTGTGCGGCGGTGGCGGTGACCTCTGTTCTGGTCGAAACTGCAAACGCCGGTCGAGGGTGTAGCGGCTATGTCGATGGATGACGGTTCCTGGATAGGTGGTGGTGTCAATTGCAAGCAGGGGCGCGACGGCGACAGTTGCGATGGCGATCTAGAGGGGTGGGAGTCGCCTCGGAAGTGGGTGGGAGGAGGGGAAAGCGGTGTGTCTGGCTGCCAGATCCGCGCCCTCGACAAAAGGGTCAGCACAGGTTGCCGAAGCTTCTATTAGGCTCGAAAACTAGCCGGCGCTTTTTGTGACGCACCGTTTTGAACATATTTTGGCCGCCGTACCACAAAACGCTATGGGGCCGCTATGGGGCGCCGGAGATGCTCTTAGGGTCGAGCCTGAAAAAGTTTAGGCTAGATTGGTTTGGGTGAGTTGCACGGCACAATGCGGCCGGCCTCCATATGACATATATATATATATAGGGGATTACAGAGTTACATGATTACACGTTACAGATTATACACAACACCTAATACGTAACATATACGTATTCTATCACCCTCCCTCAATCTCAACCGGTTGAGACAAGTTGAGATTGCGCCTACAATGTACATACAATGGAAGGGAAGAGGCTTGGTGAAGATATCTGCAACTTGACCCTTGGAGGAAATAAATCGAATTTGGAGCTGTTTCCGAGCCACTGGTTCACGAACAAAATGAAAATCCACCTCAATGTGCTTCGTTCGCGCGTGGAAAACTGGGTTCAATGACAAATATGTAGCACCAATTTTGTCACACCACAACACCGGAGGTTGAGCTTGGGCACGACCAAGCTCTCGTAGCAACGATTGAACCCAGACAAGCTCCGCTGTAGCATCTGCAAGAGCTTTGTACTCAGACTCCGTACTCGATCTGGAAACCATAGACTGCTTACGAGCACTCCAAGCAATAAGATTTCCCCCATAAAAGATAGCATATCCCCCGTGGAGCGATGATCATCCATATTGCCAGCCCAGTCATCATCAGAAAAGGCAGAAAGCAATGTGGAAGGAGAAGCCCAAAACTATAGACCACAATCAATGGTATGACGCACATAGCGAAGGATCCGCTTAACAACAGACCAATGAGGAGGCTCATGAAGATACTGGCACACCTTGTTGACAACAAAGGACAGATCTGGACGTGTGATACATCCCAAACATATCTATAATTTCTTATGTTCCATGCTACTTTTACGATGATACTCACATGTTTTATACACATTATATGTCATATTTATGCATTTTCCGGCACTAACCTATTGACGAGATGCCGAAGAGCCGATTGTCTGTTTTCTGCTGTTTTTGGTTTCAGAAATCCTAGTAAGGAAATATTCTCGGAATTGGACGAAATCAACGCCCAGGGTCTTATTTTTCCACGAAGCTTCCAGAAGTCCGAAAGGGAAACTAAGTGGGGCGACGAGGCGCCAACACAACAGGGCGGCGCGCCCAGGCCTTGGCCGCGCGACCCTGGCGTGTGGGGCCCTCGTGTCGCCCCTAAACCTACCCTTCCGCCTATAAGAAGCCTTCGTCGAGAATACCCCAGTACCGAGAGCCACGATACGGAAAACCTTCCAGAGACGCCGCCGCCGCCAATCCCATCTCGGGGGATTCAGGAGATCGCCTCCGGCACCCTGCCGGAGAGGGGAATCATCTCCCGGAGGTCTCTTCATCACCATGATCGCCTCCGGATCGATGTGTGAGTAGTTCACCCCTGGACTATGGGTCCATAGCAGTAGCTAGATGGTTGTCTTCTCCTCATTGTGCTATCATGTTAGATCTTGTGAGCTGCCTATCATGATCAAGATCATCTATTTGTAATGCTACATGTTGTGTTTGTTGGGATCCGATGAATATTGAATACTATGTCAAGTTGATTATCAATCTATCATATATGTTGTTTATGTTCTTGCATGCTGTCCGTTGCTAGTAGAGGCTCTGGCCAAGTTGATACTTGTGACTCCAAGAGGGAATATTTATGCTCGATAGTGGGTTCATGCCTCCATTGAATCTGGGACGAGTGACGTAAAGTTCTAAGGTTGTGGATGTGCTTGTTGCCACTAGGGATAAAACATCGATGCTATGTCTAAGGATATTTGTGTTGATTACATTACGCACCATACTTAATGCAATTGTCTGTTGTTTGCAACTTAATACTGGAAGGGGTTCGGATGATAACCTGAAGGTGGACTTTTTAGGCATAGATGCATCCTGGATAGCGGTCTATGTACTTTGTCGTAATGCCCTAATTAAATCTCATAGTACTCATCATGATATATGTATGTGCATTGTTATGCCTTCTTTATTTGTCAATTGCCCAACTGTAATTTGTTCACCCAATATGCTATTTATCTTATGGGGGAGACACCACTAGTGAACTGTGGACCCCGGTCCATTCTCTACATCTGAAATACAATCTACTGCAAACTCTGTTCTTTACTGTTCTTCGCAAACAAACATCATCATCCACACTATACATCTAATCCTTTGTTTTCAGCAAGCCGGTGAGATTGACAACCTCACTGTTACGTTGGGGCAAAGTACTTTGATTGTGTTGTGTAGGTTCCACGTTGGCGCCGGAATCCCTGGTGTTGCGCCGCACTACACTCCGCCACCAACAATATTCACGTGTTCCTTGACTCCTACTGGTTCGATAACCTTGGTTTCTTACTGAGGGAAAACTTGCTGCTGTACGCATCACACCTTCCTCTTGGGGTTCCCAACGGACGTGTGTCTCACGCGCCATCAATCACTTTTTCTGGCGCCGTTGCCGGGGAACAATCTCATCAACACAAGTAAACTCCCACGGCAACTGCCAGCATATTTTCTGGCGCCGTTGCCGGGGAGATCAAGACACGCTGCAAGGGGAGTCTCCCACATCCAATCTCTTTACTTTGTTTTTGTCTTGCTTTGTTTTATTTTATTTACTGCTTTGTTTGTTCTCTATATCAAAAATAAAAAAAAAAATTAGTTGCTAGTTTTACTTTATTTACTGTCTTGTTCTCCATATTAAAAACACACAAAAATTAGTTACTTGCATTTACTTTATTTAGTTTGCTTTATTTACTATTACTAAAAATGAGTAATCCGGAAGTTGAAGTTCGTTCGTTTAAGCAACAAGGGGGAGAAAGTTTTAAAGATGCTTGGTATAGAATTAGTGATGCTTATCATAGGTGCATTAAGAAACACTCCACTATTATACTACTTAGGAACTTTTATGTTGGTATCTCTAGTTGGAATAGGTATGTTCTTGATACTCTTGCGGGCGGTAATTTCCTAGGCACTCCTTCTTTAGAAGCTAGTTGCAACATTGAGAGTCTAGTTGGAATACCACCTATTAATGAAGCTAAAATTGAAATCTCTCTTGAAGATGTCATGAAAAAGTTGGAAGCCATAGAGAAAAATCTTCCAAGTGTTGAGACTAAACTGGGAATATTACTTAATAACACTGATAAACTTGATAAAACTCTTAGTGGAATCAATGAGAGAATTGCTGTTTTAGAAACTTGTGCTGCTCATGATAATCGAACCCATAGGATTAGTGAACTTGAAGAAGCTATGGGAACCTTGGGTTCAACTTTCTCTTCTCTTAAGTTTAAGGAGAAAGCCTATGTGGGTAAGGAGCAAAAGTTCATGTATGCCTCTAAAGTGCCTAAGCCAAAAAACTATTATAGTTCTAAAATTGACAAAGCCCTTAGCACCACTACGGATGGGGGAGCATCTAAGATACCTATTGATGTTAATGCTTCAACTCTTGATAATACTTGATTCACACTTTATGCGCCTAGCTGAAAGGCGTTAAAGAAAAGCGCTTATGGGAGACAGCCCATTATTTTACTTCTGCACTTTTGTTTTATATTTGAGTCTTGGAAGTTGTTACTACTGTAGCAACCTCTCCTTATCTTTATTTTATTGCATTGTTGTGCCAAGTAAAGTCTTTGATAGTAAAGTCAATACTAGATTTGGATTACTGCGCAGGAACAGATTTCTTGCTGTCACGAAATTGAGCCGCCCCTGCTGTAGAAAATTTAGAAAAATCTGCCAATTTACGTGCGTGATCCTCAGATATGTACGCAACTTTCATTCAATTTGGGCATTTTCATCTGAGCAAGTCTGGTGCCTCTACAAAATTCGTCTTTACGGACTGTTCTGTTTTGACAGATTCTGCCTTTTATTTCGCATTGCCTGTTTTGCTATGTTTGATGAATTTCTTTGTTCCATTAACTTTAAGTAGCTTTGTGAAATGTCCATAAGTGTTAAGAATGATTGTGTCACCTCTGAATATATGAATTTTCAATTATGTACTAACCCTCTAATGAGCTTGTTTCGAGTTTGGTGTGGAGGAAGTTTTCAAGGGTCAAGAGAGGAGGATGATACACTATGATCAAGAAGAGTGAAAAGTCTAAGCTTGGGGATGCCCCCGTGGTTCATCCCTGCATATTTTAAGAAGACTCAAGCATCTAAGCTTGGGGATGCCCAAGGCATCCCTTCTTCATCGACAACTTATCATGTCACCTCAAGTGAAACTATATTTTTATTCCATCACATCTTATGTGCTTTACTTGGAGCGTCTGTTTGTTTTGTTTTTATTTTTGTTTTTGTTTGAATAAAATCGGATCCTAGCATTCTTTGTTTGGGAGAGAGACACGCTCCGCTGTTTCGTATGAACACATATGTTCTTAGCTTTACTTTTAATGTTCATGGCGAAGGTTGAACTACCTCGTTCATTGTTATATGGTTGGAAACAGAAAATGCTGCATGTGGTAAATGGTATAATGTCTTGAATAATTTGATACTTGGCAATTGTTGTGCTCATATAGATCATGTTTAAGCTCTTGCATCATGTACTTTGTACCTATTAATGAAGAACTACATAGAGCTTGTTAAAATTTGGTTTGCATGATTGGTCTCTAGACTCTAGATATTTTCTGGTTGAGGTGTTTGAACAACAAGGAGACGATGTAAAGTCTTATAATGCTTGGAATATGTTCATATGTGAGTTTTGCTGCACCGTTTATACTTGAGTTTGCTTCAAACAACCTTGCTAGCCTAGCCTTGTATTGAGAGGAATTCTTCTCGTGCATCCAAATCCTTGAGCCAAAAACCATGCCATTTGTGTCCACCATACCTACCGACTACATGGTATTTCTCTGTCATTCCAAAGTATATTACTTGAGTGCTACCTTTAAACATTCCATTCTTTGTTTTTGCAATATATAGCTCATGGGAAAATAGCCTTAAAAACTATTGTGGTGAAGAATATGTACTTATGTATCTTATTTCTTAATAAGTTGCTTGTTGAGCGGTAACCATGTTTCTGGGGACGCCATCAACTTTTACCTTTGTTGAATATCATGTGAGTTGCTATGCATGTTCGTCTTGTATGAAGTAAGGGCGATTTTCATGATCATATGGTTTAAGTATGCATATTGTTAGAGAAGAACATTGGGCTGCTAACTAAAGCCATGATTCATGGTGGAAGTTTCAGTTTGGACAATTAATCCTCAATCTCTTATGAGAATATTAACTGTTGTTGAATGCTTAAGCATTAAAGAGGAGTCCATTACCTGTTGTCTATGTTGTCCCGGTATGGATGTCTAAGTTGAGAATAATCAAAAGCGAGAAATCCAATACGAACTTTCTCATTAGACCTTTGTACAGGCGACATAGAGGTACCCCTTTGTGACACTTGGTTGAAACATATGCTATGCAATGATAATCCATGTTAATCCAAGCTAATTAGGACAAGGTGCGAGCACTATTGGTATACTATGCATGAGGCTTGCAACTTATAGGATATCTTATACATAACACATATTCTTTATTACTACCGTTGACAGAATTTATTGCTTTATGAGTAACTCTTATGCAAGTCTTATTGATGCTTGTCTTAAAAGTATTATTCATGAAAAGTCTTTGCTATATGATTCAGTTGTTTACTCCTTATCTTCACCATTGCTTCGAATCGCTGCATTCATCTCATATGCTTTACAATAGTATTGATCAAGATTATGATAACATGTCACTTCAGAAATTATCTTTGTTATCGTTTACCTACTTGAGGGCGAGTAGGAACTAAGCTTGGGGATGCTTGATACGTCCCAAACGTATCTATAATTTCTTATGTTCCATGCTACTTTTATGATGATACTCACATGTTTTATACACATTATATGTCATATTTATGCATTTTCCGGCAATGACCTATTGACGAGATGCCGAAGAGCCGATTCTTGTTTTCTCGCTGTTTTTGGTTTCAGAAATCCTAGTAAGGAAATATTCTCGGAATTGGACGAAATCAACGCCCAGGGTCTTATTTTTCCACGAAGCTTCCAGAAGTCCGAAAGGGAAACGAAGTGGGGCGACGAGGCGCCGACACAATAGGGCGACGCAGCCCAGGCCTTGGCCGCGCGACCCTAGCGTGTGGGGCCCTCGCGTCGCCCCTAAACCTACCCTTCCGCCTATAAGAAGCCTTCGTCGAGAATACCCCAGTACCGAGAGCCACGATACGGAAAACCTTCCAGAGACGCCGCCGCCGCCAATCCCATCTCGGGGGATTCAGGAGATCGCCTCCGGCACCCTGCCGGAGAGGGGAATCATCTCCCGGGGGATTCACCATGATCGCCTCCGGATCGATGTGTGAGTAGTTCACCCCTGGACTATGGGTCCATAGCAGTAGCTAGATGGTTGTCTTCTCCTCATTGTGCTATCATGTTAGATCTTGTGAGCTGCCTATCATGATCAAGATCATCTATTTGTAATGCTACATGTTGTGTTTGTTGGGATCCGATGAATATTGAATACTATGTCAAGTTGATTATCAATCTATCATATATGTTGTTTATGTTCTTGCATGCTGTCCGTTGCTAGTAGAGGCTCTGGCCAAGTTGATACTTGTGACTCCAAGAGGGAATATTTATGCTCGATAGTGGGTTCATGCCTCCATTGAATGCAGGACGATGTGACGAAAGTTCTAAGGTTGTGGATGTGCTTGTTGCCACTAGGGATAAAACATCGATGCTATGTCTAAGGATATTTGTGTTGATTACATTACGCACCATACTTAATGCAATTGTCCGTTGTTTGCAACTTAATACTGGAAGGGGTTCGGATGATAACTCTGAAGGTGGACTTTTTAGGCATAGATGCATGTTGGATAGCGGTCTATGTACTTTGTCGTAATGCCCTGATTAAATCTCATAGTACTCATCATGATATATGTATGTGCATTGTTATGCCTTCTTTATTTGTCAATTGCCCAACTGTAATTTGTTCACCCAACATGCTATTTATCTTATGGGGGAGACACCACTAGTGAACTGTGGACCCCGGTCCATTCTCTACATCTGAAATACAATCTACTACAAACTCTGTTCTTTACTGTTCTTCGCAAACAAACATTATCATCCACACTATACATCTAATCCTTTGTTTTCAGCAAGCCGGTGAGATTGACAACCTCACTGTTACGTTGGGGCAAAGTACTTTGATTGTGTTGTGCAGGTTCCACGTTGGCGCCGGAATCCCTGGTGTTGCGCTGCACTACACTCCGCCACCAACAACCTTCACGTGTTCCTTGACTCCTACTGGTTCGATAACCTTGGTTTCTTACTGAGGGAAAACTTGCTGATGTACGCATCACACCTTCCTCTTGGGGTTCCCAACGGACGTGTGTCTCACGCGCCATCAACGTGTCACAGTGAGGTACTGAAGTCCACCAACGATACTGCGATAGTGAGTAGCCTCCTCAGGGTAGAGAGCATCACCATCAGCACTGCCCAAGCGCTCAGAGGATGCCATAGGATTGGTAGCAGGACTGCACTTGAGCATGCTAGCTCGTGCCAAAAACTCAAGAGCGTATTTGCGTTGTCGAAGAAGAAGACATCCTGGTGACGGTGACTGCACCTCAATCCCCAGAAAATAATGTAACACACCAAGGTCCTTGACAGAGAACTCAGACCGCAATTGAGCAATCAGCCTGGGAATAGCACTAGGAGACGAGCTGAGAACAATAATATCATCAACGTAACCAGCAGATACATGGTAAGATCATGGCGCTAAAGTATAAAGAGTGAAGTATCAGCAACAGACGGCAAGAATCCCAAAGAGCCAAGGACAGAACTGAGGCGAGCATGCCAGGCGCGAGGCGCTTGCTTTAGACCATATAGTGACTTAACAAGATGACAGTAATGATCAGGTTTGTCAGGATCAACAAAACCTGGTGGCTATCGCATGTAGACCTGCTCGTCAAGAAAACCATTAAGGAATGCATTCTGAATGTCCAGCTGACGGATGTGCCATCTGTGAGAGAGAGCCAAGGACAACAATAAGTGAACTGTCGCTGGCTTAACCACAGGACTGAATGTCTCATCATAATCCAGACCATAGCGCTGCTTGAACCCTTTGGCAACTAAGCGAGCTTTATACCGCTCAATGGAACCATCTGCATGAAGCTTCACCTTGGACACCCACCGAGAGTCAATCAAATTAACACCAGAGACAGGGGGAACAAGTGTCCAAGTGTCATTGCGCTGCAGGGCTGAGAACTCTGTCTCCATAGCAGCACGCCAGTGCGGTAGACGAAGTGCTGCACGGTAATCAGAAGGTTCAAAGGTGTCTTTAGAAGCAGCACGTTCGGACAGAATAGCACTCCAGGTGACAGTCCCATCCGTGCGAACTTTTGGCTGATGAATGCCATGCCGAGCGCGCGTCTTCGGTCCTGTGGCAGCAACCGTAGATGGTGCCGCTGCTGTCGGATCAGAGGGGGCAGGTGTTGTCGGATCGGAGGGGACAGCAGGATGCGCTCCAGCCTCGATGGGCAAGGCACGGGCGTCAGGAGCATCGACCGACAGAGGGGACGGCGCACCAGACGGGGACTCCAGCGGGCCAGAGGACGTCTCCGCACGGTCGTGGCCACGTGCAGGCACTGGAGTGGAGGGAGCCGAGTCGGCTGACCGGCTCGAGTCGATGGCGGGCTGGCTCAGCACTGTGGAGGAGGACTCCACGCCATGCACAGGCACGGAGCCCGAGGAAGCGGTAGGCACGCCATGCAGGCCATGCATAGGCAGCTGAAGATCGACGTGAACAGAAGAATCCTCAGACAGAAGTTCCAGACGGGCGCCACGACCTGTACCTGCACCATGATTAGCGAGCAAAGATGGTGCATATGCAGTATCCATAAAGTGGTCAGCAGAAAAAAAAAGAGATGACTGATGGCGTGTAACTCACACGTTCGTTGGGAACCCCAAGAGGAAGGTATGATGCGCACAGCAGCAAGTTTTTCCTCAGAAAGAAACCAAGGTTTATCGAACCAGGAGGAGCCAAGAAGCACGTTGAAGGTTGATGGCGGCGGGATGTAGTGCGGCGCAACACCAGGGATTCCGGCGCCAACGTGGAACCTGCACAACACAACCAAAATACTTTGCCCCAACGAAACAGCGAGGTTGTCAATCTCACCGGCTTGCTATAAGAAAGGATTAACCGTATTGTGTGGAAGATGATTGTTTGCAGAAAACAGTAAAACAAGTATTGCGATGAGATTGTATGCGATATACGTGAATAGGACTGGGGTCCACAGTTCACTAGAGGTGTCTCTCCCATAAGATAAAAGCATGTTGGGTGAACAAATTACAATCGGGCAATTGACAAATAGAGAGGGCATAACAATGCACATACATGTCATGATAAATATAGTGAGATTTAATTGGGCATTACAACAAAGTACATAGACCGCCATCCAAGCATGCATCTATGCCTAAAAAGTCCACCTTCAGGTTATCATCCGAACCCCTTTCGGTATTAAGTTGCAAAACAACGAGACAATTGCATTAAGTATGGTGCGTAATGTAATCAATAACTACATCCTCGGACATAGCATCAATGTTTTATCCCTAGTGGCAACAGCACATCCATAACCTTAGGGGTTTCTGTCACTCCCCCAGATTCACGGAGACATGAACCCACTATCGAGCATAAATACTCCCTCTTTGAGTTAATAGAGAAAACTTGGCCAGAGCCTCTACTAATAACGGAGAGCATGCAAGATCTTAAACAACACATAGGTAATAACTTGATAATTAACATAACATAGTATTCTCTATCCATCGGATCCCGACAAACACAACATATAGCATTACGGATAGATGATCTTGATCATGTTAGGCAGCTCACAAGATCCAACAATGAAGCACAATGAGGAGAAGACAACCATCTAGCTACTGCTATGGACCCATAGTCCAGGGTGAACTACTCACTCATCACTCCGGAGGCGACCATGGCGGTGAAGAGTCCTCCGGGAGATGAATCCCCTCTCCGGCAGGGTGCCGGAGGAGATCTCCAGAATCCCCCGAGATGGGATTGGCGGCGGCGTCTCAGTAAGGTTTTCCGTATCGTGGCTCTCGGTACTAGGGTTTCGCGATGGAGGCTTTAAGTAGGCGGAAGGGCAACGCGGGGGGCCACACGAGGGGCCCACACCATAGGTCGGCGCGGCCAGGGCCTGGGCCGCGCCGCCCTAGTGTGGCGGCGCCTCGTGGCCCCACTTCGACTCCCCTTCGGTCTTCTGGAAGCTTCGTGGCAAAATAGGACCCTAGGCGTTGATTTCGTCCAATTCCGAGAATATTTTGTTACTAGGATTTCGAAACCAAAAACAGCGAAAACAAGAATCGGCTCTTCGGCATCTTGTTAATAGGTTAGTTCCAGAAAATGCACGAATATGACATAAAGTGTGCATAAAACATGTAGATATCATCAATAATGTGGCATGGAACATCAGAAATTATCGATACGTCGGAGACGTATCAGCATCCCCAAGCTTAGTTCTGCTCGTCCCGAGCAGGTAAAACGATAACAAAGATAATTTCTGAAGTGACATGGACAACAGATAATGGACTCCTCTTTAATGCTTAAACATGTGGCAACAATTATTATTCTCATATGAGATTGAGGATATATGTCCAAAACTGAAACTTCCACCATGATTCATGGATTTAGTTAGCGGCCCAATGTTCTTCTCTAACAATATGCATGCTCTAACCATTAAAGTGGTAGATCTCCCTTACTTCGTACAAGACGGACATGCATAGCAACTCACATGATATTCAACAAAGAGTAATTGATGGCGTCCCCAGAAGCATGGTTATCGCACAACAAGCAACTTAATAAGAGATAAAGTGCATAAGTACATATTCAATACCACAATAATTTTTAAGCTATTTGTCCCATGAGCTATATATTGCAAAGGTGAATGATGGAAATTTAAAGGTAGCACTCAAGCAATTTACTTTGGAATGGCGGAGAAATACCATGTAGTAGGTAGGTATGATGGACACAAATGGCATAGTGGTTGGCTCAAGGATTTGGATGCATGAGAAGTATTTCCTCTCGATACAAGGTTTAGGCTAGCAAGGTTATTTGAAACAAACACAAGGATGAACCGGTGCAGCAAAACTCACATAAAAGACATATTGTAAACATTATAAGACTCTACACCGTCTTCCTTGTTGTTCAAAACTCAATACTAGAAATTATCTAGACTTTAGAGAGACCAAATATGCAAACCAAATTAGCAAGCTCTAGGTGTTTCTTCATTAATGGGTGCAAAGTATATGATGCAAGAGCTTAAACATGAGCACAACAATTGCCAAGTATCAAATTATTCAAGACATTTTAGAATTACTACATGTAGCATTTTCCAATTCCAACCATATAACAATTTAACGAAGAAGAAACTTCGCCATGAATACTATGAGTAAAGCCTAAGGACATATTTGTCCATATGCTACAGAGGAGCGTGTCTCTCTCCCATACAGTGAATGCTAGCATCCATTTTATTCAAACAAAACAAAAATAAAAACAAACCGACGCTCCAAGCAAAGTGCATAAGATGTGATGGAATAAAAATATAGTTTCGGGGAGGAACCCGATAATGTTGTCGATGAAGAAGGGGATGCCTTGGGCATCCCCAAGCTTAGACGCTTGAGTCTTCTTAAAATATGCAGGGGTGAACCACCGGGGCATCCCCAAGCTTAGAGCTTTCACTCTCCTTGATCATATTGTATCATACTCCTCTCTTGATCCTTGAAAACTTCCTCCACACCAAACTCGAAACAACTCATTAGAGGGTTACTGGACAATAAAAATTAACATGTTTAGAGGTGACACAATCATTCTTAACACTTCTGGACATTGCATAAAGCTACTGGACATTAATGGATCAAAGAAATTCATCCAACATAGCAAAAGAGGCAATGCGAAATAAAAGGCAGAATCTGTCAAAACAGAACAGTCCGTAAAGATGGATTTTATTGAGGCACCAGACTTGCTCAAATGAATATTCCCAAATTGAATGAAAGTTGCGTACATATCTGAGGATCACTCACGTAAATTGGCATAATTTTCTGAGTTTCCTACAGAGAATTAGACCCAGATTCGTGACAGCAAAGAAATCTGTTTCTGCGCAGTAATCCAAATCTAGTATTCACTTTACTATCAAAGACTTTACTTGGCACAACAAAACAGAAAAATAAGATAAGGAGAGGTTGCTACAGTAGTAAACAACTTCCAAGACTCAAATGTAAAACAAAAATGCTGTAGTAAAAACATGGGTTGTCTCCCATAAGCGCTTTTCTTTAACGCCTTTCAGCCTAGGCGCGTAAAGTGTAAATCAAGTATTATCGAGAGATGATGAATCTTCAGCGGGGTTTGGAGTTTTCTCAACCATGCATAGTATATTGGATACATAAGTTTCAGCGACTCCCTTTTCATTAGTCTTGGGCTTGCTACTCTCATCAAACAAATTTTCAGGAACAAGCCAAGCATAGTTATTTTCTAGCGCTTCATTCATTGCTAGGAGCTTACATGGTATTGGCGCTTTAATCTCCCCACCATCATTAGCATTATCAGTGTATTTTATTCTATACATATCCATTTTTTCAAGTGTTCTTTTAAAGTCAGTATAAAAGCCAAGCCTCTTATGCTTAATAAAAACTTTTCTAGCTTCTATAGCTATATCTTCAAATTCTCGCACTAAGACTTTTAGAACAAAATCTCTCTTCTCTCCCCGCTCCATATCGAAAGTGTAAGAAACATGTGTTGTATCATGGGGTTGAGACTAATAAATTTAGCTTCCATCATGCGTACCAAACAAACAGAGGCATCTTCATAAGTAGGGACAACTTTTGCAAGTGGTATATCTTTAAGATCTTCATGCATACTAACATGGGTGAAAATTTCTTCTATATTATCTCTTCCAATTATAGACCCTTGTCCCACAGGTATATCTTTTACAGTAAAATTAAAAGGAAACATGATGAATCAAGTAAAGTAAATGCAAGTAACTAATTTTTTGTGTTTTTAATATAGAGTGCAAGACAGTAAATAAAGTAAAGCTAGCAACTAATTTTTTTGTGTTTTGATATAATGCAGCAAACAAAGTAGTAAATAAAATAAAGAAAGAAAAAAACAAAGTAAAGAGATTGGGAAGTAGAGACTCCCCTTGCAGCGTGCCCCGGCAACGGCGCCAGAAAAAGAGCTTGATGGCGTGTAACTCACACGTTCGTTGGGAACCCCAAGAGGAAGGTATGATGCGCACAGCAGCAAGTTTTCCCTCAGAAAGAAACCAAGGTTTATCGAACCAGGGAGGAGCCAAGAAGCACGTTGAAGGTTGATGGCGGCGGGATGTAGTGCGGCGCAACACCGGAGATTCCGGCGCCAACGTGGAACCTGCACAACATAACCAAAGTACTTTGCCCCAACGAAACAGATGAGGTTGTCAATCTCACCGGCTTGCCGTAACAAAGGATTAACCGTATTGTGTGGAAGATGATTGTTTGCGTGAAAACGATAGAAACAAGTATTGCAGTAGATTGTATGCGATGTAAAGAATAGGACCGGGGTCCACAGTTCACTAGAGGTGTCTCTCCCATAAGATAAAAGCATGTTGGGTGAACAAATTACAGTCGGGCAATTGACAAATAAAGAGGGCATAACAATGCACATACATGTCATGATAAATATAGTGAGATTTAATTGGGCATTACGACAAAGTACATAGACCGCCATCCAGCATGCATCTATGCCTAAAAAGTCCACCTTCAGGTTATCATCTGAACCCCTTCCAGTATTAAGTTGCAAAACAACAGTCAATTGTATTAAGTATGGTGCGTAATGTAATCAATAACTACATCCTCGGACATAGCATCAATGTTTTATCCCTAGTGGCAACAGCACATCCACAACCTTAGGGGTTTCTGTCACTCCCCCAGATTCACGGAGACATGAACCCACTATCGAGCATAAATACTCCCTCTTGGAGTTAATAGCGAAAACTTGGCCAGAGCCTCTACTAATAACGGAGAGCATGCAAGATCTTAAACAACACATAGGTAATAACTTGATAATTAACATAACATAGTATTCTCTATCCATCGGATCCCGACAAACACAACATATAGCATTACGGATAGATGATCTTGATCATGTTAGGCAGCTCACAAGATCCAACAATGAAGCACAATGAGGAGAAGACAACCATCTAGCTACTGCTATGGACCCATAGTCCAGGGGTGAACTACTCACTCATCACTCCGGAGGCGACCATGGCGGTGAAGAGTCCTCCGGGAGATGAATCCCCTCTCCGGCAGGGTGCCGGAGGAGATCTCCAGAATCCCCCGAGATGGGATTGGCGGTGGCGGCGTCTCAGTAAGGTTTTCCGTATCGTGGCTCTCGCATGCGGGGGTTTCGCGACGGAGGCTTTAAGTAGGCGGAAGGGCAACGCGGGGGGCCACACGAGGGGCCCACACCATAGGTCGGCGCGGCCAGGGCCTGGGCCGCGCCGCCCTAGTGTGGCGGCGCCTCGTGGCCCCACTTTGACTCCCCTTCGGTCTTCTGGAAGCTTCGTGGCAAAATAGGTCCCTCGGCGTTGATTTCGTCCAATTCCGAGAATATTTCGTTACTAGGATTTCTGAAACCAAAAACAGCAGAAAACATCAACTGGCTCTTCGGCATCTTGTTAATAGGTTAGTTCCAGAAAATGCACGAATATGACATAAAATGTGCATAAAACATGTAGATATCATCAATAATGTGGCATGGAACATAAGAAATTATCGATACGTCGGAGACGTATCAATGACTCCGTAACTGGTGGTGGTGTATGAGACACAAGCATGTTGGAGAAGGGAAAAAAAGTCTCGTCGAAGATGACATCCCTAGAGATATAGACTCGATTAGATGGGACATTGAGACATTTGTAGCCCTTATGGAGTGTACTGTAGCCTAGGAACACACATTTTTTAGAGCGGAAATCAAGTTTGTGATTATTGTATGGGCGAAGATGAGGCCAACATGCGCAACCAAACACCTTAAAAAAGGTATAATCAGGGGTTTCCCGCAAGAGGCGCTCAAGGGGAGTCTTCATATCGATTGTGCGACTAGGAAGTCGATTGATAAGAAAACAAGCAGTGGAGAAAGAATAATTCCAATAACACAAAGGTAAAGATGCATGAGCAAGCAAGGTGAGACCAGTTTCTACAATATGACAATGTTTTCGTTCAGCAGTGCCATTTTGTTGGTGTGTGTGTGGACATGATACACGATGTGAGATGCCTAGATTATGAAAGAAGGGATGGTGTTTTTCATACTCCCCACCCCAATCTGTTTGGACATGTTTGATCTTACAATTAAGGAGACGTTCAACATGCTTTTGAAATTGAAGAAACACATCATAGACATCAGATTTTTATTTAAGCAAATAGAGCCAAGTAAAACGACTGTAAGCATCAACAAAACTCACATAAAAACGATGTCCACTGACAGAAGTTTGGGCAGGGCCCCACACATCGGAATAAATAATCTCTAAAGGAGACTTTTTTACACGAGTAGACAAGGAGAAGGGCAGTTGATGACTCTTCCCTTGTTGACAGGCATCACAAACTGGTCTAATTTTATTGGACTCATGACTAGAAGGTAAATCATGACTATGAAGAACATGCTGAACTATCTTGACACTGCTGAGAGCTTGCTTCATAATTGGCGCTTTAATCTCATAGAGACCACCATGGCAACGGCCTCTAAGAACTGGCTCCCTCGTGTGCTGATCCTTGACAAAGAGATCATAAGGGTGAAGTTCAATAAAAACATTGTTATCGCGAGAGAGTTTAATCATAGACAAAAGATTGCTAGTGGAATCAGGAACATGCAGATTTCGATTGAGATGTAAAGGTTTAGAGGACGGAGTAGGCAAAAGTGCATGACCAACATTATGTATACGCATACCTTCGCCGTTTGCTACATGAACAAAATCGGTGTGGTAGTAGGGTTCCTTGGTGGTGAGGCGGTCAAGCTCATGTGTGACATGATGAGTAGCTCCAGAGTCCGCGTACCAAGCTGGATCGACGGACTGCTGCCCGCCGTAGCCACCACCTTGAGTAGTCATTGCCATAGCAAATTGGCGGTCAGTGTTGGAGCCGTTGTTGCCAATCCCGAGAAAGTTCCGATTGAAGCGCTTGAAGCACTTGGAGGCGGTGTGAAAAGCCACACCACAAAGCTGGCACACAACGCGAGGGGCATTCTTCTTGTTGTTGCCAGACCCGGACGGAGCAGAGGTCGGGGCCATCTTCGTCTCCGGTGTTGGAGATGGACGGAAGTCAGGGCGGTAGGTTGGGCGGAAGCCACCGCCACCACCACCGCGGGCAGCGTCGAACGCCGAGATTTTTGGGTCGCCACCAACACCGTAGGCACTTCCATGGGCGGCAACTTGCGCAGAGGGGTAATACATGGCTGCTCCAGTCTCAGCATGACGAGCTGCAATCCGAGTTTCCATAGCCATCAGCTGAGAGAACAGATCCCGTATAGGGATACAGGTGGTGCAGGAGTTCACGACTTGGTACAGCGCGTCGTAGTCCTTGTCCAGGTCGACGAGAAGATAGGAGACGAACTCCTCATCTCGAAGTGGTTGTACGATGCTAGTGAGGGAATCCGCCAGGGCTTTCATCTGGTGGAAATAGACATTGACGGAGAGGTTGTTCTTCTTGAGATCAGACATCTGCTGCCGGATGCCGGACGACCGCGCAATGGAGACGGAGGCAAAAGCACCGCTGAGCGTCTCCCATGCCTCGCGCGCGGTGGCGGCGAAGAGAATCATCCCGGCGACCCCTTCAGTCATAGAGGACACGAACGTTGGGAGGATGGATTGATCTTGCTGAACCCAGAACGAGTACGCCGGGTTAGGCTGCTGCACCGTGGCCTCGCCATTGGGCACGGCGATCTCAGCAGCGGGGCATGGCTTCGTCCCATCGACGTACCCCATGAGAAGATGGCTCCGCAGCAGAGGAGCGACTTGAGCTCTCCAGAACAGATAGTTTTCTCCGGTGAGCTTGATGGTGATTGCCGACGCTAGAGAGACGATGGGGGCAGCCGGCGCGGACACGAAGGATCCAGACGACGAACTGTTTAGGGCAGGCAAGGTGGAGACCGTGAGTGCGGCCGTGGTGGCCACTGATGCTGCAGGCGACGAGCCCATGATGCGATCTGAGATGGCGGCAGCGGAGGAGGGCGGAACAGAGAATTAGGTCAGGAGCAAAGCTCTGATACCATGAAAAAGTTTAGGCTAGATTGGTTTGGGTGAGTTGCACGGCACTATGCGACCGGCCTCCATATGACATATATATAGAGGATTACAGAGTTACATGATTACACGTTGCAGATTATACACAACACCTAATACGTAACATATACGTATTCTATCAGAGCCATCCAGCTATTCGATCTCTTCTCTTTGCGCTTTGGCGATCTTGATCCTTTAGAGTAACAAACTATATTAAGTATGAGTGTATGACCAATTTTGAGCTTATGGCGATCTTGAGCTTTTGGAGTAGTACATGCAGACAACGTACTATCATGCATGGGTATGGCGGACAGCCTCTCATGGACAAGCATTATGCATGGGCGGAGCTTCACACGGCCGACTAGAGGGACAAGGTCCGAACTCTCTACGTTCCTTTTAATTAACTCTGGCTTAGTATAAAGTTATACAAAATCGAAGTCAAATACGAAGTAAAAGAAAACGGAAGAGAGGAAGTAATAGGTAGGTACTCCAAAGGTTGGAGGTAGCGGCGAAAAATTATGGGCACCGTCGCCGAACTCCATGCGGCCGCGGCCGGCCGGCACGTGCGCCGGCCGTGGAGACGAGAGACAGGGGAAGCCACCGGAGATAGCGGCTGTCGCGCGCCGGGGGCGGCACGCGCGTACGTACACACGCTGTCCCATGTACGTGGACGTCGTGGGGCTCGACCTAGACCCATCAGATCGCGATCGATCAAGCGCATGCAGATTGGGCGTGTATTATGGTGCGAGCCATCGACATTCCTGGGCTCCATCTGCCGGTTGGTGCACCTCGAGCAGGCCCGCCGGCCCACAGCGACCGACCTCCCACTCATCGCATGCACGGATCAGTGAGACGTGCACGGAGCGACACAAAGTGCATGGTCGGATATGAGGCCACGTCGACCTCGCGACCACGCCTACTCAATCTGTCGGCCGTCCCTACGTACAAAACGCAACATCAGCTTTCCTCTGCCTGACTAATGCTGTTTTCTCGTCTCGACGGCCGGCCGGCTGTAGCAAGCCAACCTCATTTCACACGTCTAGGGCGTGTTTGGCAACTTGTGTGGATGTTTCTGTTTTCTGGAACCCTGAAACAAGTGTCAGGCAATTTTAGGCACTTTGTTTGGTGGTCTGGCTTGCGTCATTGGATATACTTTGCTTGCTTACTCGCATACTTTAGAGTTTAGACTTAGATCTTATATATTCACGGAGTGACCTTATCTCTCATCTACCATCACCAGGTTGACGTGCACGAAGCTGGGCGGCCTAGCACGACGGCGCAAGGAAATATACCATGTCGCAGCCGACGATGAGAGTGGTTACCACCAAGGATTACTTCCTCACCTACCATCACCACATCGTATCTTATGAAGCCGGACACAAAGCCTACCACGATGGCGTGTAAAATTTCCACCATGCAATCGGCAATGGCTAGCAAACAAGATGATCAAGAGAGCAAGTTAGACGTTGAGCAGCGTTACCCCAAATGAACTCCCAAATATGCACAAGTAAGAGTATACTAGTGAGTTTTTATATATATCCGTCTATGTCAAGCCAAATGAGGAACTTACAAAATGGAAGTTGTACATGTAGGAAGGTGAGGTAAAGCTACATCTCAAAAGAAATTTCAAACGATCGATCATGCGCGAAAATTTTGATGAAATTTGCTCCAAAACTCTAAATATGAATACAAAATTTACAATTTACGACTAACAAAAGTAAAATTGTATTGTTGAAATGAACTAGAATCATCGACGCACGTTTTTATGTACATCTTATGTTGAACAATAACATGGTTGTTGATTAGAAGTGGATGGGTGAAGGAGATGAAGGGAGAATGAGATGAACCAAAGCACGGGCAAACCTTCCATCGCCTCATCGCACTAGAGCTAAAAACAAGGCAGGCTCCAGGAAGCACGGCAGATTCGGGGTTCCTCCGAGGCCTGCCCCAGTAGTGATTTGCGATCCATGTTGGACACACCGCAAAGATCAACCGCACAACCGATCGGGTTGAATTATGTTCCACACAGCCTAGACCAAGGTGATGCGGGTTACCAAACACACCTCTATACCATCATAAAAAGTTGTGATCCACGAGGAGCACACATCTCGCGTGCATGACCACCACTTCAGGGCTGTCACGCACACGCAATATCGATCTCATGCACACCATTCCTAGCTCAACATCCGATCTGCGGCGTCTTGTTACTGTCCCCTGAAGCTGAAAGCCATTGGCATCTTGCTGTCGTCCGGTGCAGCTCCAGGAAAGAAAGGCTTTCGCGTCTCGCTGTCGCGGCAGGTATGTTTTTACGTCCATATATATGTACCGACTCCATTATGCTTATTGACGGGGCCTACGCACGCAAGAAATAGCGCGTACGCATCGCATGTGTGTAGATGTCGATCGCCATTTGGAGATCTTTTACTATAGTAGAATATTGTAGGCTTGGCAACCAAGCTCTGCGAAAAGCTGTTTGTGTTTTAGACTGAATCCAATTGCTTAATCATGCTCCTTTGGACCCGTTTAGTTAATTGGATGGATGGTCCGTGACGGCGCCGCTAATGGCAGGCGCAGCTGCAGGTCATGCTGATTAACATGTACAGTACTATGAGTCTATGACTTCGTACTTCTGTTGGCGTTTCTCACGACCTAACTAATTCAACTTTGTGACAAATTAAACTATTAATGAATTGTAAGTTCTCTAAGGCTACTACTTCTTTTCAGCTTCTCAGGCAGTTTCTGGGAGAAGTTTCTCCTCGCCAGCTTCTCCCAAAAGCCTAGACCCTGTTTTTCTTCTAGCTTATAGTCCAGTTTAGGCTAAATAAAATTATGAGCAAGAACAAATTCGAAGTTGGAGTTATCGAACTAAGTAACTGATGTTATCGAATTTCAGTTGCAACTTGCAACCAACAATGCAACTCATGAATATTATGAATCACGAAGCAATTTAACGGTGCAGAAATTTTCTCACATGCAATTCCAACCCGTGTTGCAGCTCATGATTAGCACGAATCACGAAGCAATCTAATGATCCAGACATTTTTTTCTCGGATACAACTGCATATGTACCTACAAAAAAAATCTGGTTGCAATGAATGTTGCAACTCATGCTTGCACACGAATGACAATACAATCATATAGCTTAGGAGTCGACTGAGAATTAGCGAAACCGAAATGTTTCCTCATGCAACGGTTGGCCAACAAATCATTTAGACTTCGCAGCCGACGTTGATGGAAGAGGCATGTGACGATCGACGTCGACACGTCGTAATAGCTGAAAATGTTAGATTTTCTTCCAAAACCTTATAGGAAATGCTTAGAAAACAAAATATCACAGAAACTTTACAAGTATTCTCTGGAAGATATACGACAAAAAGAAGTGCTGATAGACAGCTGAGCTTGTGATGTTATGTCTACCTTGCTAGCTAGCGAGGTGTATCAAGCGTGTACACACATCGGTTCCTTCAGCGCGTTGCCTTCGATCGATGGATCGATCTTGCTGCCGGTGCATGCGCGGGGTCGTTAGGCCTTTACGTCGTCGTCGAGTCTAAACTCCAACCCAAAAGGCGTAGCACGTCGCGTTTTTGACCAGGTAGTTCGTTATGCTTGCCTCATGGGAGGAAATTGATCGACCAAAAGCGGCTCCGCCTTTCGCTTTTGCAGAGATCCTGCCGGCCGGCCGGCCGGCGCAAAAAGCGAGCGCGAAATCGCGTCGAAGGCACCACCAGTTTGCAACTTGGTTTGCATCTCTGGCTGCCGTCACGGGACAGCAGAATTAAGCGAATTGACCCCCTCCCAGATGCATGACAAAGTTAGGTCTGTCATGCGCTTGACTATGGGAATTGAGTTCCATCACATGAATGAATGTTAATAGCTAATATATGGCCGAAAGTGCACATCATTTCTTTACTGTCCTTTTCTCATATGAGAGTGACAGATTAAAAATTGATGGTTACTTCACGAAAGAGCGAAACTCTGATTTAACGGCATCGTCTACGGATGTTGTCACCTTGCTAAGGGCGTCAAGCAGCAGTTCTCGTCTACCCTCCGAAAATGCTTCGGTGGACACCTTAGGCCCAGGCCTCCTCGGATCGAACGATGACAACGCTTAACGGAGAAGCTTCATGCGGCTAGCTGCGTGTGGGCGTTTGTGATATTTTTCTCTTTGTTAATTAGCTAGGAAATTTTTAAATCCCTTCTTGATTAATAAAAAGATAAATATTTCCTCTATTTAAAATTAATGAACTCAATTTTATCTACATACATATGTATCTAGACGCGTTGTAGTGCGTAGATACATGTGTATCTAGATCAGGGTTTTTTTTCTCGGCCGGAATTCGGAGATTTCGGCGAAAACCGGTTCTACCGGTTACCACCGAGAAAAAGAAATACCGAACGAAATTCTCCGGTATTCAAATAATTTTGTCAAATTTAAATTTTTTATATAAATTTTGATCAAATTAGTAAGTTGGTTTGACAAATCTCGGCCGGTATTTGGACGGTATTTCCGAAATTTCCGAAATACAGGAATACCGGTATCCAACGATATTTTTTGCCTACCGAGAAAAAAAACTTTGATCTAGATAAAGCTATGTCAATTTATTGGAACGAAGATCTAGACGATGTTTCTCGAGCGCTTGTTTCAAGTGCTTGTCGGTTTTCTTGTGTATATTGGTTGTTTTATTATCTATTGTTTTGAATGGTTGCAATTGTCCTGCATCATTCAACTACGAGCAAAGTGCTCAATATTCTGATTTATCAGGCTTCTTCGGTGTGCAAGACTAGTTTCTAAAACATGCATGTGAATAGGGGGAAACCACAAAATTAGAACGTTATGTGATCCTAAGTCATATATAGGAAATTTGTAGGATTACATCCTATAAATGAAATTTGTATGATTATATTCTATAAAAAAATCTATAGGAAATTTGTAAGATTAAATCCTATTAAAAAATTGTAGCATTTATATAGGAAATTTGTAGGATTTATATATAAATACAGACCCTAATAACATAATCTAGTACTACTAGGGTCTGTTTGATTTAAAGCATTTATATAGGAAATTTCTAGGATTAAATCCTATAAAAAGATTCTATAATGGTTGTTTGATTTGTAGCATTAATTTTCATAGGAAATTTCCCATGAAATCATTTGCACTTGATTTCGTAGAAAATCCAATATCCTATCATACCTATTTTTTTTAGAATTCTTGATTTTCTATGATGGAATCAATCAAACTTTGGTTCATATAAATTCATGTAAAATTGAAGTGTGTGTGACACTGCAATGCTGCATTTTTTCCTGCCTGACAAATCAAACAGGCTCTTATTCCCCATCTTGACCACCTTATCAGTAGTTGGTTAATTTCCTGGGTCATATCGTGGATCTCGCGTACATAGGTTTCGTAGTGTACTTAGTGTGGGGAAGGTCGCACATATCAGCACATAAGAGCGTGTTTGGTTGCTTGCAGCAATTTTGGGAAACAGGAGAATTTGGCTCTGGCCAAGTTGCGCGGAAAAATGGAAGTTAGAATTTAGGTTTCGACCCTAGTTTTGTCGTCAATAAACTATTTCACCACAGATAAGGGCTTGTTTGGTTGCTTGCGGCAATTTTGGGAATTGGAGAACTTGCTCTAGCCAAACTGCGCCGGAAAATGGAAGCTCTAATTTATGTTCCGCTCCTAATTTGGCTGTGAAATTTTTTTCTCTCTATCATAGAAGAATTCTTTTAAGGGCCTGAAATTTGTGTTTCAGCTAATTGCCAGCCGTATGGTTACATGCGGTTTTTCCTGGTATGGTTACCTCGTAGGTTATGTGTCAGCATAGAGAAGACTGCAGAGAATGCGTTTCGGACAATTGCAATTCAAAAACGTCCAATAGAAAAACAATCAGTATGATTAATATTGTTGTAGCACTGAAATACAATCACGACGTTAGTGTTGGACCACGAGTTCACAAGAAGTGGAAAAGAAATTCATCAACCAAAAGTTTAATACATTGCTCCACCTCACAAAATATCAAAATTTGGCATCAATTTTTATAAAGCCTGGCTAATCCCATAACATGCATCAACATCATCACCACGAGCACCACCAGCACAACTTGTGAGCCAGCTCCTCAGAGGAGTCTGCTTTCTCGGGAACGTCGCAAACCAGCGCATCCTTCACTCACGGTTATCGCAAGATATCTGGTGGTTTCTGAGAGCATGGTGTGACGTTGTTGGAGATATTGGAGCGTTGGGAATACGACTATCGAAGATGATCTTCATATGAGCGTAGTTTTTAATTAATGAGCCAATTGATGAAATCAGTGTCCTTTGGGTTATCCAAAGTCAGAATATAATTAGTTAGTTCTTGGTGATATGTTACTCAGAGTCAGAACAAATCTAAAGTATTAGAGTTAGGCTTCAATGTTACTCACAACGCTCTAACCATCAGATGAGAGATACGACATCTTGGTAAAGTGTAGGAAGAATACTTGCCACGGCGGATCTCCACCGATCAGAGTACATGGTGATGCATGTAAAATACATACATGAACTTTGTAGTTTATACATATTCCCACATATTTAATGTTATATCGACGTTTTATATTGATTTTGGGGATTTACCAATGACCCCTTATTTTGGTTATAACTTTGCAAAACCAGAATTCCTTGTTTTATGTATTTTAACTTTTATGGACCTAAACGAAGTTAAATTGACATGGGATTTTTTGAGGATTATTATTTCACAAAGACGATGACTTGGAGAAATGGAACCTCATGAGCGGGGCCCGGAGGCCTGAAATAGACCAGGTGGCGTGGCCTAGGAGGGGGCCCGGTCCACTCATGCTCTTTCCCTCCTGGACAATCTTCAGTCATGCATCCAAAGCCCTACCTCGATGTCTTGACCTAAAAACGCATATATAAAGCCCCCCTACGGATCTCGGAGAGGAGGCGGAGCGTAACACAAAAACAACGAAAAGAGTCGGACCCAACAAAGATTGGAGGCGGAAAAGCCGTCTAGTGGTTTCTCTACCCTCTCCAACATCTACACCAAAATCACCATGATGAAGAGGATTAGTACACCTCAAGAGTACGGGTTTGTGGAAGTAGTTTGATCTCTCTCTCTCTCTCTCTTGTTCTATCAATGATCTAGTGCCAATGAGCTGCCTAACATGATTATGGTCTATCTCTCTTGTGGTGGATCTTTGTTCTATGAGTTCATATTTGACATATGAATTCTGTTATGTGTGTGATGTATGAATAGATGCGTATTATGTACCACGTTCTTAAGTGCTTGTTTCGATCCAAATTTTATGAGAGAGCATGTGTGGTGGAACGTGTGTATTAGTTGGAGTAACATGGTGGTGGTGATTAAATAGTGACACAAAATTCAAGATATACTATGGTTTTTACCTTTGTTTTTCCACCCCACTAGGAATAAAGTGAGTTCATGTATTATATTTCACCTAGTGATATCTAGGTGATCTTGTTTGTTCAAGGTAGAATATTTGTTTCAAAAATCATGTCAAAGTACCTAGGCTATATATACTATGTTAATTCTTAATTCTAGATTTCTTGGAGTTTTTCCTTTCTGGAGGAGTATATATAAGAGAGATGTGTTGCATCTCGGACTTGATGCCCATATAAATACTTATCATTCACACAATGAAGTTTCATCCATATTATATTTCTTATGAATTGTTTATTTTCACAAAACATTTATGAGAGAGTAGACAAATGAAACCATAAACTCCGGTCCACTTTTTATTATAAGAAACAACTTTTGAGCACTTTTATCACCTTTTATATTTTCTGTAATAATTAAATCCGGAAGTACAAAAACACTTCTACTATTAGCAAACACAAACGAAAACCCAAAAAAGAACTTATCTTTTTTTTACTTTTCATGTCTACTGATAGATTGTTTCACTTCATATATTTGCAAGTTTCTTTCGGTTTTACTAATATGAAACCTTGTGCTTGACAACCACACGGTGGAGCTGGGGACACAAGAAAAATATTTTGTTTTGTAGGTTGCTTGAAGGGGAGAAGCAAAATACATCTCTTCGCCAATTCCCTAAGAGTTCGATATAAAACCCTCAAGCCACCCTTGTGGGGAGGCTTGCTACAACACTCTGCACTTGGAGTCCCAACGAGTTGGTACACACGGAGTTGTTTCCATCAAGAACATTTTTCTGGCGCCGTTGCCGGATATAATTGGAAGAGCATCTCAAAGTGGTTGCAGTGTGGTTAAATTCCCACGGCAAATGGTAGAAAATTTTCTGGCGCCTTTTCCTGGGAGTTGGAAGCATATGATAATGGTTGCAGTCTGGTTAAATTCCCACGCCAACTGCTAGAACATTTCTGGCGTTGTTGCTTGGGAATTCCAAGAACTACATCATCATCAAGCTAGGAGCACATCTTCAACTCCACTACACTGCAAGAGCATTTTCTGGCAACTTCTAGAACATATCTTCATCAACAATGTGCAAACACCTAAGTTTTGGGGAAGCTGCACCATTCTGAGCTTTTCTGCTCCTTTAGATTACAAAGCAATTTACTTTTTTTCTCTTTATTTAGATTTTCCTCCGGTTTTATTTATCCCCTTGCTTCTTTACTTCTAAGTATTGTTTTTTACTTTTTCTCTATTCACAAAAATCCATAAAACTTAGTGTGACTTTGCTTCTTGCAAACATGGGAGAAAGAACCACAAAACTATGTGACTACACCAACACTCCTAATAATAAATTTATTGTTAGGCCAATTAAGACTGATAGTTTTAAAGTTAGTCATCTGCTACTTAATCTTATCGCTGAAGAACAATTTGGGGCAAGTGCTAGTGAGGATGCATCAATGCATCTACAAGACCTTTGTGAAATGCAAAAATTCAAGAATGTGGAAAATGATATTGTTAAACATAAACTATTCTCATCCTCACTTAGATGAGAAGCTAAAGAATGGTTATTATCACTACCTACTGCTAGTATAAACTCCAGGATCATCTTAAAGAAGCCTTCGTAAAGACTACTATCCCCTATTAAAATCCTTTAAAATAGGAATAACATCCTATCTTTTAAACAAAATGCTAATGAACATATAGCAACAACTTGGGAAAGGATTAAAATGATGCTTATAACTTGTCCATCATATGAAGTAAATGAATGGATTAGTTTACACTCTTTCTATTATGGGTTAAACTATATGTCCGGGAGCATGTTAGATTCAGCTACACGGGCGCCTTCATGAGTAAAACTATTTCGGGAGCAAAAGCTATCTTCTAGGAGGGTTAACTCTGTTGTGGTAGTAGATTTCTTGGCTGATAAAGTTTATACCATACTTGCAAACATTTCTAAACAAAATATTTATAATGTTCCTTTACAAGATTTTGTAGGAAATGATGCTGAAAATATAGATGTCAACTACATAAAAAACTTTGATAATAATGGGTACGGGGAGAACACTGTAATAACTCTTACGGTAGGTCACTTTATGTTGATAATAAGTACACTAGTGGTGATAATGTTTCCAATGATTTATAAAACACCATTAGATCTTTTATATCAACATAAAAAGAGCTCAATAAGGCATTTATAGCTAATTTTGAGAAACAATATGCTTTAAATGGGAAAGTAGACCATTTAACAAAATAAGTGATATCCTTTAGAAATCCTATTAAAACCCAAAGGCATCATGAAGAAACTATTAAATATGTACAAGACATAATAGATAGATCTTGGGAAACCCTTAATATGATGGAGAAATCAGAAAAAGAATCACTTATGTTAATGAATGAAAAACAAGTAGAGGAAGTTAAAATTATTAATGGCGTAAATAAACTTCAATTATATATTGATAAATGTAGCGTGGATGAACTCATTAATATGTTACAAAAAAATCTAATGATTCTTCTATTAATGTGCATCAAGCAGGATTTGGTTCATACATAGCAAGTTATCTTATAAAAGAAAATATAGCTAGATATAATAATGAAGCGATGATACCACACCTAATATTGTGGATGCTTAGCTCCCAAGATATGAATCATTATTAGCGAAGAAACTCATCATGCTATATTAGATCTAGGATCTAGTGTTTCAATTTGTCAAAAGATTTATACAAATTGCTAGAACTCAAAAAATTGAAAAATGCTCAATAGATCTTTTATTTGTTGATGATTCAAAAAAGCATTATTTAGGTAAAGTAAATAATGTTATGGTTGAGTTACATATGAATTTTGTTCCTATTGATTTGTTATCATGAACATGGGGAGTAAGACATCTAGTCCTATAATATTTGGGAAGACCTTTTTTGAGAATCACATGAGGTGTTATTGATCCAAATGAAAGGAATGAAGTTTTTGCTTCCTCATAAGAGGTACATGGAACACTTCCCAATGAACGAGATGTCACCAAGACAGAAGCTGCCACATGATGTCTACCTATCTTAAACCAAGTAAGGAAGCATAGCTATATGGCTATAAACAAATTGCTCTACGGGAGGTAACCCGGTTGTTTATATTTTTATTTTCTTCACTAGAGAAGTGAATTATTGTTTTAGTTTATTTTATGTAGTTTTTAACAAAGTATCAAGTTTTACCTATTTGGATGTCTAAGAGTTGATGAAACATATGGAGATGCAGTTTTTTTGTAGAACACTGTTCACAAAAAAAAAAATTGATTTTTTTTGTAACTCAGGTTGCGCTCATATTAATACTTTAGTTTCAACTTTTCATCCTCTATATGCAAAAAATTGTCCAAAATTTATGGCATGCATAAGTGGTAGAAAAAAATATGTTATGCAACTGCTATTTTTCTAGACAGATTATGTCTCCTTTTATTTTATGCTTGCCTTTAAGTTCCAATTTAATTATTTTTTAGTTTGCTGAGATTTTAGGAATGTAGAAAAAGAAATGTACCTACTTGAAAACTCAAATAAAATTATGTTTAAGGATTTCATGGCAGTTTGCATTATATCTTTGTACCACTAATATCACCCCGTAGAAAAGATATGGGAGAAAGTTTTATGTTGAATTTTTTTGACCGGAATGGAGGAACACCACACCATGAGCTATCGAAGAATGGTGAGTACCATAAACTTGGGGATGCCCAAGGCACCCCACTGAACCTATTAAACTCTCGGTTTGCAAACCTCTAAACTTTTTTAGCAACATAAGATGATCATATAAACTTGGAGTGTCTCTATATAGTTTTATGTTTGTTTTTTGTATTTATATATATTTCTAATAATGATACCACCACTTGAAGTTATTTTAAAATAGTATATAAGAACTACAAGAATAAAAGAATAATTAGATTGGATTCTACCAAAGAAAAAGAGGAAGGGAAAAAAAAATTGAAGTACAAGTTATGCATAGTGTTATTTGTTTCATATGCTTTAAAGAATGATGATTTGCATGTTCCATATTTAGTGCTATATTTTATTCAAATGCATAGATGGTTAAATTTATGTTACTTTGTTTAATAAGAAATACTTAGAATTACGGACGCTTTTGCGTGTTACAGGTGGTCAATTTCTCCCTATTGTTAAGCCCCCAAAAATAGGTAAATATGCAAAGAGTTGTGCATCCAAATACCATTAACCAAGTTATTCCAGTAATATCCACCATCTTTACATATACAGAAAATGCTATTTCAAGTGTAATGTATGTGCTAGGCCATTGAAAATTTTAAAATTATCCCATTTATGTGATTTAAAGCTCATGTGAAGTAAGATGTGTGGACAAAACCCATTGTGATTTTACTTATGTAAGTTATGTTTTTGAAAAATTATGAGTTGATTGTTAGTAGAACCATGTTGTCACGGGGAACACTTTCAATATTGCAATATAGTTGTTGATGTCATGTATTCTTTTGGTTGTGGATACCTATTGGTGTGGAAATAAAGGATGTAATCAATTTCTTTCGAGTATGCATATGTGCTAGATATGGTGGCCTCCGTGAGGTGCCATGCCGCCTTCAAGTCCGCTGCGGCTTGATGAATGGCAGCCCAAGCATCCTCGACGGGCGAATGCACCGTGATCCCTGCTAGCTTCTCATGCACCACTGCCAATGCCAAACATGCCACATCCAGCGTGTTCTAGGCCTTGACCAACACACAGTAAGGTGACGCTACGACTTCATCCCTCTTCGCTCGCATACTCAGCCTCGGCTTCCTCTGCCTCGAACGCCTCCCGGGTGTGTACGGCGGTTTCCTCTGCCTCGAACGCCTCCCGGGTGTCGATAGTAGTCCCGTTGGGGTCGTCAGGGTAGCGCTCGCGCACCATCCGACTAATCCTCGTTCACAGAGCGTTGTTGTCGACCATGGATATTGTGGGTTGTTTAGGGTTCTTCCTTCCCCCAACGGTGGCGACGCTCTTATAGCCATGGCTAAGGCGGGTAACGGTTGGGCATGCACCTGGGAAACCCAAAGCCGGCATGTGTGAATTGATGGAGCATGCGGGAATCAAGCGGCCGCGCCGAAACCTAGCGCCGGCATTAATGGTGGCATTGTCCATGACCGTGGACAAAGAAAAAACATATGTGCCCTGCCTCCCCCGATTCTAACGGACAAGAATGGGCACAAGCCGATTTTGGGCGTGTTTGGTAGCCTGGGTGCCCCTTGGCTCGCATCGGTCCAGCAATTTTCGGCCAGTTTGGTTACCTGGGCTCACTCGAGTTCTTGCATGGCACATGTCTTAAAGCACCCCCGGGACAGGCCCTGGAGGAACGTCAAGTTTGGGCGTTCCTAGCGGGCATGTCCCGTTCCCGCTACTCCTTGGCCCGATGAATGCAACGGTTGCACGTGGTCTTGCTTAAGCTCATTGTCCCTTACACTATTCCACACACCCTCTCTCTTGAAATCAACACAAACATAGTTCGAATTGAAATAAGTTGTACATGAAAAAGATGTGTGTCGATGATATGAATCAACTCCCACAATCGGTTTCGAGTTTCGTCCGTCGTAAATCGTCAATTTTGTGTATGAAGTTTTGAGCGAATTTTGCCAAATTCGTCGCACATGTTGAACCGTTTGAAATTTCCTTTGAGGAGTGGGTTCATCTCACCGTTCCGCATGACTTTCATGTTGAAAGGTTTTTGTTTTGGTGGACATAGAAGGATAAATAAATGATTGGCTAATATACTGTAATGTGTATGTATGTTTGAGTATAATTTGGACTACTTTTGCTTAGCTTCTCTCTTACCATCTTCATGAACGGCGACGTAATGATGATATGTGAGAAGTGAGAGGTGATAATCCATGGTGGTGGCGGCATGGTGATGTTCATCTTCGTGGTCGACAACGTGGTGATGCTTGTGACCGGCGTGACCGACGGTGTCATGGTGGTATTCAGCTTCGTTATCGGCGACATGGTTATGTTTGTGATGGGCGTGAACATCGGTGTCATGGTGGTATTTGTCTTCGTGGTCGGCGACGTGGTGATGCTTGTGACCGGCGTGACCAGCGGGGTCATGGTGGTGTCCGTCTTCGTGGTTGACGACATGGTGATGCTTGTGACGGACGTGAACATCAATGTCATGGTGGTGTTCGTCTTCGTGGTCGGCGACGTGGTGGTGCTTGTGACCGGCTGCATCATGGTGGTCTTCGTCTTTGTGGTCGGCGACGTGGTGATGCTTGTGACCGGCGTGAACGATGGTGCCATGGTGGTCTTCATCTTCGTGGCCGGCGACGTTCCCATGCTAGTGACTGGCGTGACCGACGGTGTCATGGTGCTCTTCGTCTTCGTGGTCGGCGACGTGGTGATGGTTTTGACTGGCGTGACCGGCAGTGCCATGGTGGTGTCTGCCTTCGTGATCACCGACGTGCCGAAGCTTGTGAACGGTGGCGTGAGGCTTTGTGATAGGTGAGCATGTGAGAGATAAGATCACCATGTGGATACACTACGGGAAAACAGTACATTGCCGTGCGCCCAAATCGCACGGCAAAGGCGATAATCCGCTCGGCAAAGCCTTTGCCGTGCGGTCGTGCACGGCAAAGTTTGCCCGGCAAAGATCCGGCCGGCAAAGCTGTCTTTGCCGTGCGCCGCGCAAAAATCGCACGGCAAAGCCTTTGCCGTGTGTCGTGGCTTTGCCGTGCGCTGTGGCACCTTTGCCGTGCGCTAGGCTTTGCCGTGGGCCTGGAGCCTTTGCCGTGCACTGTACATTGCCGTGCGCTTCGCCTCAGCCCGCACGGCAAAGCCTCGCCTTTGCCGTGCGCTTCGCCTCCACCCCGCTCGGCAAAGGTTCTCCAGCAGGACACCCGCAGCGGCGCTGGTGCACAGCAGGCCCCCTTTGCCGTGTGTGTGTGCACGGCAAAGAAGGCCTTTGTCGTGCGCATGTGTCTTTGCCGTGTGCATATGCACGGCAAAGATGCTGAAATAATTCCAGAATTTCCCTGCTTCCCCATTAATCCCTGCATATGCAATTCACAAATTCCAATAACAGTCCAGAAACACATATAGCACAATATATAGAGTATTTGCATCATCAACAACATAGTTCATACACGAGTAGTCCAACAAAGTCCATACAATAGTTCCAAGTCGCATAATTAGTTCATACAAGCAACATCAACAACAAAGTCTCCAACATAGAATGTTCCAAGTCGCACAAGTTCATACACAAGCAACATCAACCTTCGCCACTTCCTTGTCCTTGTCCACTTCCTTGTCCTTCTTCACCTCCTTGTCCTCCTACAAGTTCATAGATGCATAAGTGGCATGGAATGGCTAAAATTGACATGTAACAACTAGAATTGACATGGAAGAACTAGAATTGACATGGAATGGCTAAAATTAAACATAATCGCTAAAATAGACATGAAATGGCTAAAATTCAACATAATGGCTAAGAATGACTTGGAATGGCTAAAATTGACATGTAAGAACTAGAATTGACATGAAAGAACTAGAATTGACATGGAATGACTAAAATTGAACATAATCGCTAAAATTAACATGGAATAGCTAAAATTGACATGGTTGAATGGCTAAAATTCACAAGTGACATGGTATGGAAGAATTAGAAGTGTAGGAGAACTCACCTAGAAACTGTTGCAGGCTCCGGATGATGCCCGTATTGTTGACGGTCAAGCCAGGTGTCAGCGGGCTCTGACTTGGGCGTTGCTGGAGGAGCGCCATCACCTGCGGATCAGGCGCGGGGATCTGCAATATCCAAAGTTCGGTTAGACAGCAAACAAGATTGAGACGGAGATATTAAGTTAACCACTTACCCAGTTGGGGAACATAGGAGGACACGACGTGCTAGGAGCACTACTCCCCGGTGGGGAAGTCACCACGGCCTGGTTCATGACCATCTGCTGGAACATCTCGTCTGCTGTTGTTGCATCCGCTGCAACATCCGCTGTTGCATCTCGCATGTTCTCCCTAAGCTGCTGCTGCATCCGCATCTCGCTCCTCTTGGTGCCTCCGTTCCCTTTCTTCCATCTCCGCCTACGTTGTGTTGCCGCGATGTCAGTAACATTGCAATGGAAAACATGTAATGAAGCGTAGAGGATCGACGAAGAACTTACCCGTAACTTCTCCACAGCTAGGTCCGAAGCCCGTGGGCGGGTCTCTACCCGAGGCTGCTCGCTCGTACGCCCACGACGGATCTGGCGTAGAGATGGAATGGTCTTTGGGTCGACTAACCCGTCGGCAATCCATAGGCGGCCACCCTTCTTGCCTTGTCCCGCAAGCACCACAACCTCAACATCAAAGTCTTCGGTGGTTGGGTCGGCGTCTTCGCCGTGCTTGGCCTTGAACGTCGAGCGGTACGCGCCACACTGGGCCTCCGCTAGCCCGTTGACCCACACAGACCCCGTTTCAGGATGCGGCTCCCTCCTGGTCTTGGACTTTTGGAAAAGGCCAAACAAGTTTGGTGTCACGCCTGTCTTCACTTCCTGCAAAAGAGTACATGCAAGTAAGTGAAGAGGGACACCCTTGCGGGGCTAACAATAACATGAAACGAAAGAATGAAGAAACCATTTGCTCACCTCTTGCTGCAAGGTAAGGGCCAAGTTCTTGCTGCCCAGGACATGTGATCCACCTCCCATCTCTAAACGCTTCGCTTGCCCTCCTCGTGCTTCCGGCGTACTCGGGGGATGTCCACCATATGACCATCGCAAGAAAGCACGCCTTGTCTTCCCCGACGTGCGAGGAGGGTTCTACATACACAAGATAGACCCATTATTAGAACATAAACTACATGAAAATGCGGAAATAAATAACACATCGATGCTAATACCTGCGGTACTGCGCACGGTGCCATGAGCGTATCCCGACAATCAGCCTTACTCATCCAAACTTTGCGCTCGGCGTGCCGATCGCGGCGCACTGCAGACACGTGCCTCGTAGTGCATGCCGTCACCCTCACCCCTGCACAACTCGTGTAAGATAACGTCGCACACAATTTCCTCGCCCTCAGCCCTCGTGAAGTATTTCCGCAACCATGCACATAGGTAAAACAAGAGGAATTAGAGCAACTATTGGTAGTCAAGAAGTGTTTGAATGCTAAGAAGCCAAAAGTCACGTACCCGAAGTGGCGGACAACCCGCTCTTGCATGTTGGCGCACTTGCCGCTAGGATCTTTCGCATAGCCGTAGTGCTTCCAAGTCCAAGCCACATCGCGGCCACCACTAGGGAGATTGACAATCCCAGGAAATGCTTCCTAATTAGGCCTCCAAGGATGTTCGAGTACTCACGTGTCGGGAGCCTCCTCGGGTCACCATACTTGAACATGCTGCACAACGAATTGCCAAAATCAGTATGCATGTGATAAAAATTTGTATAACGATAAAAATTTCAATAATGGAATGCCAAAATCAGCATGTACCTCTTTCCAGCGGGCACGAGAACAACATCGCGGAAGGCCCAAGTTTTTAGCTTGGGGAGTTTCGTAATCCCGCGCTTATACGGCTTCTTGTCCCGTGGTTCCAGCCTCTCCTCGGCTGCAACGTACACCTCCTCCTCGGGCGGATACCAAGCTAGGTCTCGGGTCTAGCTCCTGCGGCAAACCCCCCAACCCCTCATCCTCCTCGAGGTCCTCCCCACCGTCCTCCCAACCGTCCTCCCCACCGGCCTCCCCACCGGCCTCCTCGTCCTGCCCACCGTGCTCCTCACCGTCCTCCTCGTCCTCCCCACCCCACTGCTCCTCGTTATCATCCTCGGCTGGGGGAGGACTAGGAGAAGGGGTACGAAGTCGCCGTGGCTGGGCATTCTTCCTCCGTGGTGGAGGGCTAGGAGGAGCGCTAGGAGGACGTGTCCGCGACTGACGAACCACTCGAAAGTCCCACAAGCTCAGCCACGGCCTTGATCTTCTTTTTGAAACCTCCCTTTCTTTTTCTTGGCGGCATGTTTCAATCACCTGCAAACACAATGAAAAGAGTGGTTTATTAGTATGCAATGTAAACAGATGAATATTAGTGAAATCAACAATAAATAGCACATAGTTCAGTACATAGATCATAGTTTATTACAAATAGCACATAGTTTAGTACATAGGATAGCCTCACAATTACAACTACATAGATCATAGTTTATTACAAATAACACATAGTTCAGTACATATATAGGATAGCCTCACAATTACAACTACATAGATCAGTAGCCTATGTCGACATCCGTAATCGGACCACATGTTTCATCATCATCGGGCTCAGCGAACCAATAATCATCGATGAAACACCGGAGGTGGTCCATTTGGATCTAGGTCAATGCCTGCTTTGAACGCCTCGAGCAAACTTAGGTCTTCTACGACACACACATCCTCGGCCTTCATATTCTTCATTGTCTTCCTCCATAACCGCATCTTCTTCTTGCTCATCGTCTACGACCATGTTATCAACAACGGCCGACAAGTCGATAGTGAAATGACCGGGGAGCCCTTCTTCTTGATAAAAATCAACAGGCCTTGTTGAGGGGTCTACGCGGCGGTAATCGTCCTTGTTTGGCGGGGGTGGCCTAATGCGTGAAGGAACCGTCATCACAACATCCCATCCATGTAGACGTTTGGTCGGGTTTCGGCACGCGTACGGGAGATAGAATACTTGGAAGGCTTGGGTGGCCAAAATGTACACGTCCTTTCCCTTATAAACAGAGCTTCTTTCAACTTCGACCAATCCAATTTCAGAATCCCGTCTCACGCGACGTGGGTCGAACCAATGGCATTTGAATACGACGGGATTTAGCCCTTTGTCAAACCCGTAATTCAGCTCGGTATATACCCTCGACTCTTCCATAGTAATGGAGTCCATCATCACCTTGACATACCACCCCGCTATTTATTGTCTTCTTGTTTGGACGGCTTGTTGTGTATTGATGGGTCCGAAGCGATACCCGTTCACGTCATAAGAATTGAACGAGTCGACGGAATGGTTGAAGCCCCTAGCAATTTTTCGTAGCAAGGGATTCATGTCTTTGTCAGTTCTTGCCTACAAGATTAGGACGACAAGTTTAGAACAAGAAATGACCGAGAAATGTCGACAGTGTACAAGCAAATTTGGATAGGATAGTACCAAACCACAGAACCAGCTACATCGAAACCGTGACCGCCGCCCTTATCGAAAATATCCTTGGATTCTTCCGAGGTAGGATCCCTGTGGGTATACCTCCAATATTTAGTCGTGAATTGTCTATAACAGTGAACGGAGGAAGAGTTAGCCACTAACATATGATGAATGTTTGCGAATAACTAAATGGTTAGCACTTACTTGATGTACGGCTTCACTTCCACCATGGTGTTCAAGACATATGATTGGATCAACTCCCGCTCATGTAAATTCGTAGTGTACGGCTTCGAGCCACTTGACTTGCCGCCAAGCCCTATGAAGATGCTAAGCTTGGGTACATCTTCATTGTTGGCGGCATTGTAACGAAGGACCGGGTTGTGCTTTGTGGGAATGTTGGAATCATAGTGCTTAGTGGTGAAGTTTGCCACCTCCACGTTCGAGATCTGCCTCGGCTATGGATGCTTCGATCTTGCATTTATTGCCGGTCATCCGACGAAGCTTTTGTGTTTCTCTCTCGGGACCAAACGCGCCAACGGCCCCACTCGGCCCCCTTTAAGCATTCCTTCGCGAGGTGGAGGATCATATGTTGCATCGAATTAAAGAACGCTGGAGGAAAGATCTTCTCTAGATCGCAAAGCAACATGGGTGCCTGTTCATCCAGCTTCTCAATCACTTTAGTGTCTAACTCCCTAGCACAAATCTGGCGGAAGAAAAAACTCAACCTCGCTAGCACTCGCCAAGTCTTCTCAGGGACATAGCCTCGAATCATCACCGGCATTATCCGTTCAAGCCACACGTGGTAGTCATGACTCTTCAGTCCTTGTACTCGCAACGTTTCAATGTTCAGACCCCTCATCCAATTGGTTGCGAACCCATCAGGGAAAAACAAGGAGTCCTTCATCCATTGGAAGACCTCCCTTTTTGGGCCTTTGTGAGGCAGAACGGAGCGTGTGGCTTAGTCCAAGTTTTTTTGGAACCTTGAGGTGGCTTCATGTTCAACTCTGGCCTATCGCACAACTTTTCTTGGTCAATTCGAGCCTTTATGTTATCCTTCGTCTTCTCAGTGTCCACTATGGTGCTCCAAATGGCTTCACTGATATTCTTCTCGGTGTGCATTACATCAATGTTATGCGGGAGCTCCGAAACTCAAAGTAAGGAAGCTTCCAGAAGCACGGCTTGTGGGTCCATTGGTGTGTCTCCCCATATCCCAAGAAACCATTCCCATCAGTGGTTAGGCTGGAGAGCGTCTAACTCGGCCTTGGTTTCCTGTCCGGTCTTCGGAATTGGCTTCGGTGCATGGACAACACGGCCTTTTTGAAACTCTTACATCAGTCCTGTATTCATGACTCTGCTCAAGGAAGCCGTCGAGCTTCATCAAAGCAGGAATACTTGCCACCCTTGTTTAGCCGAAGAAAGTGACGGCTTGCTCCGCATCCGGACAAGGCCACTTCCCATGTGTACACCACCGGCAGTAACAAAGCACGTGCCGGCAAGTCATGAAGAGACGTGTGGTACCGGACATACATATCGAAGTGTTCCTTCTTTGCCGCGTCATAAGTTCGGATCCCGCGATCTTCCCAGCCAAGAAGCAAGTCATCAATCGAGTGGTTCCGGATACACGTTCATGTTCTTACCCGGTATTTCGATCCCGGGATTATCATCGACACAAACATGTACTCGATCTCGTGCACACGCCAGTGGGGTAGGTTCGGGGGAATAACAAACATCGGCCAACAAGCTGTATACCGCAGCCGACATACCATATGGATTGAACCCACCGGTTGATATCGCAATTGCTACGCTCCCTCGGGTCACCGGCTTTCGTGGGATATTTCTTGACAAAGTTCTTCCATGCAGTACCATCCGACGGATGTATCATCTTGCCACCGTGCAGTCTCGATCCCTTCTACAGCCCACCTCATCCGTCTGGCGATATCCTCGGTCATGAAGAGCCGCCTGGATCCTCGGTAGGACTGGAAGATAGCGGAGGATATTCTTGGCAACCGTGGTCTGCCTCTTCTGACCATCACCATTGGTGTCAACCTCAAAGTACCTAGAGCTTTTGCAATGGATGCAATAGTTTGTGTTAGCATGCTCCTCTCGTGAATAGCATGCATCCCTTTGGACAAGCGTGTATCTGCTGAGATGACATCTTGAGGTCACTGAGCAATTTTTTCGAATAGTAGAAGTTTTGCGGCAAGAGGTGCCCTTTCGGCAGAATGCTGCCAACGAGGACCAGAAGTTCATCGAACCCATCTCTCGCACGAGATTCTCGTGGCACTTAAAGGCCAAAAGGCGAGCAATGGCATCTAGTTGGGTAACATCCGTATTTACGTGTAGGGTTTCGCGAAGCAAACAAAGCCTCGTAATACTTCTTTGTGTTTTCCTCCGGCTCCTCACTTGTCTCCGCATCCCTAGATGTCTCCGCCTCTACATGAGGGCTTTCAGGCACATTACCATTAGCCAAGTTCTCTAGGCACCTATCAAACCCAGTATCATATTCTCTCCTAGGCTGAATCTGCCGCACCTCCTTCCTAGCACGTTTCTTCACCTTTTCTCCATGAAAAGTCCAAATCTTGTAGGACGGTTTGAACCCAGACTTGATCAGGTGAAGACTCATAGTTTCCTTGTCCTGTGTTTTTTGGTTAGCGCACTTACTACAAGGGCAAAAACCGTCCCGGGTCCGCTAGGGATGTCAAACGCGCTCGTCCACGAACTGCTTGGTCTTTTCTCCCCATTCCTCAGTATATTTCCACGGACCGATTCTGCCATCGTACATCCAGTCACGGTTATCCATCCTCTAATCAGCACCAAAACAGACGAACTTAGAATTTATATCAAACATGATCCACATTTTCTTTTTTTTCTTTTATACGCATGCATCAACCTGAATCTCTACTGGGTGGGCTCCAGCA